>NC_051445.1:14388617-14715260 GCF_001649575.2 Kryptolebias marmoratus
GAATGCAGAACTATACTTCTTCTGCTTCTTCGTTTTAACGCGGAGATTTGCAAAGAAGCCCGATAATCTGAGGGCGTTTCTGTCAGGGGATCCTTTTCTGGAGGTAGTCACTTTTGGCTCAACAGCAATCAAGAGATCTTTGACAGCACATAGGTCACATGTAAGAAATTTAATTATTAATGTGGTTGTTGTTTTTTTAGCTAAAATAAATAAAAAAAATATCAGATAGATAGATAGATAGATAGATAGATAGATAGATAGATAGATAGATAGATAGATAGATAGATAGATAGATAGATAGATAGATAGATAGAGGGTGTGCTTGTTGTTGTTTTCTCTGTTCCACCAGGAGGTTGCAAAGAGCAGATGTCCGTCTGCAGAGTGGCTGCCAAGTGGGTCCGGAGGAGCAGGGCAGCCACAGACACAAGGGCCCAAATGGTGTGACAAAAGATGTGCAGGAAGCCCCTCTCCGCGTGGGTGAGCCACAGAAAGGGTCTCTCCCCTCTCTGCCAGCCTGTGGGGGAACTCACAACCCGAGCCAGAGGAGGTGGCAGTGAAGCCATGTGTTACAGGCTGGGCCGGCCCTGTGTCGTGTGCACACAAACATATACTGTACAGACGCGTGCGTTTACTGGAATGCACCCTTCCAGTCCAGTCGGATCCACCTGCACGTGTCGTTGCTGCATCCCAACCTTAGATCCATTTATCCGCTTTCCTCTGTGGCCCCTTGATGCCACGGAAAGTGTTCGAAGAGGCTCTGAGAGTGTTCCAAGCACAGGTGGGCAGCATGGCCCAGGCTGAAGGGGTGCGCTGAACCATAAACAATGCTATAAATGTCTGGCAAATAAATTGGCTAGTTAACAATCTTTTGACTGCTCTAACCTCTGAGCCTTTTGTCGGGCGTATCGATCAGCCAGCTGTTCCTGGCTTTTGTGAGGCAGGACAGGATGGGAGGCTGAATGGACACAGCCGGCCTAAAACTTTTTCCTGCCTTTCATCTTTTGTCTGAACCAGCAGACGAAATCAAAACGAAAAGCTGGGCATCACCACCTGCAGGTCAAAATTCTAAATTATTTTACCACAGTCTTATAAAATCCAATCATCCATCAGCCCGTCTGAAAGCTTTAATTTAGAGTTGTTCTGCCTGACACCTCCTTAGCTGTGCTCACATTTGTTGATGGTTTACATGACGTCAGTGGTAATTTGGATGGACATAATTTCTCTCCCTATATTAAGATGATTGCATGTTAAATGACAAATATGCTGAGAATTACAGTGGATGGTGTGAGATGGGTCTAGCCTTGAAAAATGTGTCAGGAAAGGCTGGTAATGATCAGTCAGTACTCATCATTCAGGGCAAATCTGACGGTTAAAATCTGCATCCGAAGGAGGTTAAAAAAGCCACCATCAGATGTGCTCACGCCGTTTTTTTTTAAATTCTCTTATATCAAAAAGGTAGTTCAGATCTTTAGAAGTGTGGTTCTATTGAAAGGTTTTGAACAATTATTATCTTACCTATTGTGGATAAGTCTTTGAACGACCTCAGTGTGAGGATTGATGAGCTAATGATTGAAGACTAAAGTGGATTTCTGCCATTCTAAAACAACTCGAACCTCAAAATCTTTGTAGCAGTTCATTCATAAAGGCAGTTTTATAAATATTTAGGTCAATGTCATATCAGGATATTCCTGCTGGAAGTGCCTCGGGCTGCACCGGAAGTGCTACAGCTAGCTGTTGCTGCTGGTTTTTGCGTTTGAAAATAGGTTTTCCACTTAAATAACAGTGTATTGCAAAACTAATGGAGATGTAAAGGGTTTTAAAATAACGTTCAAGTGACCTGCTCTGAAGTTTTTGGATCTGGAGTTGGTTTAAAACGAAAACAACCCACTTTGATCATTGCTCAGACTCATCATTAGCTCATCAATCTGGTTAGAAATCGATGTAAGTAACCTGCAAGTGATGTAAAGGTTTACAAAACAGTGTAAACCGCTTTGAAATTTTGGAGATTAAAGTTGTTTTAAGACAGCTAGAATTAAAAACTATTTCCCCTCAAAATCAGGTAAGATATTATTGCTCGTAACATCTTCAGAGGACCCAACTTCACAAGCTCAGAAAATCTTATTTAAAAAAGTGAGTTAGTGAGATTCTTATTTATTTACTATTTGGAAAGTGGTGACCTTTACGGTGCATCATGTCCCAGACTGCCTGTTGGGTTGCCTGAGATGAAAGTTTGCAGTGTTTCAAGCACACGCTGTTTTGATAAAGCAAGGTGATGGCTTACTT
This sequence comes from Kryptolebias marmoratus, assembly GCF_001649575.2. Classification (NCBI taxonomy): domain Eukaryota; kingdom Metazoa; phylum Chordata; class Actinopteri; order Cyprinodontiformes; family Rivulidae; genus Kryptolebias; species Kryptolebias marmoratus. The sequence continues at coordinate 14,390,901 of NC_051445.1, forward strand.
TGGCTTGACTGCCGCATCTCTGGGCCACGAGGTCTTCTTATTTACTTTCACCGAGTCCAACATTGCACACTTTGTCAGTGTGAGCGGCAGGCTAAGAGACAGGCGGGCAAGGCAGTCATACAAAGTGAAGTACTTAGGATTAGCCGTGGCTCTTCAAGTTTCAGTAATTATCCTCCTGCAGGCATTCTTGTTGTGTTGGATAATAATGGAAGTGCGGGTGTACGCCTGTCACTGCTCAAGTGTGGGTGGAGGAAGCCGGCGAGCGTTGCAGAGCAGAGAAATGTTTGCTTTTCTGTTATGTCATCGAGAGTGAGGCAAACTTGTTTTGTTCTCTGCTTGCAGTTAAAGGTGGAAAAACAATGCTAGTTTTCTTGTACGTTTTTTTTTTTTCCAGCTGCAGATGTGATAATGAAACGTGTTCTCTGGAAGCGATAATGCTTTTAGATGAAGCGTAATTATGAAGTGTAACACATTTGTTTTTGACAAACAGATCTGTTAAAACCCTTTTTTTAGGGTGACTATCGACCGATTGGCACTGATTACATTCGCAGAGTGCACAGAAAGGAAATCACATGGGAAGAGTGTCTTCTTGTTGTTTTTTTGCCTCAAATCCTGAAAGTTTTCTTTTAATTTCATGTTAGAATAATAGGAAGATGGCTCTATGCTGAAGAGAAAACACAATGCTTTAATTAAGAGTCAGTCCGATTTCCCAGAGGGGAGATTGTCGTCTTCCATTTACTTAGTTTATCATATAATAAAGAGGTTGCCTTGTCCTTCCCTACCCAGACAATTGGTTTTAATCAGCCAGCAGGCCTTTCATGGCTGGTAATTTATGCTAAATTGACAAGGGTGGAGGATATCATGGAAAATCATTATGACAGGCCTCAGGTCACTCGCTGTCACTGTCTTGTTTTATCCTGTCCACTGAGCTCACAGTCAACAACAAACCAAAAAAAAAAAAGGCAGATGAACATGATGGACATGTCGGAGACTGCACCTCTCACATTTTCGTGATTTCGTTCAAGATGTTTCATGGAGCTTAGAAAAGACTTTGACATGGGAGCGTTCATGTAATGAAGACGTAGTTCAGATCTTTTGAAGTGGGGTTCTGTGGAAAGGTTAAGAACAAATAATATCTTACCTGTTGTAGATAAACCCTTTGAGCAACCTCCATTCGGAGAAACACAGTTTACTTGTTCCTCTGATCTGAAAGGGTCCTCGACCAAAGCTGAAAGCTGCCATCTTAAATAAAATATATATATATATATATATATCTGTCTTAAATCACCATTAATTTTGCATTACACTAGCTGTATCACTTCCAGCAGGAATAGAATAATATTTTTCCTGGAATAGATATGCAATCTGAAATGAACTCATTTAAATGTTTTAAAATTGTGTTTACATGAACTTGAAATAAAATTTTTGAGAGTGGAGTTGTTTAAAGATGGTGATCCACTTTTGGTGTTAGGCCAGCCCAGAATACCTATGAGGTAATAAATCCCAACAGAAATAATCTTTGATTTTAATTACTCATAACTTTTCTACAGAAACCAACTTTTAAAGGATTGTAACTATCCTCAGTAATTTGTTGAAAAAACAATATATATATATATATATATATATAGCCATAAAAATTGAGTCAAAAATAAATAAACAGTATATAAAACAATTTAAAAATATCTTTTTTGACTTTTGATTCTTACTGTGGACTGGAAATGTGAAAGTACAAATTGTGATTCTGAATAAAAGGCTTGGTTGGGGGTGGGGGGGTTACAGAATGAAGACAGGATGAGCAGAGAAGCCTGGGCCCACTTCTCGCCTTGCAATTTAATCACTGTATACCCAGGCAAGTATTGACAGTTGTCCTGTGGAAGCTATTAAAGTTGCTGTCCAAGGTTAAATGAAATTGCAGTTTATCAGGGCAACATTGAGAAAATAAGGGAATCTGTTCATGGCCGCTGATTAATGTGGAGCGTGATCAACACAAGGGGTTCATTAAGCTATACATCACCAGGGTAATTTAACATGTCATAGCGCCTGCTGTCGCTCCCCCCCTCTTCACACGTTTTGCACATTCAGTTTGTTTGGTGTATTTGTGTTAAAGGTTTTGCGTGTTGAAGTCCTCACATTTTTTTTGGCATAGCACATCTTTGGTGCTGCATGACCAAACATCACAATGCTGTCTTTGTACGACTGCACACTTCTCAGAAACCTGAATCAAATTAATCTTTTATGAATGAGGGCGAAACATAAATAGCAGGTTTTTATTGGTCCATGTTGTCAGTCTTTACTCAAGCCTATAAAATCATAATCAAAATATTCAGATTCAACCCAAAACCTGATCACCACCTTGTTTTGTCCATTCTGCTCTCTGTTCGTCTCATCGCTGTCCTGGTTTGATCACTTTAAGTTGCCCAGCAGCTGATAAATATATGTAGAGGTATGCTAATCAGGCCTGAGACCTAGAGCAGTAGCTTTTTTTTTTTTTTTTTGCCTGGGGTTTTGTTTACTCGGTGGTTTAATTGATAGTACTTGAGGGACAAGCGTGAGTCGGACATGAATCATGGACGACATGGCTCCTGATAAGGAGCTGAAAGTCGCCTGTAATTAAGTTGGGCACTAGAGACCAATTGTTTGCAGAATGATTTGGTCGGGGCTAATTGACACTAATTGTTTAATCAGATTTTTTTTTTCTCCTCACCCTCCACAGTGCGAGCAAGGGCCTTCTTGTAGCACTTCAACCAGCGATGCAAAGAAAGGAGTCAGCACTCTTGACATGAGCAGCATTGAAGGGTACGAGGAGATCTGAAATATCAAATGCAAATTATCATATTGTATTAAGGAATGCCTGCACCAAAACACTAAGACTAAACACAAAAACTAAATGCAAAGCAAAGGAACGTGACCTTAAAAGAATGTCAGATAGTAGTTTTTTTTAATACTTTATGACATTATTACATTGAGGCTCATTTAATGACACTGGTGATTCACGACAGCTCTTAAACTGAAGTTTAACTTTTACGAACTGAACCATTTCTCCATCAGTGCTTATACAATATATGGTTTTAGATATAAATCTGAAGCCTGGCCATGCACAATAATTTTCCATATTCAGTGCTGTGCAAAAGTCGTCTGTCAGTCCTCATACTTGAATATTTTACTTCCAAGGAGGATTTCTTGTACTGTGGTCTTGATCATTATTTCTTGAAGCTTTCAGAAGTTTTTCTTTAGACTTTGGCTGTCTTTTGAATAGTTTTCTGCTGATGTTGATCCTGACCATTTTCAGAGGATTTTGTTGTGTGATGTGCAGTGCTCAGAGTATGTGTCTCTCAGCTACCACCACACCAAATTTTTGCTTTATTTCTGTGAAAGTGGCTAAATTATAGTTATTTTTATGTTTCCAAAGGTCCAATGGCCTTAGTGGCCATCTTGAATTAGGTTGACTACAAACTTTAATCAGATGTAAATGTACATCCTACAATTATGTTCTGAGAGTTTCATAAAAATCTGTTCACGGGTTCATCAAATATTTTGCTAACATGTCAGACAAACGCACACACACAGACAAGGGCGAAAACATGGTAGCCCTTTTGCCTTTGCAGGCAAGTGACAATGAATAACAAACTGTTTTTTAGCCCATAAAGACTTGGCATTGACATGTTAAAATATAACCATATTATGTGTTTGTTTTTCTTTTGATTTAGTGCGGACTAATTCTCTCCAATTTATTTGCAGCCACATTTTTCACGATTCTTTCTTATTGCAAACTGAATTTATTTGGTTGTAATTAGGAATGCAGACAGTAACAATAGAACCATATTTTTAAAATGTAAGTCGTGTTTATTTGACATTGACTTGTTAACTTCACACTTAAGGGCAGCTTCCCTGAAAAATAATTCAAATCAGTGTCGATTATCATGCACCATTTGTTGCTTCTAAATGAAAACACAATAAAGTAACGCAAAAAAACAAATAATTATGTTGGCAGAACGGCTTCTGGCAGAGCTTCATCACGAGCGCTCATTTCAGTGCAGACAGATATTATGAGTGGAGGCTGCAGCATGTGAAGAGCTGCTTCAGTAAGATTAAATGACGAAGCGGAGCAGATAATTAGAGACAAGTCTTCCTTCTCTATCTGATTAAACCCAGCAAGTTGCAGCGTAACGAGCTGCTGATGGGTGGAGCTGAACACATGAACATGAGATCTAACATCATTACATTAAACGGCAATTAGACCTGTAGCTTTTTTAATTAACACAAACTATGATGGGAAATTAATGACGATTATTACTCAAAGGCCAGGAGAAGAAAACATTAAATATTGGTAGCCGTGATGGAAACCATAGTGGAGAGGCTGGACTGGTCTGAGAGGGTACACAAGACAAGATTTGCTGTACAAATGTTTTACGGGTACTGACTGTGCAAGAATTTTCATAAAAACGACTTTTCATGCAAATAGTTTACTTTGTAAATATGATTGCTTTTATGCGGCAGTGTAAAAAAGAAAAACTTTACTGATGGATGTTGTGTTAACCAGTCCTTTAATCTGGAACAATGTCATTGCCTTTTTGCTCACAGAAGATCTTTGCTACTGAAAGCAACACAATGTAAATGTAATTCCAGCTAAGAAATAGATGCAAATGTTCATGATAACCACTTTTAGCACAATATGTTTGAGGCTGTGTGGACTGGTTATAAACCATAAAAAAACATTACTGCATATTTTAAAAAACATGCAAAACTGTTATTTGTTGAACAGAAACAGTGCAATCCTACATTTACAACATGGTTTCTATTGGTTAAAAAAATGATTAGACTATAAATTTAAACTTTCACTCTTGATTAACACTAAAAGAAAACATCTGAATGTTTAAAGCCAAACAAACTGCTAAAAAATGCAAAAAATGTGCCTGTTGCCATTAATAAAAAGCATTGGATCCACATCTACAAGTGTCAACCCAGTTCAAGATGGCCGCTATAGCTGGTTGACCTGAGCAAACACAAAATGATAATTTAGTCAGTTTTACAGATATTGAGCTAAAACCTGGTGGGGTAGTGGCTGAGAGTCATCCCCAAAGCATACATTGAACCCGAACCGATCACACAAGATCTTTGTTTAAAACACAGACACACATTAAAATATAACCCAATTTGGAGTCATGGCTGACGACTTTGATATTATTTTAGTCTTGCATATTAATCACATTCCAATTAGCATTTATCTTGTCCACGTTGCCTTTCTATCAAGTTTTCTGATTTATTGTTGAAGGCTGCCTTTACTTTGTGCTAATAATTGGATGCTATTGAAAGGATGAGTCTCATTGATTTTGTGGATGACTGGGAGCATTACTGGCTCAGACCATAGATTGTCCGCAAGGTCTGTGTTGAGTTGGGATCGATGCCGGTGAATCTTCCCCTCTGGTTTTTATTTACTTCTGTCTCCATTGATTGAAACATGCAATAGTTCAGGGGCTATTATCACACACTGACGCTAAGTTTCCCTGTCTCTTCATTGAAATAGCTCCCTCTGTTCCTTGGCAATATCTCACTCCAGCAAGTGCTCCCATCTTTCCCTTTCTAAGTAATGAGTTAAGAGTATTGCTATGACCTGTAAACATCAATCATGGGGAAAGAGGGGAGACAGTGACTAACTGCACCAGCAAGAGGAGAATGAAATGAAATGAAAGGATATAATAAAAGAACCATCCAGCTTTGCAGGGGAAACTGAAATAAACCATACCACAGCTGTATGTAGATAATCTTCAAAAGATTGCTTGAGTGGAGGGCGAAGAAATGATAGAGTTCCGCTGCATTTAATTGGAGACGAAGAAACTAAAACTTTTCTTCATTCATTGAGAATTCAGTGCAAATCCAAATCCAATTCAGTCTTCCCCCAGTCTGAGGGGGGCAAAAAAAGCCATGAATTTTTATTCAACTGCTAAAATGAAACTTTTCTCAAATGGATAACTTGTAAAATTTGCCTTGTAGTGGCTGCCTCGCCGGATTGTTTCCACAATACAACATGGAGATGGCCCTGCTCAAGTGGCCTACCCCGCGTTTACATATCTTATTTCCCGACGAGACAGCAGAAAGGTCAGCGTCCTATCCAACTGGGACTGTTGGGATTGAATGTAATCAGTGTGCACTTGTTATTCTGAGTGCCGGGGCTTTTCTTTTATTTGCTTGGCCCAGAAGTTAATTTCCCTGGTGACCTTTGTGTAATAAAACAGTATTATCTGTTTCTGGAGCCACAACAAGGAAGCAAATTAGCTTCCTTAGGAGCATTTTGTCACAGAGGAGATCAGTTAAAAGTTTATTTACCTTAATTAGATTAAGGGAGCAGTAAAGGCATGTGTCTGTGTAGGCATCATCCTTTGTCTACTTGCATTATCTGATTGTTCCAGCCATCAAACTGGACAAAGCTATTCATTTTAATAATGGGGACTCTTTGCATTTACTAGATGAAAGCTTTTAAACATTTTAACTTAAAGGGATAGTTTAGATCAGGTTTTGAACAGTTTGTGTCTTACCTGTTGTACACAGCTCTATGAACCACCTCAGTTTAAACAAAAAAAGTTAAAATCAAGATCAATGTGCATCACTGCTCTCTTCAAACAACTTCAACCCTGAAAAAATGAATCACAGTTCATGCAAACTTGAATTCATCACTCTTTACACTGCTATCAGTTTCACAATACATGGTTAATCTTAAAGGAATAATATGATATTCCTGCTGGAAGTGCCCATGACTGCATTTGAAGTACTACAGCTAGCTGCTGCTGCCACTATTTTTATTTGTGAATAGTCCTAAAATTCTCTGTAAATAAATGTGTTATGCAAAGTTGTAGTTTTATAAAATAGGGTTTGCTTGAACCGCTATAAAATATTTGAGATCAAGTTTTTTTTTACTATTTAAATTGTCAGAAATCCATTTTTGGTCTTGAGCTTGCTTGGACTAGCCATTAGCTTGTCAATCTACTAAACTCTCTTTCTCCTAACTTAAGCTGTTCAAAAGATGCCTACAACAGGTAAGATACTGATTGTTCATAATCTTTTTCATAAGAGCCCCACAATGTCTGAACTGCCATTTTAATCTCCGAGTATTAAAGTACATTAAAAAAGTGCTTCAAATTAACCAACGGTCGTTTAGTTTAGGCGTGTAGTGACGCTTGCGGTTGTTTTTAAAGAAACTAATCAAGCTGTTGATTTCTCACAGTTCCGCACGAACATTTGCCACCTGATACCGAGGAATTCCTCTAATCCTTTCTTTAACTTTGGGTGGGAGTGACGCTTCTCCTTTTTAAAACTGGATTGTTTTTGACTTGAGTGCACTCAGACAAGCTCAGATGAACACTTTAAATTTCATCTTTTTAATCTGTTCGCTGCAGTCTATACTACTACATTATGAAAAATAACCTTTTTAAACCTGTTTATTTTTTATTTAATGTGATACATATGAACAATGGCTTGAAACACATGACTTTTTAATTAGATTTCTTTCTGGACAACAGAACAATACTTACACTTCACAGATCTGTTTTCTATTTTAAATATATCCCATAGCTGCCGCGGACAAATGGTGAATGTGAGAGGAGAGGCTGTGAGCTATGGAGGCCAAAGTGAATGCAATGCTTTACTGACCCGAGGAATCTCTTTTATTACAGGCTCTTTGTGCCTCTCCCTCCGCTGCTCTGTCAGGCCTTTCAGAGCCAGTGGCAGCCACCTACATTATATCCTGGATAGGCAGGACATTCATGCCTTTTTAACCCATTGTCCTTCCCCCTGGGGTGAGGGCCCAGAGAGGGATGTGAGAACCCCAGGCTGGGTATTGTGTCCCTCTGCGCTCTTCACACACCCGGCGGGGGACTTCCTTTCTGGTGTCACCGAAACCTGTGTGGTGTAATCCGCAGCTCCCCGCTGAGCAGGATGGAAAGGTTATTAAAAGCGCCTCTAATGTCTCGTTAATAAATCGCTTCCATTTTCCGCTTCATTTCTAAGTAATCGTGTTGGGAGTGTGGATGGGAAGGAATGTGTACCAGTTCTCATGTTTTCAGTATCAAAGCAGCATAAAAAATTAGCATTTCTTTCTTTCTTTTTTTTTTTTATTGTCAGCTATCACAGACACACGAGCACAGATCCATTAGAGATGTGACCCTCACATTAAAGACCAAGCACCTTGACTTTCTGTGCGCCGGGGTCAACCTACGAGGTGTTGATGCTGCTGTGATTGTCAGAGGGGACAGTTTTTTTTCTAGCGAGAGGTTTCGCTTTAATGGTGTCTTATACTCTGACCTGGTGGAAGCTGCTTTTAGCTCTCCTCTGGGGGTAGCTCTTTAAAGCTGCAGAGGTCACTTCAGTTAGAGTGCTGCTGTGTTAAGAGGTTAGAGAGCAGAGGTCCCCACGGCGTGGTATCACAAGCACTCTCCATGATGCGTTAAGGATGCTGATGCCTCTGATTGCCACAGTGGGACCTGGAGGTGAGGTTAGGACTGCTGGGGTAATCCCATTAACTGTGACTCCTGTAGACCTCTCTCCCCGTGTGTGTGTGTTTCAGAGCGAGAGCTGAGGATACAGTGTTTGTGTGTGAGTGGGCCAGGGGGTTGGTCCAAAAGACTAGCCTGCCCTGGAGGTTAAAGGACAGAAAATATTAAAACAAGTCTGCTCACCAGAATTGAGCATCTTTCTCCTGTTCACAGATTTCTCTCTTGGTAATTACAGTGAAAAGTCAAATCCATCAGGCTCAAAGTTTATTAACTTCTCAACTTTTCTCTTAAGCCATCAACCCAACTTACTTTGAATCTGTTTCTTCGCTGTGATTTAATTTCCACTTTATTTTACCGCAGTTAAGCTCCCAAGTGTTCATACCAGCTTCTGTTGTGCAGTTTATAGGCTACTGCAAACTGTTTATCTAAGGAGCTGAAGCCATAGTTCTGATTATTTGAAGTGGGGTTTTGTTGGAAAGTTTATGAGCTGTCAGTGTCTTACTTGAACTAGACCACAGTTTGGTGACTGTAGCGACAAGCTAATAGCGACTCAGAGCAGGACCAAGACCAAAGTGGATTGCTGTCGTTGTAAAACAACTCCAGTCTCATAAATTTTAATGGTTCATGAAAATGCTACTTTATAAATCCTTACATTGTCTTAACCTTTGGAATAACTTGTTAAAAATACAATGATCCTTGCCTGAAGCGCCCTGGGCTGCAACAGATGTGCTACAGCTAGCTGCAGCTGCTGCCACTATTTACAAAAAATAACATACAGATTTCAAAAGTGACAGCAGTAGAGTCTGTCATGAAACCTTTGAGACTGGAGTTGTTTTTTTGTTTTGGCCTTAGCCACCTGAACTAATCTTTGTTTCTCCAAATTGAGGCCGCTCAAAGAACTATATGCATCAGGTAAGATAATGATTGTTCATAACCTTTTGAAAGAATCGCACTTCAAAAGGACCCAAGTTATCCCTGTTATTGTCTTCCAGCAGCATCTCGTTTAATGTAAGTAAGAGTGACACAGCCAATGTTTTATCAACAGAATGAGGTTTGTTAGTTTCATGTCGTGCTGCTCATCAGAGTCATTAGTAAAAGCTCAAACATCACCAGATTTGGCTGAACCTGCCATCAGCTGATTGGTCTCAATTATCACTCGTCTCTCATTTTTGTTTACGAGAGTCAACTTGGAGAGATTACACACTGACATGCTTGCCCGCTGCAAGGATGTCAGTGTGCACCTCATTCTAACAGTATCGGTAAATGTTAAAAGATGGTGGCTATTACACACCGCTGGACCATCTGCCAGCCAAGCAGTCAGTCAATGCAGGGTCACATCCATGGGAATATAAGTGGGGCAGTTATAGCAAACAAAAAGCTATCAGTGATTCTGAATAGAGAAAAAAAGATACTGAGGGGGGTCAAACGTCAATGGCAGGGAGAGGGAGAGTGTTTGGGATTGTCAATAATGGATTCGCTGTTTGAGGGTGGGATATTCACGGCGAGAAGCTTTCGGTGGGCGGGATGTGGTGCGCCAAGTCACTCATGCAGGATATCGTGATGAAGCAGCTCAAACACATGATTAAGATCAACTACATAGCATGTTCCTGCCCCCAGATATTTTAAACAGAGGGGGAAATTTGTTCTTCTTTATATATATTTTTTCCAACTTTTAAATGAAGTAATTTTGATTTTATTCATTTATTTATTTAAACTTTTATTTTACCAGGGGAAATAAATTGTGAGATTTAAAATCTGGCCAAGACATGCAATACAGCAGCATTTGTATAACACATATTACACAAAATTAAAGGTTTACATCACATATGACCCTGTTATGGTAAAATATAATATTTAATGATGTTTGATGCACTCATGTAACCTTTAAGAAAGTGTTTATCTGTTTTTAAAAATTAAAATACTGTCTGTGCGTCTCCTTCCTGATGTGCAGGTGCAGCGACCTGTATTGTGTTTAGCGGAGTTTCCCACATTTCTGAATCAACCAGCTGCTTGGACACAAGGGGAGGTCCCAGCCTGCAGTTGTTTAAGAAACTTTTACTTTGTTAGTTAGAGCACTCAGAACCTGTTGAAGAATGCGTTTGCGCTCCCTCATTGGCAAGTGTAACAAACTTTTACTCTTAAGAAGAGTCTCAGTTAGAGCCTGGTTTCATTTTTTTCCACAACAATTTGGAGTTGTCGGCAGGATCCATCCGGTGGCCGTCGAGGGCGGAGTGGTCAGTGACTGATCATCCTGGAATAACCGTCCAGCCTCCAATCCTCAGCGTAGGTTTCAGGGCAGGGAGGACTGACCACAAAGTCCTCAATCGTCACCACTGGGATCCAACAAACTCAAAATTCAAAATTAACCAGGTAAAACTCCTTCTGAGTAAAACAAGCAGGCCTAGTAAACTAAAATAAAAGAAATAGAGGGTAATTTGCAAGCCTTATTGTGGTGCTGGAAGGAACTGGTTGATGCTGTTTGACTGGAGATCCAGTCTGAGTCCTCAGAGTGAAAGAAGGTAGATCCTCCTCCTGGGCAGAGTAAACAGGAGTTACTGTACTAACTTCCCCTTATCTGCTTGAAGTAAGATGTATGCTCATCTGCTGAGGAAGGTGGGTTCAGGTAGACCTGTTAAGCACTATGGGGGTCAGAAAAATTGTTGAGGGCCTTTTTCTGCTGTGGCACCTAAACTCTGGAGCAACCTGCCCTCTGACATTAGGTGGGCATCTTCACTTCCTCTTTTTAAATCTCTTTTAGAAACACATCTGTTTTCACTGGCTTTTAATACAGTTTGAATTATGTTTTTATGATATTTTTACTCAATTTATTTTCTGTTTACTGTTTATATTTCTCTTTTAATTTACTTTGTTGTAATCTTATTCTATGTTTGATGGATGGTGTAAACTGTGAAGCACTTTGGTCAACTACTGTTGTTTTTAAATGTGCTTTGTAAAAAAAAAAAAATTGACATTGACATAATGGATTTTGTGAAATTAATTATGGGAATAAATATTTTCAACAGCGACGCAGTGGTTAAAGGTTCACTTCACAGCCTGGGGCCTTTCTGGGTGGAGTTTGCATGTTCTCCCTGTGCTCATGTGGGTTTACTCTGGGTACTCCTGTTTCCTCCCACAGAACAAAAACATGCATGTTAGGTTAATTAGTAACTCTAATATTGTCCTTAGGAGTGAGTGTGAATGGTTATTTGTCTCTATGTGTCCCTGTGATGGACATGCGACCTGTCCAGGGTGTCCCCCGCCTCTTGCACCCAGTGAGACAGAAAGGAGAAGCAGGTAAAGAAAATTAACAGGTAGATAAATATTTTCTGTTTTGTTGATTATATGGTCACAACTTCATGAGACTTTCACACTCTGTATGAATCTGTGTCCCCTGCTTGCAATCTTGTAAGAAATGCCACAAAAGACGGTTTTGACTTGTTTAAATTCTTGAGTCCATCTTACAGGGACAGTGGGTATATTGGAAGAAGGATGTCAGAGATGCAGCTGCCGGAAAAAAGACAAAGAGGAGATATATGGATGCAGTTAGAGAGGGCATGGAGGTAGCTGGAGTGAAGACAGAGGACGCAGAAGACAGAGTTAGATGGAGGAGGATGACTCACTGTGGCGACCCCTGAAAAGGGAACAGCCGAAAGAAAAAGAAGATGTCTTGTTTTAAGAATGATTGTGCTGTGTGTGAGAGAAGTCCCAGGACTCCCTTGAAAAAGAGATCTGTGATCCCAGTGGAACTTGCCTGCTTAAATAAAGGTTAATAATAAATAAGAATAACTTCAGTTTATTTTAAAGCATTTACTTGGTAACAGAAACACTCCAGAAGGCTTCCTCCCCTGCGTTAAACCCTCACTTAGAGTTGTGTTAACCCTTTTTTTTTTTTTTCTTTCCTGACAGAAAGGCTGTGATTTGAGTCCCGCGGAGAGAAGAGGGTCTCTCGCACTCCAGGAAAAGGTCAGTCGACCTCAGAAATCTTCCTCTCACCACCAACGACCTGCCCACTGATCCCCACCCCTCTGCTGCTGCACAACTGCTGAGGTGCTTCATGGTGAAATGTCATCCCGCAGGCCTGACTTTGCTTCAGCATCAGCTTTCATTTTAGGCCAGAGCAGGCGGGAGATGCAGCACAGAGTGTGGAGCTGCAACTGGGAGAAAAACAAGAAAACAACAAAAAAACACTGATAACGGAAATTCAAAGTCTTTTATTTTAGCTAACTGATGAACAGTGAGTTGAAGTAAATGAGTCCTCAGATCCCAGCAGGTGAGACGCCTGATGACTGAAAACCTGAGAAACTGGTAGCTTAATGAAGGAAGGACCTCTGAGACACACTGACTGCTGAAACCAGGACAGATCTGATCTGTTTAATGACACTCTGTGACACAATTTCATTCCTGACAAGCAAGTATTATTTCCCCGACTTTTCAAATTAAAACAAGATGAAAAAAATGAAATGCTCATTATTCAGTTATGGTTCATTTTATGGTTTGCAGGATAAATTTTTATTGGCCGTGTTTTGAAAACGTAACTTTTAAGACGACCACCTTGGTGGAGCTCCTTAACTTATTTGAAAATCAATAATAACAGGTACTAAAATGAGTTAAGGCAAATTTATAAATTTACAAAATCAAATTTTGTGATGTAATTATTTTTTATCCATCTTTGTTTAGTTAAAATCTTGTAAAATTGCAGCTTAAACCCAGAAACAGGGCAAAGTGAAATTTTGATGCCTAGTACCTTTTTTTTTCCAAGGATGCAGTCCTGGTTGATGTGTTTTGATGATTCTGTTTAAAACTGATTTGCAAATGGGGGTTTTGCCAGGAAATTCAGACACGTAAGTCCAGACCGTGTGATGTCCCAGCAGACAAGAGGTAAACATCACAGGTGACATCAACACAGGTTGAGTCTGGTGTTGAAATAACAGGAGTTGCTAACATCTTCTGAGAGGCTCATTTTGCACATCACTGCGTTTGTTTGAGTTTCACAAACAGAAGTGATGATGAGTTATGATGTTTTCCCTCCACAGGAATGTGATATTTGATGTTTAGATCAAACTGGTTTGTGTGCGTTTGTGTCTTTTCTTCTGCCGGAGACGGGAGTGTTGCGTTTTTAGTGTAGTAGCTAAATTATTCAAAAACTAATGAACAGATTCTGATTAAATTATCAGGAAATGTTGCAATTGTCACAAAAGGAATTAACGATCTGGATTATGCTACATTAAAAAGGCATCAAAGAGTATTAAAGTCATCGTAGTGGTAATCAGAAACAGTAATGACACCGGCCAGTCAAAACATTTACAGCCATATGTATTGGATTTGAAATTTATTTAAATGTATTTAATGAGAGAAGCTCCTTCAGATTCAGGTGGTTTTAAAGCAAATTTAAACAGTATGGAGCCAAATACTTACTGAGCTCAATACTAGCTCTTTCAAGGACCTTTCATGAAAAGAAACAAATCTTGTGAACAAATTCAATAACCTCCTAAAGGCCAAAATGCAGTAGTTTTGTAAATATGATGCCATTGTTTATGTCTGTAAAAGGACAAAGCAGATCTTCCAATTCAAGAATGCAGCATACACAGATAAGTTGAGAGTTTTAAAGTTGGTAATGATCCTCAAAGCTCCATGATTGACTGACTCAAGGCCATACAGGCCCCATGAAAAGATATGGATATAAACTGCAGTGTGATCCAGCACAGACATGATAATGGCAGACACATGGTTTTTAAAGTCTCAAAAGAAAGATAGACAAAACTTGATTCTAAACAAAATGTGATCAGAGAACATCATTAGTTTCGTTAAGTGAAGTCTCAAAGCAAGTTGTAAATTAGTCTCTTGGAGCTGATAAGACAAAGATGCAGACCAGTACATCACCAAATCTTCAGCATAAAAGTGGAAAATAGCATCATGGCATGTCTCTGTCAGAATTGGTTATGTACATTAAATAGTTGAAATATGCAAATTATGTTATTTAAATTGTTTACTGTAAAAGCTATGAGGTCCGAATCAGTTCAGGGGCCACTGCGTAATTAGTTGGAATCATTTTTGTAGGATTATTAAATTAATCTGTCCTCTATAATGGCACTTTTCAATGAAAAAAAAAATGTTTTACAGGAATACGAACGAGCTATAAATGGATTTCTTCAGCTTGTGCATTGACACATTCATACGTAAAAGGTTACATTTAATTATTTGACTGTAACTAATGCAGTTAAGACAGATTTTCACAGTTATTGGTATTTGGAACAATATGGTGAGTGTGTGTATTGATCAGACTGGAGTCCAGGCACATCTGTCAATAGCAGTAGATGAATCTAATTATGGTTCCTCTCTGTGTACTCTGTTAACTGTCAGCGAGGGAGCCCTTAGACTGTACACCTTCAGCTCTCAGATACACCACGAGCTTTGAAAGCAGTAGGATAGCTGGTTTAGAGTCCCACCTCCCACTTAACACACCACCATAAAGCAACAGGCACTGGAGAGATTAAAAAAGGCGTCTTAATGCTTCTTTTTTTGTTAAATTTCCCCTTATGATTCTCTTTGAACTTCACTGATCTTGTATTAGTTATGTGTCGTTTTTTTACTCCTTTAACAGATCATTTTTCTATTCTGTTTTTTTAAACTGTGGCTCTAATCTAGTGACTTATATATCTTTAAATCTTCATCGAAACAACCTATCAGTAAGAAGTCGGTGGTAACTTATCTGCCTTAAAAGGAGAGACTGAAAGAAATGATTTGTTTTTGAGTTGGAGACACAAATCGGGGCAAAGTCAGTCTCATGAACAAAAAAAAAAAAAAAACCTTTACGCACACACTCTCACACACACAAAAGGTTGTGTCTTTGTTTGCCCAGACTGTCACTTCACCCAGCCATGTGTGGCCGTTCAGGGACTTCCCTCCTATCTTCGCCGCTTTGAGGGAAAGTCATTTTAAGTTCGAAATCTTCTCTGGCAAGTGCAACACTTCATCAAGGGTGAAGACTCCCAGGCTATCAGAGACGTATCAGTTGGTCTGATAAAGCTCTCGCCCCGCGGTCCCCACACAGCAAACATCCCATCATAAATAAAAAAAGCAACAGGAGGCAAAAAAAAAGAGGGGCCTTTGTCACTGTTTATCTAGACCGCTTTTCTTCCTCGCCCTTGATTTCCTCTTCAGAAAATTGATGCACCCTTAAATTGAAGCGGAGGGCTTGACAGGTAATGGTTAGTGTGATAACTGCTCAGATTTCATCAGCCAGTTTTTTTTTTCTTCCTTTTTTTCCCCCTTTTCTGTGTGTGCAATTGTTGGAACTTTCAGCTAGATTACTAGATTACCTGTCATGCAGTGCATCAGATAAAAATGCAGAGTTGAGGAGATACAGCCAACACTGAGGCAGATACGGGAAGGAAAAAAAAGATTTGGATCGAGAATGCTGGATGGGGAAGGAACAGTGATGATACAAATTTCCATTTGAGGCAAACAGAACGTATTATTACCATCACAGTCACAGATGCTTTTTTTTTTTTTCATCTTGGCATCGAGTCTTGTGATTTTTATTACCTGGTATAAATGCTGTACATGCTGCATCTTGATATAATTAGCAGTTTGCCTTTAGAGGAAAAAAAAATATTAAACACTAAAAAAAGATGTAAAACCTGAATGCTTGTAGTTTCCCTGCACTTTTAAGATAATATGCATACTATACATAAAATCCAAAGGCAATCTTTCTTATTGATTTTTTTTCATCCAAGAGTGGCAACCTATTCAAGCCTAAAAATAAGACTCAGATCTGCATTTGGTCTTCTACTAAATCAGTGTTATGGTAACCAACGGAGCTGAAATCTTTGGCAGATGTGTGGCAGCAATTTTTCTTAGCCATTATAGCATTATAAACACTCGGTTAGAGTTACATAAAACATGCATATTTTTGACTGGGAAATTTTCAGACGAGAGAAACAGCTGTGCTGGCCTTACAATGCATTAAGTATTTCATCCCTTTTAGATGGTTAAATTGTGCATGAAATGTTGCTGGCGCCGGGTTCTCCCGAGCTGGACTGATTAGGCAACATCTGTTACATTGGGAGAAATCCGTGTCGTTTCTAATTAGCTGTCAGGCTTCGCGGATGCGTTGTGCCTGATGGTGCCGAGGATCTGCCACAGGTTCCTTTCCTCGTCCTGTCACCTGCTCGTGTGCCCCCCACCCACTCCCCCTACTACAGCCCCCCCCCCTCACATACACACTCCTCAGCTGTAATTAGAGAGCAGGGTTCATACAAAGGAGCAAGCTGGGAGCCAGGCTTGAACCCATCTGTGCAGCAGCTCCCCGTCACCGGCGAGCTCACAGGCGCCTCAAACGCTGGGGGCCGCTCCTGAGCCGGGGGGCCCTTACATGCAGATCAAACTTTCTTTCCGCCTTGTCCTCTCCGCCACTGATGACTTTGCTCTCGTTCATTCCGCGCTGAAAGAAAATCCATCGGTGTGCGGCTAATTCATCTTGCTTTCATAAGCCTCAGATGCTGGTTAATATTAAATACAAGACAGAGGGGAACAGACACCACTGCGACCAGATATTGACAAAATGCAGCATTTAGAGGGATGGAATGAGCTGAAATCCATATGGACAAATTAACAAACACAGAAAAGTGTCAGACAGACACAACAGATGTCACCTTCATTCACACACATACATGGCTCGCAGTTTTCATATTTTAACTTCCCTGAATCTTCACTTTTTTTTTTAAATAGAACGTTCAAATCATATGAAGTATATTTCCACCTCAACAACCTTCTAGGCTTTACCAATTTATTTTCATTCATCTCTGGCTGCCTTTGCTTTGGGTTAATACCAGTGAGCACAAAATCTGTCAGGTCATTTTAGCAGCTAATCAATAGTTCTTGTTTACTTGCTTCAATAGGGGGAAAATAGCCAGAATGTTTTATTTTCTGTTTTGTATTTTACACGAGAAAGCCATTAAGATGTTTTTTTTTGTTCCATTTGAATGTTACCCATTAAATGAAAGTTATCATTCCTCAGCACATCCTGTAGATATGAAAGGAGCTCAATCACAGTTTATTTCATATACCTAATGTAATGTTGTGAACTGCAATGTAGGTTTTCTTGAAATAAAATATTTATTTTACCCAAAAAGGCCAAGACACAATGTTAGAAAAGTAAATATGATCATTTTAAACACAATAAATCCTTTATTTTTAAGATCACTAAAAGTATATATCTAAAGAAATATCTACAGATGCATAAATAAGAGTTAGTTTGCAAAAATCTAAAATGAGATTAAAAGAACAAAAACTTCAGAAACAATGTTTTCACCAACACAGACAGGACTAAAATTCAACTCAATACACCAAAAATTTAATTTAATTTAAATCAACTGTGAAAAATGCTATTTTACTGTTTTACAGTCACAAAAATATAAGAAGCAGAAGCAGAAAAGCTAATACAGCCGGTAAATTGATACTGTAGTGATCAAAAATATGTGGTATACACATGCAAAGTACATTTTTACAGAAAAAAACAAACAAACTATAACCTAAAATCATTCACACGTTTTCCTGTCAAACATACAAACGATGGGCATCCCCACAATTCAAACACCTGCACTTTTTTGGTTAATTAAAGCGCCAACTTCCTTTTCCCATTCTTCAGCCTCTCAGGCTGCAGCAAACACAACCGTCCCCTTTGGCTATTCCTGGCAAGTTCAACTCGAGAGCCAGTCAGACAAGGGGAGGAGCTGCCGGGCAAAGCCAAAACTTCTGCTTGAATGACGCCTCAAGGCAGCAGACGAGACACAAACGCGGTTGTTCTCACAGACGCCCAGCTTAAAATCATTTGTTTAATTAGCAAAAAAGGCCTCATTATGTAGACAGAAGCATTAAGAATGTGTATATTTTCCAAGGTTCGAAATGAGCTCCTTGAACAAATGCTTAAACTCTCATTTAATTATGAGATAACAAGATCCTTTTTTTTTTGACTGAAAAAAATCAACCTGGATCCTTTTTGCATAGAGCAGCACTTTCTGTTACTTGTCTCAGTTTGGTTGGATAAATACAAACTAATTTTATACATCAAGCTTGACATTATTAAACTTCACAAGAGATCATTTTTATTTTATTTTAATAAGTTATGTTATTTAAAAGTAGCTTAATCAACTCAGTTAGGTGAACTAATAAAGTCAGTCCTAAAAGTTATAAGTGTTGTATTTGTATATAACCAAAAGCATGTAACAAACCTAAAGCCTGTGTGTCCTTTTCTTTCTGAGTGTGTAAAATAAATCAGTTACTAGAACAAACTAGAATGAAAAAAACAAAACAAACCCT
Source organism: Kryptolebias marmoratus (assembly GCF_001649575.2). Lineage (NCBI taxonomy): Eukaryota > Metazoa > Chordata > Actinopteri > Cyprinodontiformes > Rivulidae > Kryptolebias > Kryptolebias marmoratus. The sequence continues at coordinate 14,409,707 of NC_051445.1, forward strand.
GTTCCTCAGAAATATGACTGTTCCGTGGTGCAAAGAATGATGAAAAAGAAAAAAGTGAAAAGAAAAAAATAAAGTCTTGAAGCAGGAGCAAGGTAATTCTGCTGCAAGCAAATCAAGGCAGAGTGAAAAAAATAAAATAATAAAACCGTCTGTGACCAAGAATGACAGGCCTGAGAGAATGTCACAGCAATTGTGGGGCCATCACTGGCAAGAGATGATGGGTGATTGCTTTGCGTTCCATGGCAAGTCCATCCTGGAGGACATTGCGCACCCTTGCTCATCTGTGGCCCAACCTTTGGCGCTGACATTTAAAGTGTTGATTTTGGAGCACTTATGCTAATTGTTGTAATTTTCCTGATGAAGCGCCATTCTGATACCTTGATGTGGCCAAGATAGTTTTACATTTTCTATGTGGTCCTCTTTGCCATTTGCACCGTTCGGTGTCAGCGCAGAGTGCTACTGAAAGCAGACAAAATTGCAAGCAAATTGCATCAGATTGCCAACATTGTGAAAAGGTAAATTGCTTGCAAATCTATTTAAACCACTGGCCTATTTTCATCAGCTATGGTACTTGGTATTCATGATTGCTTAATTGGCAACCTTTTCTATTGTGTAGGGCTTTATGGTGCGATGGAAAACGATCTTTACCAAACCAATTACCCTTTTTTTTTCTCCCCCCCCCGCACAACTACATTAGACCAGTGATTGCAGCAGCTAGTCCTTTGTAAATGAACTTTCTGGTTTCACAGAATAAAGTGTCATTTGTTTGATATGATGTTGTTGAGTGTTTTTTTTTCCTTGAATGCAAAAAGCGCCGGTAAAAGATGGACTGTTTTAGTTATGCCCTGTACATTTGTGACAGTAATAAGCCTATAATAACCTCATCCATGTGAGAGACTTGTTAAATATAAAAATATTTTGTCACCCTATCAATCATGTGCATTTAACTATTGTTTAGGTGTTTGAAAGCTTTGAATGTGGCCATTTCAACATTTGTGGCAGCTGTAGGCATTACAGCAACTGGCTGTGGAATAAATTATGACATTTGATGTTAAGCAGACTTTCCGCTTGGATTCTTGATGCTGATATTTTCCTCGTGTAATTCACTGTGTTTTCTGTTTCATTATTTAAAACACTTATGTTCACACATGCATTGTATGTACAGTATATCTCTTGGTGTGTTAGTAGATATTGTGCAGCTGTTTAAAAAAATATTTAAATATGTATTTGTTCATCTTTTAAACAAGTAATTATATAGCATATCTTACGGGTGGATCATGTTTTTTTGTGCATGTGTGAAGGCTTCAAATTAATAATTTTAGTCATTTCAAGTGTTGTTCTGTAAAAGAATTATGAATAATTAATATCTTACCTGCTGTAGATAGCTCTTTGAACAGCTTCAGTTAGGAGAAATAGAGATTGATTGTGACTGGAGTGACTAGCTCAGGGCTTGTCTGAACATAGTCAAGACCACAGTAGATTGCGGCTTTCCTAAAATAACTCCAAATCAAAAGAAATGCCAAATGCTACTTTATAAATCTGTAAATTGTCATCAATTTTCACAAACATTGTATTTCTTCTAGAAACACCACAGGCTGTACTGGAAGTACTACAGTTTGCTGCTGTTGCTATATACCCTTGCAAATAACCACATTATTGTCTGTAAATAACAATTGTGATACTAAAATGACCACAGTCAGAGAGTTAGCTACAAACAGGTAAGATAATAATTACTCATACAGTTCCTCAAAATCGCACTTTACAAAATATCTGAACGTTCCCTTTAATGGTTTATTTGTAGAGTTTTTGTACGGGCAGCGATTGGGACAGCACTGAGTTAAAAACAAGTTTTTCAAGAGGAGGGTTTTTTTGGGATAGTATAGTATTGTATTGTACTATATTGTATCATATAGTATTGAATTATATTGTAATGTATTGTGTATTGTATTGTATATCATTGCACTGTATGGTATTGTATCCTATAATTTCATGTAATATTGTATTGTATTGTATTGTATAATAGTGGATTGTAATGTATATGTATTGTTTAACATGAATTTGCAGCAAAATCTTTATTTTCATTTACTGTTTTTATCTCTTCAGCTTGGAAATGACAAAGAGCCTCTTTCTCCAAACAGACCTGGCTTTCCTGCAGTGAAAGTAGTGAGAAGCTGTCAGTCTGCTCACCTCTCCTCTGCCAGACAGGCCAATGAAATTAACCCTGGATTAACCCACCAGGCCTCAGAGCAAGGTAATGGTCTTGGCTAATGGCTGTGGCTGCCCAGTGCCAGGTACCATTGACTCTCTGGCACGATTTGCTCCGTGTGAGGGGCAGTATGACAGCACAGCCATCTTCATACAGCTGGCGTTTGCTGCCACTGCCAGGCACTGCAGAGCTCGGATCATGAGGAACACTGCTCTCTGGCCTCATCTCCATCTTCATAAACATGGGAAAAGATCTATTAGCAGAACATGATCATTTTTTTATTTGGTCCAAGGGATAAATTAGCAGATAAAATTTATGCGTTTTGAAGCTATGGAAGACTTTATTTGAGTCCAATCATATTTTGAACTGGCAGCTGCCACTGTGTAGTCGCTCTTGTATATAAACTGCTTTCACCCTCAGTTCTTTTGTGCGTGTGTCTTGCTTGAGGTAAAGACTGTGATACAGACAGGAGGCTATGAAAAAAGGGACTCAAATCAGTCTGAACAAGAAAGCAGCCTCCTCCTCTTCAGTAGATTAGCTTATTTTAACTGTAGCCAGGTTTTTACACAAACAGAAGGCAGGATCGGTTCATATATGTGGGTGTGAGTGGGTGTTTGTGTCTGGGATGGGTGTGTGTGTGTGTGTGGCTGTGGGGGGGGTCATCTAACCTCTCCTGCAATTTTACCAGACCATAGCTCTAAATGGGAATGTGGCGGTTGGAGAGGAGGAGGTGGGGTCGTAAATTTTCTCTGAGTCAGGGCAAAGCTGATTGATCTCTGAGTGTAAAATCGATAAGGAGACACTGTCATTTTTGTAAAGGATGAGTTGGAAAGAGAAAATAAATTAGGACTCCCCGGATCAGACGTGCGCACACACTGAGGCTTTGGTCTCATTAATTCAGTACAGTCTGGATTTTTGGTGATGCGGTGTCCGCAGCTTCAATCTCACAGGTGCCTTTTCTGTGGCAGGCTGTGCTGGCAGCAGCAGACCCTTTATTATACTATGTATATTTCATCACATAGCCATGCAGAGGAGTCAGACACTTGCCCTTGCACCCCCTCCACATCTTGATTCCTGATTAATCTCTGTTGTTATTTCCAGAAGTACATCATGCCAGGGGTTGATTAAATCAGGAATTGAAAGCCATTGTCTTTCTTGCATGTCCCTTATCCGAACTAATGTACTGGCAGTGGTCATTTGTCTTGAGTTGTTATAAGAAATAAAGACCAGTGCACTTTTCTCTTCCGCATGATATTGCTCAAAGATTAATTTACCGCTTCTCATCTCTTTGCTCCTCAGTTTACTGTCGGCACTGTCTCCTGTGATATCTTTCACGCTTAGATATGCTGTTTTCACTTATTCATTCCTGTTTCACCTTGATCCTCTCATTTATTATATTACACTACTTCCGAGCACTGAGAGAATAAAGTTCTCACACCTTATTGGATTGATGGTTGAAGAAACCGTTGCATAATATCAACTTTCAGCGGGCCATTTTTCACCACATTCACACCTATGTTTCATGTGATCAGCAGCCATGATTTGCTTTGTGTTCGCATCTCCAGCTGGTGTCTTTGTTCATACCCTTGTGCTTTGTGTCATGCAGGACGCATCGTTGTCTGAAGCCTTGCGTGCATCTGCGCAGTGGCTTTTATCAGCCAGTGTCTTGTGTTGTCAGATGTTGCTGAGGATCCACTCATCATGCTGCTGTCTCTGCTGTTCAGTGGGGCCATTAATGACACATAAGGCTATCAGGAGGCAGCTCTTGGGGGACTGGCAGGCATATAATACTCCCTTTTGGCCTCACTCTGAATAATCTACAGGTCAAAGGGGCTTTGCGTGCAGCTTTGGGCTGTAGAACAAGCAACACGGGACAGAAACCTGACAGGCTGAAGATGGTTGCAGATTATATTTTTGAAGGGTCATACATAGACAGAAAATATTGCAGTACCTAATATCTCTCCTGGCTAGACTTGGGAGAGACAAGGCTAACTAGACCAGATTTATCTTGATGTATAAAACAAAGAAATAAAAAGCAGGTCCAGAGACATGTGTTTTGCACACCAAAAGAGTAATTCTTTAAACCGCGGTGGTGAAAGGAGATAATTTGTATTTCAAATACTCATTTAATTCACATTCACTAAGCAGGTTATCAAATTAAATCAGGGCTCTGTTAGGCCTGCCACTTGGGCTTTTGGGCCCGGCTTCATGTGTAAAATTGGTCAACAAGAGATTTAGCGGAGCGCTTTGCACACTCCTGTCACGTCATCCCTTGGCTCCCCTCGGGAGGCCGATCCCAGGGTCAGCGCCTGTGGAGAGATGCCTTTTTGGACTGCCACAGGGTGACAGAGCTGCAACACCATCTCCAGCTGGGCAACTTATTACAGCCCCCATTTTTTTCCCCCCTCAACCCCTCCTCACCTGCCCCAGCCATTCACAACATCATCAAGCCATCACATATTCATGAAGCCGGGAGGCTGGTGGAGTGTGTGGTTTGTGGGGACTGGGTGAGGGGAGGGGTGCGGGTGTATCAGTGCGGTGACACTGTGCCTGTGGTTGTAGCAATAGTGCGGTGGTTGGTGAGAGTGCAGTTGGAGCCTGTAGGGGGGTAAATCTGCAGGTGGCTGTCACATCCGTAATTGCCTCATACTTCCCTCTGCAGCGTAAAATTGTTTTCATTATGTGTCATGCACACAGTGCCAGGCAAGGGCCCCTTGAGAGCATTCCCAAGAGCCAGAGGGAGGAGGCACTCCACTTAAACAGCCGCTTAGCTTCAAATAAGAAAGGAGAAAAGGAGCAGGGAGAGGAGGTGGAGGAGGAGGAGGACAGGAGAGAGGGAAGGGGTGTGGAAAAAACAGAGGAAGCTCATCATTAACTGTGTTCGAACAACAGCAGACAAGTGTGAGCTCATGCACAAAAACCCAGGCAGAGCTTATCCCAAACATCTCAGTTACCAGGGGGGAGTTGTGTGGCTTCAACCACACTGTGAGCTCCTGGAGGGGCTTCCGTTGTCAGAGGAGGTGGGGGAGAGAAAGAGAAAAACAGAGAGCGGGAAAAGAAAAGGAGAAAAAGTTTCCACCTGACTGGAGTTCCCATGGTTTGCCATGCAGGAGGGTAAGCAGGTTTCAGCAATAAACTCAGGCATTGTCAGGATATAATGCTCAGTCAGGTCCCTGCATTGGGATTCAAGGGTGTCTTTTTCTTTGCTCCCTGCGCTGCACTAATCACAGGCCTACTTTGTTTAATTGCAGCAAAAAGGAAAAAATGTGTTCAAGAAGTCATCCTAATCCCTCCCCTTTACCCCCTGCTCCCTCACAACAGCCCCCGGCGAGATCTGCTTCTCCATACTCTGTCGCTCTCCTCCGCTCCCGGCCCCCCCTTTTTCCTGTTTTAATGAATTGTGGGCCTTTAGAGAGACAACAAACAGCAGAACTGTGATAAATAAAACATACACCAGAGGGGGAGTGTTATAGGTAGAAGCCTGAGGCTGGTTATCCAGGAAAAAATAATCACCTCTGATGGATTTAAGCACTTGCAACAAGTGCTATTACAGTGGTCTTTGGATGCTGCTGATGCACAGGAGGTGGTAGAGCAGAGGGAGCTGTTGGAAGCTGCAAAAGCACGTCAAGGCTCCTTCATTTGACACAAATTCGCTTCTTCTACTTTCAATCGCAGATTTGGAAACCTAAGGTGCTGTGCATTGTACTTGATGACTCCGGGGTCACAGGCACCAGGGGGGGAAAGAGAGGGGATTTATCAATTAGGACTCCTCGTCTTTCTAAAGCTGAATAAAAAACGACCCACGAAGAGACAACCCAGACCCCTTTTTTTTTGAGCAGAGGCTTTTCTTATTCATTAGATCTGGATCCTAGCTTCTTCCTTTACCTTCTTTCCTGGAGAACGAAGCATCTCAAGCATAGAAAACCACTCAGTGGGAGAAGAGCATTTCAAAAAGATCCCCAAATACAAAGTTTAGAAAAAGTCATGAAGCCCACCTTCAAAGAAAGAAAGTTTTATATGTATAGAAGTCAGTCAAAATCAATTTATGTACATTCGTAAATGTTAAAATGCAAAAACAAACAAAAAATGCAGTCAGATCTCTCAATATTTAAAATTTTACAAGAAGGAAATTTTATGTTAGAAAACAATGTCTTTATTTCCCCTTTAGCTGCTTATCATTGTTACTCTCAAACCTTTTGTTTTTGTAAAAGCTTGAATTTTAAAGTAAAAATGTTGAAGTTTAAACAAGAAAATTCCTTAAAAAAACAAAAGAATATGATGCAAAACATTCAAAATCAGTTTTCACAATATAACTATTTAGCATCACTCCTACATTCTGACAAAACACACTGCCAAAGAAAACTAATATATTTATGTTTTTTATATCTCACAGCACTATAAATTTATAACTGTTTTTTTTTCTCCAAACATTTTTAAGGTTTTTCGAAAGTCTTTTAGTGACAGTTTTATGTGTTAAAACAATCCAATACATCTAGTCTCATATTGATGTAAATAAACAGCTCAAAACATTTGCATTATTAAAACATGTGGTTTTGCTTGGCGTCTAAAAATGTGATTTTCCAGAAGCCCTAAGCGCGCATCATAAAGCTTTTTCTAAACTTCCAACTTTAACAAACAAAATAATATAAGTGAAGTGATAAATGAAAGAATTCTGTGAAACCCCTCTGGTCTAAGTGGATGAGGGTTTAGATGAGAAAATCCACCCTAAGTAAACGACTTCCCATGTGACCCGGGTCAAGTCACTTAACCTCTGTCTTCATGCCCGCTGCTTCAAGTTTAAACAAGAGGATTGCTCAGTTCCATCCGCACACACTCCTCAAGTCCCCTCAGACCAAATCATTTTGCTCAGGGTGAAAAGCCCTCAACACAAAGCTCACACAGCAAACAAATATACTATCTTTACATCAATATTCAACCACTGACCTCAAACAGAAGGACTGCTGAAGTAAGAATGGCAATAAAACCGCAACAGACTCTTAAATTTGGTTGTTTATAAACTGTCTGATTTATTTTTTTATCATAAAGTTTCATTTGATGTGGTCGGTTTTACTCAGAAAACTCAACTTTAGGTGTGCTACTGTCATGATATTCCCATTTATTTATTTTTTTAATGCTTTTTATGATTGTTCCCTTCCTGAATCCACAAGAGACTGTTGCAAGCCACCGAGGGCCACTGCTGTCTGTGAATGAAACATTACGGCCCGAACTCTTTCTGCCTCCCTGAAAGACTGTTTAAATGGTTTGGTTTATTATTGGCCAAAGGAAGGCTAAAGGCTTCTGTCAGCGTTTGGGAGAGGGAATCGCTGCCTCTTTACTGGACAGCTGTTCCTGCCTTACCACACTTTTCATATGGATATGTATGTTAATGACAGGCAATGGACTGGAGATGAAGAGGCCCGAGCTCTAGGCCCTCTCTTCAGCGCACTTCTAAAGCCCCCACAAAAGGAGCAGTAAAAGAGGCTGCAATGGTGAAGCTCCCACTTTTGTGCTCTGAATTAGTTCTGCAAGCAATGAAAGTGATCTTTTCTGGACGACAGGGGAAGTCTGCCGATGGCTGGATCAACTCATTAGCACAAAAAGTCTGTTGGGACATATAATTGACTGACGCAGATCCCCCGCCTGTCACAACACAGCACAGGCTGAAGGAAAAGACAGAAGAAAAAAAATACCTATCCTCTTTAAAACGTACATAACAGTTTTTATCCGAGCTGCCCTCCTCCATCCTTTAGGTGCTGCTTGTGTTTACTTCCTTCATGCAAATGTTGCATCCTGCAGCCTGCTGACAGCCATGCAGCTCTGCTTCCTGTTGCTGTCAACAGTGCTGATATCACAACTATTGACTTTAGTCAGCAGGGAGACAAAAACAGATCTCATGAACTGTCTTTACTCGCAATGATCTGAAGCTGAAGCGCTCCAGACACCCTTTAAGGATTGTCTTGTTAGATGACATGCCAGTATTTTTTAATTCATTGCATGTAGTCGTTGGACATTTTTATTTACCATCACAGACTCACTGTTTTATTTTTTATTTTTTTATTTCTTAATTGTCAGATTTTGGTGTTATTATTGTTGTGTTTGTTCTTTCCTTGGTAGCTGGATTTTCAAAGAATAAATCATGCAACTTTACTTGTATATCAAAACCTATTTCTGAACATGCAGTAGGAATCATTCTCTCTTCCTAATTTTACTTTCATTTATGAACTGGAGTAACAAACCTGCTCAGCACACCAGAAGCCCCTAATGGCTGCATCATAGTGAAATTGACTGGAAAATGCTGTTTTAATTTCCATGTTAATTGAAATGGACTAATTGTTAATATATTCTGAGTGCAAAAAAACCCAAAATGGAATAATTTTACTAAAAATTTAATCTGTTTAGAAATGGCTTTGGAAGGGATTTTAGAATATTTGTGTGGCTATGCATCAAAATGACTCAAATCTTTTAACTATTTCCTCTTTGGTCATATATATATATATATATATATATATATATATATATATATATATGACCAAAGAGGAAATATATATATATATATATTGTTTTCTGTTTAAATTCAGAGCCCTGGACAGTGTGAAGAAGTCCACTAGAAAACAATTGCCATTGTTCTTCCATTTTTAGGCTGCAGAATTTTGTCATGCAGCTAAATAGGGTATTCTTCATGGTCTTCCTTCGTCACAGGCAACTATAGAAATTAGCCCTACGTTTCTCGGCTCTCACACATGGATACACACGCTTGCATGGACACAAGAAAAATTTCTTTTCTTCTGTCAGCATTCCTGGCCAACAATGGCTAGATTAGTGGACGTGAGGGCCCCTTCGGGGGCAGGTATTGTGGCACAAAATACCCTCGGCAGGAACAGCTGGTAGGGGTTAATGGCTACTGAACCTCTCAGCCGGAGCCCTTTCTCTATTGTGTGTTCCGCTCATGGGAAGGAAGGAGGCCACTGACAGCTTCTGGGGTGTGAGGAACCCTCGGAACAGCACCCGGGTCACCCCAAATGGAGAGCAGGGCAGCGGGTGCGGGGAAAAGGAGGGGGATGGTGATGCTTAGTGTAGTATGGTGGCAATGGGGAAGTCTCAGCGGACTAAAAAGCTGCATATTTACATGTCCAGCAGCTGAATTAGCATCAACAAAAAACAATATGGGCTGGAAAACAGGGGTGGCAACCTGTAAAATTAGAGGGAAGGCATAGAAACTAAAAGCTGATGTTTACAGGAAAGAAAGGCCCAACCTGTGCACTCTGTTGTCCTAATGATGATGAATTTCAGCCATGGTTTGATGCAGTTTCGGCACCAAGTTTCCCCCCCTCTGTAATGGCCCTGAGTATTAGCATTCAAAGCTAGGGACACACAGGAAGCAGGTCTCGGATGTTGCTCCATGCCTGTCTTTGCGTTTCAGCCATACAGTCTTCCTCCTGATGTGTGTGTGCGTGTGCTTGTGTGTGTGTGGCCAGTGTCGCCTTGCCCTGACAGCATCACACGGCTCCAGCCCTTACCACCCAGGGCCAGAGAGGGGGACCGCATCTCTGATTTAATCCCCGAGTTATACTCACCCCCCGCTGGGCAGCGTGGAGAAGCCTCTCTCCCTGATCCATGCAAGCCTCTCACACCAGCGGCCACACTCATTAGACGGCCGATTATGATAGCACGCCGGTGTAATGTTTAATCGAGTCTGACACCTGATTTGCCATGTTACAAATCCTGTCATGCAAATTGAGCCATTTGTGTTGTTTGATATGGAGAGATGGCCTATGAAATGAAAGATTAGCCCAGAAATGAGGCACGAGGGACATGCGCCCTCTGCTCCTGCGGCTGTGATTACACAGATGAGAACAACTGTTTTTTTTTTGTTGTTTGTTATTTTTTCTCTTTGTGCCGGTGTATCTCAGTGAACCAGAGCACATTGGCTTAACATAATGTTTCTCTTCCAGCAGAAATAAAAAAAAAAAACAAGCTTATCGCTGAGAAAATGTTTCATCTTCTTCAACAAACATGGGCAGCGTAATTGGCCTCTGGGAGTGTGTTCTTGGAAATCACCGGGCTTTGACAACTGATGTAAATAAGTCCTCAGCCTCTCAGGTCTGCATAATGCAAGCATTTCATGTTTCTCCAGCTACATTTGTTTGCACGCACTAAAAACTGCTGGGTTTAAAATAACCCAATTTGTCATTCAGCACTGGGTCAAATGTGGACTAAGCCAACCCTGGGTAGTTTTCACTCAGCAGGGTTGGTTTATTAGTTTGAGTCAGCATACTGGGTTACATTTTCCATCCAAAAATTAGGTTAAAATGACTATTTTGTTGAATTAGAGTCACTTAAAAGTTCAATTAAAAATAACGACCAAAAATCTGTCTTATTAGATAATTAAAACTGCTAGTAGCATCAGCGAGCTAGCAGCAACTAATGCTGTTTTAGGAAGTTGTTAACAAAGCCAACAAAGTCAAAGATCTTCTTACAAGTTGTCTTTACAGTTTTACCTTTACTTATAGCAAAAGTCAAATCAGGCTAATTTTGGTCAATTTCTGGCTTAAAATGGCAGATTGTGAAGACTGAAATAAACCAACCACAGAGATTTTTAGGACCTCATATTTGGTCAGACCAACTGAACCTATGACCCAACAGCTTGAACCCAGCAATTGAGCTAGCAAAAACAAAACCAGCAGTTTTTAGTGTGTGTAGAAGACATTATTGTTTAGGAGGGGAGGTATAAATCATTTCATGCTCTCTATATTCCAGTTTCACTGTGGGGGATGTAAACACAGAGGTGGATAGAAATTGTTGGGGGTTGGTTGATATACACACAGGGAGGGGAGTGTGCACAACTTGCCATTTCTCAATGCCTCGAAGTGACACCTGTTTTAAGAATGACCCCTCCTGCTCTGAAGCAAAAAAAAAAAAAAGGTCTGTCTTATCAGTCCTCTCACTGTAAACATTTAATTTCCTCCTCCTGTCAGAAACATCTTTGTTGCCAGCTTGTTGCTGGGACTCTAATCTGAAAGACAAATTTTGCCGCAGATGACTTCCCCTTTGCTGATTGTCATTTGTTTCCTCTTGCTGCATCTCGTATGACAGCCTGTGTCTTTTAAAGGGCTTTGAGTTCATCTTACAGTATTTCTCAACCTTTACCGAGAGTGCAGAGTTTTCTTTAAAACCTGCTCTTTTAAGTGGTTGAGTGTTTGCCTCCTTGTCAGTCTGAGGTTAGAGTGCTGATGTTTATCTCCGGATCAACAATGGACTACATTACCACAAACAAACTCAGATGCCTTCACTTGCAGGGACTTTTTTTTTTTTTTTTATGAAGATATTGCTATGATTTTAGCGACTTTGGGCAAACTGCCAGGGCAAAGTTGTGAGTTATTGCAGCAGCAGGAGCCTTTAAAGTGAGTCAGCTCACATCTCAGTGGAAATCTACCTGTTTTTACAAGTCGTCTCCTCTGGGAAACACCTGTACGGAGCAACAGGCTCATTGTTTTCCTCTCAGCTACATCGTAAAGATTGAAAGACCAGCAAGATGACACCAGGCAGGTTTGCTGAATCACTCATTCTTCTGGCGCCACTCGGCTGACTGAAGAGATCCTGTCAGAAACACTCCGCCATGACTGATGTGGGATTACAGATCCTGTAACTTGTTGCCACCTTTTAATTGTTCAAGTTTTGCCTCTCGGGCGATTAACCTTTTGTTGAAGCTATTGCAAAATAGAAAACAGTTTGGTGAGCAGTAATATAGTCATTTTTATAACTCAGCTGGCTGGGAAACGTGTATCCATAACTTTGAGACACATAAAAAATGAGTACAGATGCTTTCCTTAAGGTTGCCTTTTGTGGTTGGGGAAAAAAAAAGGCTTTAGTCAAAGTTATTGTGAAAGACAACAATTCCTCTCCAGCTGGCCATGCAAACGCATCATGACGTATTTTCAGCTCAAGTTACAGTCAAGCTCCTCTTATCCACACTTAGTGGGGCATAAAGGAGTGACCTGGTCTTTTCTGTTAAATATAAATGTTACTGTTTTCCCAAACTGCCCAGAATATTGTAAAGTTATTGATTTGCTGTCACGTTTGGCGACTCTTATTGATGACACAAGAATGTGAAAGTAGCCAGCAACCTGGATGTAAAGATCAGGATTTATTGCCCAGAATCTCTCCAACAATTTTATCAAAAGCCCATTCCACTGTGACATTTTTTTTCTCCCATAAATCAGCGAGAGGAAATCTATCAGTGGACAGTAGTGAGAGATAGATGAGCCGAGGGATGAGAGGGTCAGCAGAGATTTTTCACTGGTCCTTCCCATCACAGCCGCAGCCTCACTTTTTCACCTTTATGAATTGGTCTTTTACTGACTGGCCAGGCTTTTAATTTGTTCAACACACTCGGATAAAAGAAAAATCCTCCTGCCATTTAGTCTTTGCACATAAGATAATGTATTGAATGTTAATGCAGTGTTGCACCAGGCTTCTGGCTCATATTTAGAGAGCAGAAACTTTAGAAAAATTGTTTCTGTAAGATGGATTGCTCAAAATGGTATTAATATCCTGAATATATTTATACTTGGCAACAAAGAAATGAAGAACCAGGGGTCTTTAAATGATAGTACAGAATTTTTGAAGTGGAATTTTGTTGAAGGGTTATGAACAATTAATATCTTACCTGTTGTAGATACCTCCTTGAACAACCTCAGTTTGAAGAAATAGAGTTTAACTCTGACTGGACTGACTGTCCATAAATAACTCCATTTCAAAAATATTTTAGAGTTTTTGCCATCAGTTTTGTGTCACAGGAGTATTCTAACAGAAATATGATGATATTCCTGCAAGAGGTGCCTCAAGCTGCACCAGAAGGGCTACTGCAAATTGCATCTGTCACTTGCAAATATCCAGTGAACTCTGGGTAAATGATTGTGTAATTCAAAACATATCACACTTTGTAAAATAGAGTTTGCATGAAATGCTAGGCATGTTTTAAGGGTGGAGTTGTTTCATGATGGCAGCGATCCGCTTTGGTTTTAGCCCCACTCATACCTGCCATTAGCTCGATAATCCAATCAGAATTGTGGTTTCTAGTTAGTGCACATTTTAGTAGATACAGTAGAAACAATTAAACATGTTTGTACTGCCTTCAGCACCTTTGCAATTTTATGGTTAGAAAAAAAATCAGCTTCATAATGTGTGAAATGACAATAACTAGCACATCAATAAGTTTAGTTCACGATCACAAGTGTTTTGCTGGCCACATAGTGAAGCTGTTTGTTCAGAAAACAGTTTTTCCTCTCTGTTATATCATCCATTTTTCTGATATTTGATGGATTTACTCTCACCGCAGAGTGTTGGTATACCTTCGGTCCATTTACCCAATCTGACTTGATTGAAGGCCTTCATTTGCTATGCAGCCATGTAAAGCAGAAGCCTTGAAATATCACACTGACCTTGGGGCGGCTTTCTGATTCATTTTACCCTGACACCTTATCCACAGATGAGATTTCTCCAGCATTGGACGTCGGATTTGATATACTCACACTGTGACTCTTCTTTTGATTTTTTTTTTTTATTTCACTAATGAAACGATGCTAAATTGTTATGCAGTAGCTCAGTGGAAAATTGTGTTTGTGGAAGGAAAATATTTACAATTAATTTTGTGTACACAACAACAACAACAAAAAGAGAAAGCTGTGGTCAAACTGTCCCTTTACTGATGCAACTGTTTGCATGTTTTCTGGCTTTAACCTGTCTCTTAAAATGGCAGGCATCATCGTTCTAATAAACATTGTGTTTGCCTTTCTCAACATATATGAATATTACTTCCATCATCTTTTTTGGGGGGTTTACCACCATCAAACACTGATGATGAGAATGTCTCACCACGTTAAGTTTGCCTATTGGTCCTTTGACTATGGCTGTTGTTGTTTTTTTAATATTGTAACGAGCTTTCTTACTTTTGTTTAGGTCTTCAGTGTATTTTCAATGTGAACGTTAATACAACTGAATTTTAGCAAAACACACATTTGACTCAGAATCAGTAGTATAGTTAATTTCAGTGGGTTTGCAGCATTTTTAAAGCTAATCTTATGTGGATTTTATTAATAATTGCTTATACAAACAGCATGATGAAAACACATATCTGTCATCAAGTAAACTGAAATATATTAGATTTTGTTAACCTAACTTTCTAGTATTTTATGGAATTTCACACACACACACATAAAAAAAAAAATAGTGGACTGTAATGTCCAAGTTACTTTTGAGAGTAGCTTTCTTAACAGGCACATAACCCCGCAGCACTCTTCCCAGCATGACTGTGAAATGGTTTTTGTGGTGAAATGGCTCCATGAAGTTTTCAGGCGACATTGTTGGCATACTTGCTTCCTGTGTCCTCGAGGGCAGACGCAGTGAACTCGAGTGATTGCCCAGCCACCGAGCGTCGCCTACCTTTCTGATTTACTGTCCTGCCGTGTTTGAAGTAGGACAGGCGGAATTCACTTCACCCCGGCTCTTTGTGATCAGTCCGCCCAGATTACAGCCCAGGTGAGGCCCCCTCACCATCAACCACAGGATATAGGAAGTACCTGTCTTTATAGCCCCTGGACATTGTTTCTGAACCAGCTTCCCAAAAGCATTTGTTACATGTTTTATTATACCAGACAGATTCTCTGCTTAGACATGGTGACTTGTACAGTACTTGCACTGACTAACAAGAACAACAAAACATTGGAATAAACTAATTTCACAACCCTTGCATTAAAACCTGCGATGAGAAGGGCCTGGAGCTGTTGAGGTTTGGGTTTGTTTTAACCTGCTGTGGACTCAGACAGCACAGCAGGAGTCTGGCATCAGTGGGGCTTCTCTTAGTCAGACCTGTTGAGCACATGGAAATACACGCCAATACTTGTAATCTTTTTACTGTACCTTTTTTTGAGATGAACTTCTTCACCATTAAAGGCCTAGCATTCCTTGAAGGAATGCATATTTCATGCCAAAGTTTTAAACTAGGATCTTCTTATGCTGAGAAGGGATAGTGTTATTGGTCAAATTATGTATGGTCTCATGTAATGTTTTGAGATCTGAGGGTTGAGAATGACACTCAATGACTAATACAACAAATTTAACTTAATATCTGCAACACTGAATGATTTATAGCCATATTTGTGTCAGCAAAGGTGAATTAGCTGTGGCAGCTAACATGAATGAGTTTTAGATGTGCAGCCAGTGATTACTTTCTGAAAGTTTCACTAAAGTCTGTCCAATGGTTCATGAAATGTTTTGCTAACACACAGATGGTGTTGACTCCAACAGTTAATGCCAAAGCTTTTAGCAAAGATGCTGTCCAATGCATAGAGCTCAGAGCACGTGTTGCGAATGACTCTCAGCTACTACCACACCAGATTTGAGCTCAATGTCTGTAAAACTGATTGAGTTAAAGCCATTTTTGTGTTTCCCAAGGTCAGTTGGCCCTGGCAGCCATCTTGAATTGGGTTGAAAAGTTAATCATAAATTAATACACTGATGCTGCTACAAGCTGTGCTTGCAAATCAATGTAGAATTCCAAGTAAATGAACATGTAATACAAAACGGATGATGAAGCAAAAATTATACAACATTTTCTGCATGAGCCACTATAATTTGGGGGGTTTAGAGTTGTTTTTGGACAGAAGAATCCACTTTGGCCTTGGCCTTTAACTCATCAAACAGGTCAGAATAAAACCCTATTTCTCTAAACTGAGATTGTTTAAAGAGCTGCAACAGGTAAGATATTATTTGTTTGTGACATTTCCACAGAATTCCCCTTCAAAAGATCTAAAGTATTGCTTTAATATCAGTTGTCCCACTCTTTTCGCACAACATGAAACTGTGTGTTTTTTAAGCATCAGGGGATTATAAATATGTATGTTTCTTTCCATGCTTCTGTCTTCCAGTTTAATCAGACGCCAGCCTCTGTGAGCTTCAGGACAGAGTGATGTTTGCGTTGCGTGGCTGATTAGGGTCAATCAGCCAGGAGTGAAAGCAGCGTTTCCTTGAAAACAACCACAGGGACCAAGCATTGTGGTGTTTCGCCTCCCTGAACATCAGTTAATGGCACAGCCAAATTTTCTGAGGCTAAAGGGACAGCTTGATTGTGAGGAGCGGGTTCCCGTGGAATTGGGACACTGATTTGGTGCTGTTAGAGCAGATTGGTGGAAAGGTGGAAAAAAAAGGCAGAGCATAATCAACACCTCCAGAAGTTAAACCGAACACGGGCATCACAGAAATTGATTGGTGAAGTTGCTGTAAAGGAGCTTATCCATCCCAAGCACAAAAGCAGCCTTAAACAATCAGGCTGTGGAATCAACAGCATCTTGTAGCTGTCATTATCTGAATTTGAGAGAAGTTAATAATCTGATTGGATTGAGCCGGGTGCTGTGAATTCTGAGGAACTTTGTCCTGTGAGCATGCAGAAGCAAGGAAAACACTTAAAGGGACAACCTAGATAGGAGAGTGAGTGAAAAAATTGCTTAAATCTGTATTGGTGCAAATATATAAACAACAATTACATTGATATAGAAAGTAAGAACATTAGGAAATAATAACTGTCCTCTTTATAGCGTGCAGCGAGATTCAAGTTTAAAATTTTATAAAGCAAAGGAAAATTGATGATAACATAAGCAGATCCTAAAACAAAATTTAGCTAATTAGATACAGCAGATAGATCAAAAATAGACACAGCAATGAGAAATCAATTTTAAAAAATTGGGGTGTAACATAATGTTTGATTGGCTAATCAGAACAATCGTGATAATAATTGTATTGGCATTGTATGATCTTCAATTTATTTCACTACATAACAAGAAGCAGAGATCCTTTAATAACTCGTCTTAAGATTTGTTTTATATCTGATTATACGTTTTGGATATCCCCTTGAAATTATGTCCACCTTGTTGACCTGTGTGCCGCTGCTGTGTCAAATATTCCCTTAAAGTGCAAATTTAAAAGATGTAGATTATAAAATACAACAAGGGTACTTGAGTATTTTAAGAGTGATAAGGTCTGAGGTTAAGTTACTATAAAACAAGACGTTAGATGCAAAGACAGTTCTATTTTGACTATGAAGTGGACAACTGCTGTGAAATAAACATTTCACAGTGACTTTCCTTGTCATGTATCATACAAAAGACTTCCAGGTGTCTTTAAAGAAGTATGAATATTTTAGAATTTCAGGGGAAACCTCAAAGTAAAAGTTAGGTTCCCCGCTGATGAATGAATTAGATTAAAAATAAAGGTTTAAAAGACAGATGAAGGGATAAAAGGCTCCGTGTTTTGAGCTACAAAAAACTGTTTGATTTTCATTACAGCTTTGCTATATCATTTTATTAATTTGCATCGACTAAAACTGGTTAAAAAAATATGTGTTGACAAATTTTACTTTGGATTAAGGGACGTTAAAGAAAACACCAAATATTTGCAGCAATCATTAGAAGAATTTGCCACGATAAAATGCCTAACGGCTTTTAAAACAAAAATTTTGTTCTTCATTTGGGTTTTTGTTCATCAGGATTTGAAGCAAGAAAGATGAAGCTGCAACACAAAGAATGTATTTCTGCTGGCTGCATTTCACTGATCACGGCCTATATGATCCACCCTAACTGTGTGTAAAACTTCGAGTGAATCTCAGTGTGGGGTTCTTGAACCAGCAGTAGGTCCCAAATTGAATTACATGCACATTTCTCAGCCACAAAAGGGAAGCATCACTAATTAAAACCCTGTGATTGATGACAGCGACGCTTCATGTCAAAGGAGCATAAATCACTCTCACAGTCACTTTGCTGCATTGGTTTCTGCCTCCACACCATCAGCTACTGTAAGTCTGACACTTTCTCAGCTGAGGAGAGTAAAAACAAACAAACAGCTGAAACAACACTGCTGCATTAATGTTTTGTTGAGCACCAAGTCTGTGATACTGCCTACGGCTTCTTTCGCCTCATATTCTGAGGAAACAAAGCCATTTGTGAAGGTCAGCGCGAGCGCACGAGTCTCTGTGATATATGTGAAGTTCTCCTTCTTTGTGCTTACAGTACGCTGACCTTCTAAAAGCAAAGCTGACGACTTGTTTATCCAGGGACAGCACTTTGTGAGTAATCGCTGTTTAATGGGTTTTATATGCAGTCGGTTTAATATACACACACACAAACCTAAATGCACCTTTTCACCCCCGCAGATCGAAAGCATCAGATTCCTCCAGTTTGCTGTTGTTTGACTTTTTCTTTTGTTAGATAATCCAAAGCAAAGCTATTATAAACTAACTTAGAGAAGTTGAGAATATTTTTTTAATAAGACAGCTGTCTTTATTACTAGTTATTTTTGTTTTCTCCAATAATTATTTTGTCTTGATTTTGTGATTTTTATGTTCTACAAAGAACTTCATATAAAACTGAAGTATTTACGACATGAAAAACAGCAAGAAAATGTTTGCAGTAGATAGAACTATATAAGGTGAATTACCTAAGATGTAATAAAATTAAAGACTAGCATTCCTTGAAAGTCATGCACACATTATGTTTTGTGAATGAGTCCCAGCTTTTACCACATCGAGTTTTAGCTCAGTGTCTGTAAAACCATTTTTGTGTTGGCTGATGTGGATTAACTGTGGTGGCCATCTTGAATTGAGTTGACTCCAAAAGTTCCTAAGTTGTTGAGGAACAGCCAGTGATTACTTTCTGCAAGTTTTATGAAAATGCATCCAGTGGTTCATGAGATATTTTGGTAACAGACAGACCTGCACCCACACCCACACACACATGAGTGAAAACAGTATTGCCCACCTTCACCCTTGAGCACCAGGCAATAATAATACATTTCCTGCTAGAATTAAAAATGTAAGAATGTTACTGCCATTGTGATTATTAAGGACATGTGTGATTTTGGTTTATAAATATCTAAAGGCTGACAATTCAAGAAGACAGCTCTAATTTTCAGATTGTGTAATTCATGTTTTAAGCATCTAGCTTCAAAACTTAACACACAACAATCACTGAAAAATTCAAAGCAATAATTGAAATTCCTGTTGGCTTACATGAAGCCCATCAAAGTTTAAAGACCAAAACAACAAAATCAGCACAAGTAATGGCATACATTTTGTCATCACACAAGTCAGAATATTGACTTCTTACATTAAAAAATAAAATAAAATAAAACAGCCACTTTATATAAAAATAGTCCCTGCTTTCATACAGTGGATTTCCAGGAAATATCCCCATCTGTACATTGCCACCAAACCAGGACTTTCTCTATAGGCAAACTATCACAGCAGTTTAAAACCGCTGTCTGAGGCCAGGAACAATTTTGTACTGTTAAGCTGCGTACAAGTCGGATCCTGTCAGTGGGTTAGTTTTGTTCAAAGGACCAATTAGTGGGCCCTACCTTAGCCTGCAGCTAAAAGGCCTAATGGTTGGGGGCATCCACCTGAGAGGTACAGAGCTCTCCCCACTGGGCTTTAATTTGAGAGAGGGGAGGGTGGAAGCTTCTGAGGCTTTTACCATTACACAAGACTTCATTGTGGCTGCTGACCGTTTGATCTTAAAATAATTTACTTAATGATCTCACCACGGGAGCAATTGGTGCTGCTCGATTAGTCTGCAAGGTCTAATGGACATGGGAAAGAAAAAGGGAGGAGGGAGGGGGAGCGAGGGTGAGGGAGCGAGGGGGGGAGATGACACAGTAAAGACTAAATGAATCCGCTGTGCTACGTCGTGGAGGTTCATTTTCAAGCATTAATTCAGAAATGAAGTTCTGATGGTGCCGCAGAAAGTCAGAAGCTGCATCAGTCTGAGGCGATTTAGTTTAACTAGCCTAAATGAGAAGGAGGCACAGGGCTTTTGGTGTTTTAAGAATTACATTTCAGTAATGATGTATACTTATTGACAAAAATTCATCCTTTTTGGATCACATTAAGGTAATTTGAAGGACTTCTTCTTGGCTCTTTGCTTTATTTTTTGACCTGCAAAGGAATTATTTTAATGAGTGCAGCAGAAACTTCAGGCCACCTTTAAGCCACAGATGTTACTTTTGTATTAAATCGTTTGAATGCCTAGTCAGCATTTTCACTGTTGTTTTCCTGTTTATTGTTTTAGTTTTTTGCAGTTTTGGGAATTAAACTATATCTGCCACTCATATATCAAAAACCTTCAGCTCAACTGTGAATCATGTGCTATTTTGTTTTTTGCAGCTATATTTAACTTAATTTAAAATAAAATTCGCCATAGAAATACATAGAAATCTCTACAATTTATTTAAAATCCTTGTTTTCTTTGAAATCTCCTTCAACAAACTTAGTCTATTTTTGTATTCATAGTCATTTTAAAAGTCATTTTCTTGCTTTAGGCTATCGTTGTTTTAGTTATCATTTTACTCCTTTTAGCTACAGTTTTGCTAATTTTAGCTACTTGTCACATTTAGCTCCCATCCTGCTCCTATTAGCTTTTAGATATTGTTCTGTCACTTTTAGCTTTTAGTTATGATTTTGCTCATTTTAGCTTTTAGATTCCATTGTATTCCTTTTAGCTACAATTTAAGCATCTATTATCCTAATTTTAGTTTAAGCATTTATTTAGCTACTTTTAGTTATTGTTTCCATAAATTTAGTTTAGCCGGTTTTTTTTGTTACCATTTTGTTCATTTTAGCTACTGTTTTACTAATTTTAACATCTGTTTTGGTCATGTTTACTGTTTAGCTTATTTTTACTTTAACAGCTCAGTTTTTGGCTTCCTCAGCAGATTTCAGCGCTCTGCAATCCCACTGCAATTCTGCAGAAACTGTGCTCATTTTCATTATTGTTGTAAAACATAATTACATAAACACTAATTCAAATGAAGTTAAAGTTATTTTAAAAAATTATTTCAATTAGACCATTTGTCTGAAACTGTTCTGTTTACAAGTCATTTGAACAATAGCCTAAAACAGTTTGTGCAAAGAATATATTTTCAGTAATAAAGCTTAATTAATCAAAGTCTCACTCCTATTCATAAAACCCATTTCAAATTCTTTTCTTGGTTTGAATTCAGGCTGACGAGGTACTCGGGTGCCACCCTGAAATTCATCTCTATAATCCACTTTATGATGTCCAGATGGGAGAATACAGTGTTGTGAAAAAAAAAAAACCTAAACCACAAAAGCTTGGGGGTTAAAAAGAAGAGTTGAAAAGGTCACTCTACTTGGTCCAGCACACACTCTGTTACACAACTCAAAGGCCTTCTTGACCTCTGCGCCGAGATAACAGGGCACAGAGAAAAGGTGGGGGGGATGGAGTCTGATGCATCCATTAGAAGAAGAAAAGACAGATAGTCAGGTAAGTTTTATACCGCAGCCAGCCCTCTGGCAAAGCATGGAAAGCGGAAAAGGAAGAGAGGGTGATTAACACGGATCACTATGATTAAACAGGCAGAAGGGCTGTTAGAGTGCATGAAGTTGTCTGTGACATGTCGAGACAAAATCTGGATCAGTGGCAGGAAGAAACCAAATAAATCTCTGAATGGATGTATATATATTTTT
This sequence comes from Kryptolebias marmoratus, assembly GCF_001649575.2. NCBI lineage: Eukaryota > Metazoa > Chordata > Actinopteri > Cyprinodontiformes > Rivulidae > Kryptolebias > Kryptolebias marmoratus. The sequence goes on from NC_051445.1 coordinate 14,431,444, forward strand.
TCCTTTTGATTTCAATTTATGGCATAATTATTGTCATCACTCTTACATCTGTTTCTCTTATCGAAGAAAAAGAAGAACATTACAGTCACCGTCAAACTGTTACTACGGGGTTGTGTGTGTGTTTTTCCTAACTTAAAGCTCACAAAGATGCATAAATAAATTGCAGCATAGCTACTCACACTAATCCCATTTTGAGTGCTTTATTTTCTAATAAGAACATTAGACTGAAAATAAATCCTTGATTTCAGATAATTATGCATAATAGGAAAAATTGGCCCTTCAAACTTTAATTCAGATCAAATAAAGAAGAAAAACGTGGTGATTATGGCGAGGAAAAACACTCGAGCTCTCCCTGAAAGGCTTTCAATTTACTCTCTTGTTCTTATGCTCCGACTTTTACTGTGGCGTGAGCAAAGGTCAACCTCTTCACTTTAAAGTGGGCATTTACTCAGTCAAGCCATTAACAACCAATCTAACAGGTGCCAAATGCTACAGCTGGTTATTTTGTTTGGGCTCTGTGTCACAGCAGCAATATGCATTTGATAAATTCAAAAGTAATTTAAAGACCTAACATGAAAGCGCGTTAGACTGAGATCATCTTTTGTTGAGGGATGATGACGTTTTTGTCGTTTTGGTCAAAAACAGAAATTTACGTTGTGCAAACTCTCATGTGATATTGGGAAAGATTCTCAGCTGCTACAACATCAAATTTTACATCATTATCTCTAAAATTGACTGGATCAGCTCAAAAAGTTAATCAGTTGTAGATGTACATCCAGGGATTATTTCCTAGAAGTTTAATTAAAATCTGTTCAGTGAAACTCAAGATATTTTGGTAACCGACAGACCAAGTTATCTACAATATTTTTTTCCATAAGAGCCTTTGCCTTCGATGGCGGCTGATAAAAAGATAAATATTCACAAATTTATTTTTGTCTCATCAAATTTGCTCATTGTAAATTTGGCTGAGCTACTGCAGCACATATTCTAAAATAACCTTATATGTGTGTTTGTAAAGTAGCTCTGTGACTGTAAGGCCTCAGATGAATTTTAAACATTTATTGACTCATCCTCCCACTGAACGGTGGTAATCCAGGAGCGGGGGCCCTCGCCGGAGACCACGAGGTGTGCATATTAAAGGTTTTTTTAACAGAGGCTCCACAACACCTGTGCTCCTCTCGTCGCTATACGCTCTGCACCGCAGGAGCATAAATCACGACTTGTGAGTGGAATATCCGACGGAGAGCCAGCATTCCACAGAGCCGTGCGAGGATTAGGAAATCAAAAAGGGCACGCGCTCTGCAAACGCAACGCAAGGCCCCGGAGGAAGGCAAATATGTGTTGAGAAACAGCCAAGGGAGGCTCACTTTGCTCTGTCATTTATAATGGTCCTGGACTGACAGAGCCCCTGGGACATTCCCTCGACAAACCCCAAACCACTGACTGCATGTGCCATCCAAACAAGTACAAATTATGGTCTAAACGAAGCGGAAGAGTTACTGCAAATTGCAGGAAGCATTCTCCTGTGTCTTCATTATCTTGTTAGGTTTTTCAGAAAAATGTATTTTCGACAGCACGGTGCAGAGACGACCAGACTGAGAAGTGTTTTCTTCCCCACGGGGGGACAAGTGGGAAATTTGTTATTTCACTCAAAAGGACACGTGCGGAGTCATTTTCGAGAATCCAGACGCGTTGTGTGTCATATATTGGTAAAGTTTTAATCTCTGTGCAACAATTACTTCAGGAGCGACAACCATTATTTGCTCACTATGTGGTTCCCAGGCAGAAAAATCATACAGTGGGAGGTACAAATATTTGATATGCAGAAATGCTCTCTGTGCAGCTTTGCCCTGTGTTAGTCAAAACATTGATAGGAGTAATTTGCATTTATGGAGTGAATGATTACAGAAGTAGCCTATATGAAGAATAAAGGGCCCAGCTCAGGTTAAGGCTGATTGACAGCAGCATTGTCTGCTGGGGCTTCTCTCCATTTTGAATAGCCCAGAGTGACCCTGCGTTTTATGGTCACGGGGGCAGTGCCAGTCTCTCAGGATGCTGATTAAGTGGGATAAACCAGCCCCTCAGACACAAGCGGCCGTGGCCAACCTGAGGGGAATCCTCCTTGTAACTGCTGGGACTCACTGTTAGCATTTTATTTAATTCCACACGTTTATTTTGAGTCTTATTTTGTCCGTTTATCAGTTTATTTATTTGTCAGCTTGTTTAGCTCTATCAGTGTGTGCTCAATTCACCTGCAAAGTATGGGTGAGTCTAACCCTAATGTGTGCCATATGGTCTCATACCTAAGCAGAACAATAGGGATTGTACATCAGTTGTAAGGTAATTGGTGCCCTTAAAGCTTTTGTTTCAGCTGAGGAGCTCTTAAAACAAGCCTCTCAAGATAAGTAGCCAGCTGTTGCTCCGTGGCTCCCCTTTTTAGTCCCACAGGACGACGTATCTATCACCAGATGCCCCCTGGGTGTGGGCTGACAAATTTGTTAATTCCTGGGCTTACATAACACCCTGAGAGCTTGAGCACTGTCTTGGAGGCTTCTGCGAGATCTGCCACGCAGAGATCCCACCGTCAGGTTGAGCTCGCAGCAGTCTGCGGGGTTTTTAACCTTCATTATGCCGCATGGGCGTTAATTCACGATACGGGGCCAAAACTCCCCACGTCGGAGCCTATTATTTGCCACTAACACGTCAAGAAACAGGTGGAGCGACAACTTATGACGAGGACGGCTGACAAGATGTTATTATTTAGTCAATGTGATCAATTATTTTATGAACAGGAGGTCACCAAACAATAAACACACACTGTGTCCCCTCCCTCCTAACAAGTCTGTGTTTTTAATAAAAGTTTATCTATCACCTACTTGTCCATCTATCTATCTATCTATCTATCTATCTATCTATCTATCTATCTATCTATCTATCTATCTATCTATCTATCTATCTATCTATCTATCTATCTATCTATCTATCTATCTATCTATCTATCTATCTATCTATCTATCTATCTATCTATCTATCTATCTATCTATCTGTTTAAGTTGACAGAGTGTCTCTGTTTGTTCTGTTTCCCTGCTGTTTGTTCATGTCTTCATGCCTCCAGGCTCCAGGACCTGCAATGAAATCTGTCAAAAGAGACAAGCCAGCGCCCTCTACAGGTGGTAAGCACACACTGAAACCTACAAAGACACCATCTAAAGTTCAGATAAAGCAAATAAGTCCTAAATTAATCAGTTTCCTGGTTAGGTTATCCGGATTGTTCTATATGAAATGTTGTTTTTTATATATATATATGAAATAGGAATGGTTCAGTTTAAGATTTAGAAGCAAATAAACTTTTTTTCTTATCAGTTTTTCTTCAAGATTTATAGTTGGGTATTATGTTAAAAGACGACCTGACTGTGTATAGATAATAATGATTGTAGTGAGTTCCAAGTTCAGTTAAGTCCTGTAGAGGGCGACTTCGTGGTGCGCAGCTTCAGACCGGGAGGGAGATATTAAAAGCACAGCAGGAGCTGTATCAAGTTTAAGAATAAATTATTTAGGTTTTAATTGTACATTCAGTATGAATGAAAACTAATGTAACCAATTTTACTTTTTAGTTTGCCCCTCCCCATTTTTCTAAATTTATTCCTGATATTAACATTTCATTAAAATTCATGACTTTTCTTCAAGTGGTCCTGAAAGAGTTATACATTACCCAAAAATGAGCAAATACTGCTAAAAAGTGAACTTCAAATGATTTTTTTTAATGTATTATTAATTTCTTCAGCTAAAATGATCCAATTCTGACTTATTAGTGAGGAACAAACGTAAGTGAGGGCGTGTATTGTACTGCAATGACAACACGTGTACAATTTTGTGACAGTAAAGCTGAAACTTTGCCCATTGCAAACTTAAAAGTTTTAGTTGAGATCTTTTATTATGAATTTTATGACTTGTCTGTACATCCAAAGACATTTAAAGCCACTTTATAAAATCCTCAAACTTTCAAGCACAACTGTAAAATTAGCAAGATTCTCAGGAAAAGTCTTTTCTCGCCTTTATTTTATTGAAAAAATATAATATTTATCACTTATGAAACGTTTGGAAAGATCATTAAACCTGTAAAGCATTAAAGTTAATAAAGCACATCATTTTTTTGTAGTTAAAACACAGCTTGGCTCAAAATAAGACACGACAGTTAATCAGAGTTTAGACGTAGAAGACACCTTTTTATGCTCAAAGCTGCTTCTTGGATGGAGAGTAATGTGTTGTGATTCATCATGAAAATCGATCAGCATCGATAAATCATTTGAAACCTAAAACCAAAGTGCAACATGTACAGCTGACAAACAGTTACACGGTTTAAAACATTACATTGTGAACTGAATAAATAGAAAAGTTATTAATTTGCCAATGAAAAGGTGAAAATGTTGTTTGCTTGTATGTATCTTAATTGTCAGGCTACACTATGATGAATTGCAAGATGATGGTTTTTATCTTTCCCTCCCTGCAGTCATGCCCTTATGAACATCCTGTATTTATAAGTATTTTTGGTTTTTGACTCTTTAGTAAAAAAAAAATATTTTTGATTGAAAACACTGAAATTTGGTAAGAGCTGTCCAACCCAGCAAGAAGGCCCGGACCCGGGGCCTTTCTGGGTGGAGTTTACATGTTCTCCCTGTGCACCTGTGGGTTTACTCCGGGTTCTTCAGTTTCCTCCAAAAACATGCATGTTAGGTTAATTGGTAACTCTAAATTGTCCCTAGTTGTGAGTGAGAGTGTGAATGATTGTTTGTTTCTATGTGTCCTTGTGATGGACTTGAGATCCTGTCCAGGATTTCCCCCACCTCTCGCACAGTGACTGCTAGAGACAGGCACCAGCTCCCCGTAACTCGGAAAGGAGAAATGAAAATGGATGGATGGATGGATGGATGGATGGATGGATGGATGGATGGATGGATGGATGGATGGATGGATGGATGGATGGATGTTGAAGTCAACTATACATTTAGGGACTTCAGAAGACTGTGGAACTCAATAAAAAGAAACAGTATGTGTCTTCTGACTAGCTCAAAAAACATCTTTAAACATCACTCATATCCTGCTTTCAGTTTCACCAGTAACTTTACAGAAGACATTAGAGCCTGCAAGTACAAAATCAATACGCAAAAGATTTTTTTTATTCCCACCTGATTGCATTGCATTACTCAATAAGGAGGATACCTTCATCCATTTTGTTTACCTGCTTGTTCCTGTTCAGGGTCGCGGGGAGCTGGTCCACATCTCAAGAGGTCAATGGACAAGAGACGGGTGGGAACATGTTAACACTGTGCAGAAAGACCCCAGCCAGAGTTGAACCTGCAACCCAACCCAACTTCATTTTATTTTATTGGGACATTTTTAATATAACACATTGTTTCATATCTAATACACAAATGTACTCTCATTGCACTGCAGCAGTTTGTAGTTCAAGGAAAAAAATCCCCAACGGATGAGTAAAAGTCTGTTTATTTGATTTGATTTGACTAGTTGATTTTGATGAATACAGTAGGTTAACATGTCTGCTGATTTTTTTAGAGTGATGTAAACATATATATTCCACCAAAAGACACCTCTGTCTCCTAGCTGTTTGAGTGCATGGCTCACAGCTTGTTATTAACTCCATAGCAACAGGCAGACAATCTCTTCCCTGTAGGTGGTCTTGTCATTGTCAGACATTAGTCCCACCTGCGAATCTGAAGACTTTTCCCTCCTCTCAGCTTTCTCGCACCATTTTCAACGACTCTAGAGTAAGAAGTGCATGTTTAGAAACTGTATGAGGTCTTATCATTGCCTTAGCTGAGTTTTGAATAGCATGTTTGATGTCTAATGTTTGCACTTTTTCAGGCAAAGGAAACTCAATAAAACTTTTTATGCCAGAGGAGCACCACTGCTAAATTGATCTGAGAAGTCACTTACAACGTTGTGGACAGTGTTGTGCTGCTAAGACAACAGACATTTATTCTCCATCGAGTCCTTAAAAAGAGCAAGATTTTATTTGTGCTCAATTATTTTCTCTTCTTTTTTTTTCTTAACTTTTTTGGGTTACGTTTTGAATCATTGAGCATTCTTAAAGTGCAACAGTCCCTACGTCTGCATGGATGTAACTTACTATTTGAAACAATTACTGAAATTTACTTCAGACTTGGGCTAATTTTTCACTTCTTTTCTGTCCAGTATTTGATCATCAAAGCATAATGTGCAGCCTAAATGCCCAGGGGTCTGAGAAGTCTCACAAAAGTGTGAGTCGTGTACATGCCAGGAAGAAAATAAAACACATAAAATGATAAAAGGTGAAACGCTACCAGGGAGACAAAAGACCAACAACAATGTAAAACTATCACAGAAAAAGTGACACAAATAATACACAACAACATAACTTTGGAAAGACGTACAATTATCAAAATCATACAGGCACAAATGTAGACACCTATATATGGAAGGGCATTTCTGCCACTGTGAAGGGAAAAAAAAGAAGGTAAAAGTCATAATATAAGATATGTCTGAAAGTTATGATTTACCGTCTCATAATTAGGACTTTGCGTTTTATAATTATGCGACACTATCTCAAAATTACGATTTCTTCACACAGGAAGGTTGGGAAGTGAACCTGCGACCTTCTTGCTGCGAGGGGATGGCTCTAACAACTGCACCACCGTCACACTCACAATTAATAGATAGTATGTTATATTTTTGAGTTGCTAAATTATAATTATAAGATGCTGTCTCATAACTATGAGTTAGAGGATTTTTTCTTTTTTCAGAGGGGCGGAAATGGGTTTCCATACCAAAACGATCAAAAACACACTGAGTGAAACATAAAAAAAAACATCTACAAGATAGCCTACATGGCTGCAGGGGAACCATTTTTGCATTGATTTTTTTGTGGTAGGGCCTACAACACAAACTGCTAGTTATTAAAAAAACACCTCAGACAACAGGAAGGCATTTAGTAGCAGCTTGGTGAAACGTGTAAAACCGTATAATTAGTTCTGTTGCTTTAAACTGTGTCCCATTCGTAGACAGGACTTGTTTATAATAAATCTTGGACTTGGCAGTGATTGAGGACAGTGGCTGTTGCTAAGCAACGGAATGCTAACCGCCCCCCACCGTAGGACAGCTCGTGCCAGTTTATCTGCTCAATGAGGAAACGCAGCAACTTCACGAACTGAATAAGTTAACTTCCAAACAGTTTGCTCTGAGGCCGCCACAGACACGTTGTTTTTAGCTTGTTTGTTTGTTTTAGCTTTAGGGAAGTGACAGGAAGCTTGTCATGCCCCCATATTCCGGATATGTCGGACGAAGAAAGCGCTCCTTCTTTTCTCGAGGACGTCAGGGTGAAGTTTGTCGCGGAGGTGGTGTGTGAGCTGCTGCGGCTGGAGAGGCACACCTGGGAGAAAACTGCTGCCAGTGGAGATTTTCAAAACCTGCTCAAGGACTTCTTCGAGGAGGAGGCAGCTTTGTTTTTCTCCTCGTCCAAAAAACACTGCCTGCTTGCTTCTAACGAGGTAAGGCTGTCTGAAAAACCTGTGGACTGGACTCCCAACATGATTAGTTTGTTTAAAACAATGTTGTGTTTTTGCAAACGCAGGTCCCGGCTGTTGGACAAAACTGGCAAATATATGTTTTTAAGAAGAGAAAAGGTCCTGTCAGCTCTGAGAACCACAGGGATATTCTGCTTTTTGGCCTTCTGTCTTCATCACCACTGCTACAGCTATCATGCATAATTGAACAGGTGAATGATATTTTGTGTGTAATGATAAAAAAAAAACATGAAATTTTACTTTTTTGTGTACACCTTTATAACCTGGCTTCTGTGTTTCTTCACAAGGTATGTGCCCCGCTACTGACAAATGACAAGAATCATCCCATGTGGCCAAAGTTGATGTCCGAAGACGTCGCTCGACATGTTGAGAGCATTTGCAGTAAGACATCAGTAGTAAAAGGACAAGTTTTAGGGAAAACTATTCTCCCCATCCCTGCTACCACTGACTGGATGGAAAAATCATACATGTTTAAAATGTAAGAAAACACACACAGACTTCACAATTTTTTTTTTAAAAGTTTGAGATTTTGCACAATTTTATTGTTCCTTTTAAGGTATGGGAACTACGACAGGGCACTGGCCTACGCCATAGAGACCCAGGTTATCAACTGGTCTGGTCTGATCCAGAAACTTCTCAAGGAGGACTCATCAGACCTTCTTAGGACAGGCTGTAATCCAGGGCCCAGTGCAGAACTGACATTTTGGGCCTCCAGAAAGAGCAACATAGAGAGCATTTACCATCAGGTGAAATTCTCTTATTTTTATCTGACTCGGGCCCTTCTGTTTACCTCTTTGTCTAAATGTTTTTGTTTTTTTGTTTTTATTTTACTTATAGCTTCAGAGTCCCATTGTTGAAATGATGGCAAATATGTTGGAGGGGATGGACAGCAGCTATCATCCGACAATCAAGATTCTGATTAGAAATGTGTCTAACGGTAAGGGTAGCTGATTTTTAGTTTTCAAGTAGTTTATGTGGTAGATTGTATCTTAACAAATGGTTAAGGCACTGGATATGGTGATGACTAAACTGTATTATCTCTATCCCGTTTTTTGTTTTAATTTCTTTTTAAACAAACAAAATAGCACTTAAAGAAGCCCAAGACATTGACCTTTATCTGCAGCCACTAAACACACAACTGTCTCAGCTGGAAGGGGAAGGATTTCTTCATATGGGAAAACACACCCCAGCACTTTTTCATACAGTATTCCTTATTTGGACCAATTGCCAGTATTATCAAAGACCAGCTCGCATCGTGGTGCTCCTACAGGAACTCTGCAATCTGTACATCGAACAGGTATACATCTTGAAAATCCTGTACGTCAGATCACAGTTGTTGACCGTGTGAATAAATTGACTTTGCTCTTTGTAGGCTTCTGCGTACCTCTCTGCAGACCTGCTACTCAGGGACGACCAAGAGGAAAATCTTCAAATGGTAAAGAGGGTAGTGAAAGTCCTGAACTGTGTCAAAGAGAGTTATCAGACCCAGAAGGAGAGGCTGGCCAACCAAGAGAAACACGCACCCTGGGATTTCCCGACTGCCATGATTTTTTCACATTTCAGCCAATTTTTTAATCGTATGCTACAGCTCGAGGTGAGATGACAAAATACATTTATTTTTTTCAGTCGACAGAGTTTTCACTTTGGTATTCTTTTGTAATGTGAATATTTATTGTTTTTTTTTTCTGGGGGGTAGAACTTGTTGGAAGTTATTTTGAATTTTCAAAGAATGGAAAAACTGGAGTTTGGCGGGCTCAAAGGAAAGTTGTACAATAAGCAAGTTGCCAAAATGTTCGACGAGTTCCGAAACCACTGCCATGCACTGAAACACAGTGACACTGACCCACTTGACTTCACCTCTCAGGTGAGACTAAGCACTTTTTGTGGGATTTACAGAGCCGATTACGATCAGGCTAAGACTATTACTTAGAAATTCATAGGTTTGCACCATTCTCTAACAATAAACGCTGTAATGTTCTTTTTGTCCTAAGGGTTTCGAAGCTGAGTATAAGGCTTTTAAAAGAAGAATTGGAGACTTCGAATGCCGTTTTGCCAACCTGCTTTGTTTGGCTTTTAATGACTGCGCGGGTCTGGAATCAGCTTTAAAAGTGAGCAAAACTGATTGCTGATGAGCTGTTATTAAACAGCACTTTTTAGGTAAAGTAAAGATAAACATCTGCAAAGTAAGATTTTTATTTTTGGTTTTAGATGTTAATAATTGTTGGACCTTTCCTGGAGAAAGGACCTATCAGACAGATGTTCAGTCCCAGCTTTGTTCTGCTGCAGCAGCATTTCAAAGAAGAGCTGGAGAATTGCAAATGTCTGTTTACATCTCAGCTCAACCAGGTATTTTTCCACGAAGATGTAAATTACAAGTATACATTATTTCCACATCGGATGTTGTCATTTTAGCTGTTGCTTTCCTCTTTATTTTCAGATGGAGAGTGGCTTGACAAAGAACATGGCACACACATCTGGAGCTATAAAATGGGCAAAAATGCTGAGAGAACGCATTCAAACGCCTTGGGAAAAAATCAGATTACTGTTTGACCTGTGAGTAAAGACAAATATAGAAATTAGTTCATAAAGTTGTAACAAATGATACCTTAAAAATAGTATTTATAGATTTGTACTTATAATCTAAAAGATTGCTATCTATGAAATCCCTTCAGGTCTATGGAAGGAGTGGAGATGGAGAATGAGTACCGAATGCGCGTGGAGATGTTAGGTCTTCTGAAACAGTATGAAGAGAATATTTATTCAGACTGGTGTAGTAGTTTGGAGCAGGCCTGCTTCATCAACCTGAGCCAGCCTCTCATTTCAAGAAGTCCTTCATCTGGCCTGATTTCAATCAATTTCAATCCAAAGGTACTTCATACAGTGTCCAAGAAACGTTTTGATGTATGTCCTGGATGTAGAAACATGTTCATCACATTCTCAAGTTTTCTGAAATTATTAGTAATGGTAGTTCGCCTGGTATGGCAAAAAAATATAGGTATAAAACCAAGACAGTAAAGATGTGCTAATTGTAATCAATTATTTCTTGGATCAAGCTATACCTATTTTAATTTTTCAAAAGTATCTTTTTCTGAAATAATACTGCCTACAAATGTAGTAATAGTTTCAGAGACGTTACCATGTTGGCTCAGAAAGATAGACACAGAATGTGTCATTTGTTTCTCTTGACAGCTGACTGAAATCTTAAAAGATGTGAAATATCTTCGCACAGTCAGTCAGATCAACATACCTGCAGCTGCAATGGCAGTTTTTGAGAAGCGCGAAATGTTCACAAAGGTAAAAATAAACATTTGTTCCACTTGAATAGGTAAAATAGTTTGAATAGGTGTATATATATATATATATATTACTTTACATGAATTAACTTGTGATTTTTTTTTAAATATAATTTTACATTCCCAAGTACATGAGCAGCATGCATCTGTTAGTGCAATGGTACAACAAGGTGAAGCTGACCATATTAGAGGTGGAACTTCCACTCATCAGAGCCGAGCTGCAGTCCATAGACCTCCTGCTGGTGAAGGCGGAGACCAGTCTGACATGGCAGGATCAGGACTCCTGGAGCTTCATCAGAACCACCAAGCACCGTGTCCAAGACCTCGCTCAGCGAGTCAGTCGAGCCAAGGAAAACTGTGACGCCATTCAGTCGGTGATGAAGAGGTGGAGCAAAAAAGTCATGTTCTGCAGAAAGGACAACAGAAAAGGCTCGCTCATACAACTGGATGACAGGACAGACCACGTCGAGAAGATGTGCAGTTCCATGAAGAAGGACGGAGACTTCATACACCAGCTGGTGCAGGTGTGTACGGCTGAACAGGCAATCATTTCTACACAGCAGGTGAACAGTAAAGTCAGAATGGTTGTGTCTGTCTTTATCCTGTGGTGCCACATTTTTACTTCTATTTCAAGGCAGTTTAAAACTTAACTTTATTTTTACATTGGAAAATTTAAAATGATTGTTGTTGAATTAAGTTGCATTTGGTTTTAGGTTTGGATTAAGTTTTTTTTATGGTATGGTAAACACATAGCATATATCAGAAGTGTACATCTAAGTGCACATGAGATTAATCACAATGAAAATAAACATTTTATTTTGTACTGGTGTCCTTTTAACTTTTAGTTCTAATGACCCTTTTTAACAAATGCAGAAATGTTGAATTTGATCAATTTTGACATATTTGCCATTCATTTAGTAAAGCAGCCATTGCTTAACATATACTATTTGTACAAGTATGGACTTAAAAGACAGACAGAACTTTGTTTTCTTGTCCAATATTTTTCAGGAAAACATGGTCCTTTTCCATGCTGATCCTGCTTCAGAAGAATGGCTGTCCTACCTGGAATACGTGGACGAGGTGGTAGTGGAGGGACTCTTCGGCTACATCAGCCACTCCCTTCGGTTCTTTGTGGACAGTATGGAGGCCTGGTCCAGCCAAGCTCCTCTGTTTGAGGCTCAGTTGTTGCTGAATGGCTCAGGGTTGACCTTCCATCCTTTAATGGAACGAGATGAAGGAGACGGCCTGTATGAACTGGTAGAAGGAGTGATTGAAGACATATTTAAAACCACAGTGAACATCAGCAGAGTGGCTGCTCACCTTAGCGTTGAGAGCTATCAGGTACCTTACATTAGATTTAGAAATGAACACAGGTTTTCTTACCTATTGCTGTAGGTACAAGTGACTACACAGTCTGGTATTTCCTATTCTTGCAAAAAATTACATTTGATTGCACGTGTGTCCTTTCAAGTCAAAGTTTGATTTTCAAAGTTTGGTTAGTCATAATTATCCTAAGAGCATAAAAGGCAAAAAACAGTCAGCTGTGTAGACATTCTTTATATACATGATGAGATATAAAAGGACCTTGATATCACAGACCTTTACTTAGTTGTAAAATAAACTGTCTAATAGTATATTAGATGTCAGGATTATTGCAGTCCATAAATAGTTAACCTATCCTTGTCAGAGCAACAGATTCTGTCAGTTTGAGATAATAATTTGAGTTTAGTAAAAGAGAAAAAAGAAAACATATAAATTTTGTTACCAAACCAAATTCTGTTCAAAATGTTAGTTGTTAAAACAAATACAAACCCCATTTTCCAAACAATTTGGGAGGTTTTCTAAAATGCTCAATTATCTGTGCTTTTATTCTACTGAAATTTACCTGCAACTTCATTATGTTTAATATATTTGATTAAAACTAAATTTTGATGTCAGAAACACAATCCAATAATAGTTAAGAGAGGCACATAGTTATCATTATTACATCACTCCTCCATTTGTTCGGTTGAGAGTCGAGGACGCAAACTGTTTTAGATTTGGAGGAGGAATCTGTCTCTTACTGCTGAATACATGCTTTCTGCTGCTCAACAATCTGCAGTTGTTGTATATTTATTTTCTTTAAGATATGCCTTTTTTGTGACTTTTCACATTACTCTTGACAGGATGTAATGGATGACGTCCAAGATTTGTCAAACATGAGACAAGAAATAATGAAGCGAGTGGACAACGTTCTGAAAACGGTGAAAAACTACCAAAGTAAGTTTGATTGCTTCGGCCATCTGTGGCAGGATGACAGAGCCGAGTTTCTCAGGCAGTTCCTCAGATACGGACGTGTGCTCACATCTGAGGAGCTGGAAGCTAACAGAGCAGATACTCGTCCTGAAAATCCCCCTACGATCAATAACTTCAAACAACAGGTAAGAAGTTGTTTTCAAACTGATGATTTATGGTCGTTGAATATATGGCAGGGATTTCTTTTTTTCTTTTATGGTATTGTCTGTTGTTTCATTTTGATTTCTCAGATTGATTATTATGAGAACCTGTATGCTGAAGTTTCCCAGCTGGAAGACTTTCAGGTTTTTGATGTATGGCTTCGGGTGGATATCAAGTTCTTCAAAGCCAGCCTTCTTAACACTATAAAAAAGTGGAGCTGGCTTTTCAAAGAGCACCTCTTCACTTATGTGACTAACAGGTAAGAAAAAAAAACAATACGTAGTCTTGAATTGAACCCCAGCACCTGCACAAGTTGTTCTCACAGAGCGCACTCTTTCACTCAGTCTGGACGAGCTGCAGAGGTTTCTCCGAGTCACTGTTGAGGGCCTGAACAATCCCGTTGTTAAAGGGGACCACCAAGGCCTTGTGGAAATCATGAGCCACCTGTTGGCTATCAGAGACAGACAAAACATCACTGACAAGATGTTTGAGCTTCACGGAGAGACAATATTTCTCCTGGAACACTATGGTGTGACAATACCAGAGCAGTTTTACTCTCAAATGGAGGTGAGACAATTTTCTTTTTCCTGCACTCTCAATAAAGATGAACATATCATAATTAAACATCTAGTTGTTTTTGAATTATTTATTTATTTATTTATTTACAGATGACACTGTATAGTAATGTTGTGCACATTCCAGCTTTAACTAACCAAAGTAAGTTCTGTACGTAGGAGCTTCCAGAGAAATGGAATGAAGTTAAAAAACTGTCTCTAAAAGTACGGCAAGAGGTCGCACCCATGCAGAGTGCAGAAGTGATGGTTTTGCGAAGGCGATGCATCGATTTTGAGGTGACAAACAACATTAAGAATTATGATTATTATGAAGGTTCTGATTTTACTCTTATGTATATCAGTAAAAATGTGTCTTAAAATTAAAAGCTAAAATCAAATAACATAGAGATATTGTTTCGAAGCTTCACCAAGAAGCACATAAAAGTTTATTTTTTATTTTTCAGATAAAACAAACCAAATTCAGGGAGCTGTTCAAAGCGACAGCACCCTTCAGGTACAATGCAGTGAATCCCTACGCCTGTCTGGATAAAGTAAGAGTTTAAGCACTGTTTCATTATACAATAAATATAGTTTATTCTGCTGGATCTTTTTATTTCAAGTGTCTTGTGTTTTGTTTTGACTAGTCGGAAAAAGCTATTCAAGAAATGGAAAGAGAAGTATCGGAGCTACAAGAGTCCACAAATCTGTTTGATGTAACTATTCCTGACTACAAAGATGTCAAGTTCTGCAGACGAGAAATTGTTGTCCTTAAAGAACTATGGGACATTGTGGTATATGTCCAGGCAAGTAATTTAACCCTTACGGTAATCTGAAATATCGTGAGGAAATTGAAATACAGCTGAAAGCTTCATCACCTCACCACACCGTGTACCCAAATGATTTGAACTGTTTGTTCTTTTGGAGGCTTTCTTTAAATCTTTGAGGTCCCGCTTGTCTCTGAATTGTCCCCATAAAGGACCTTCATTCTCTTGACCCCCGCTGACGTGTCTTTATCTACACAGAGCACTGTCGAAAGCTGGACAGTGACCAAATGGAAGCAGATAAACGCAGAGCAGATGGATGCAGAATTAAGGGGCTTTGCCAAAGTGAGACTACCACCAGTGCTACATCACACCAGCTTCTCTCACCTGCTGTTTTGCTGTCATGCACCATCGCCATTTGTAACAGATGTCCCTAATAACTAGTTCTGTTCACCTGCTTTGTGTTTTTGTAGGACATACGGAAGCTTGACAAAGATGCTCGCGCGTGGGATGTGTACACTGCATTTGATCTTTATGTGAAGAACTTGCTGACGTCACTGCGGGCTGTTAGTCAACTACAGAACCTGGCAATTCGGGAGCGCCACTGGGTGCAGCTAATTAGAACGACACAGGTGCATAAATACACACAGCAGAAGTCTTACTATAGACCAGCATTTTTCTTACACAATGGATACCATGACATGCTTGTTTAATTAATTAATTTATTTATTTTACAAACAGATGGACCTCTCTGTGACAGACAGCACCGCCTTGGGGGACCTTTTGGCTTTGGAGCTTCATTTATTTGAAGATGAAGTGTGCACTATAGTGGATAAGGCAGTCAAAGAAATGGCTATAGAGAAGGTTTTTTTTCCCTCAATAATTATTAAATAGATGATTAGCAAACGTGAACATCAATATTCTTTTGGAATTACCACATATATAATATACCAGACAGGGTCTGTAAATTTGTTTTAATATGTATCCTACCTAGCATATATATATTTTTTTTTTTTCATAATTCAAGTGAAAACAGTAATTATTTAAAAAAAGGGACCCAAGAAATGTTTATTATTATTGATATTATTACACTTTCATCAATGTGATGCTCTATATGTTTCAGGTTGTAACAGAAATCAGTCAAACATGGGCATCAAAGGAGCTTTCATATGAAGAACATTACCAGACCTCTTTGCCACTGCTTAAATGTGACGAGGAGCTTATTGAAACTCTTGAGGATCATCAGGTAGATGCCTGTTTCACTACTTAAACTTTGCTTATGGTCTCACAGAGAAGAAGAATGCGTAATGGTTGTAAAATACAAGAATTTGTGCTCAAGATTATTTGCCTGGTAGAAGGACAGATTGTTAAATGTTAAAATGAGAACACAGGAAGGTGGTCCTGTTTGAGTGTCTAATAGCACAGTTGAGAGTAAAGAGGTCCCTACTAAGTGCTTGGATTTATAGCTGCTGGGAAACTCAGGGCATTGTTGCTCCGTGGTGCTCTTTGAACACGCACACCAGATGTGTGGGAGGGTTACAGCTTGCAATTAGAAGTCTTGCCACTTTAGTGGCTCCATCTTTGTTAAAATGGTTGGGTTGCCATGCTGATGAGGTGGAATGTGTTTTGAAATAAAACTGATACATGTAGGGATGTCACGTTGTCAATATATCACAGCCTCCTGGCATATAGTTGGGTTGTAGTGTGGTGTGCTTGGGTTTTACAGCAAATCAAGTACTTTAGTTTATCAGCTGTAATTTCTCTCGTCTTTTTGTCCTCAAGATTCAGCTCCAGAGTGTCTTTCAAAGCAAGCATGTAGATCACTTCCTGCTGCAAGCTGTGGAACTACAAAGCAAGCTGACTGTGGCGGACTCTGTGCTGATTGTTTGGATGGAGGTCCAACGGTCATGGGCCTACCTTGAAAGCATCTTCAAAGGCTTTGATGACATCCACCAACAACTTCCTGCAGATGCACAAAGATTCCAAGCAGTAGATGCTGAATTTCAGGTGTGTGAATACAGACCAATGATGCAGTTGTGCAAAATGCATTGTTTTCATTTTTTTTTTTCTTTCCAGGAGTTAATGTTGAAGAGCGCTAAGACTAAAAACGTCATTGAGGCCACTAACAAGCCACAACTATTTGAGAAATTAGAGGATCTGCAAAAAAGGTTCATGTTTACTTTAAACAACAAAATTAAATGTTTATAAAGCGGGCTGCTGATCTTCTCCGTTGTTTACTGACAGGCTGGCTTTATGTGAAAAAGCTCTTGCCGAATACCTGGAGACAAAGAGAATTGCTTTTCCGCGATTTTACTTTATTTCATCTGCAGACTTGTTGGACATCCTTTCCAAATGGAGTCGCCCAAGAGAGGTAATGTTATGGTGAATTTCACGTCAGCACTCATTAAATATTACTGTTGCTGTGCTTAATGGATCTGCCATCATATTTGTAATGACTGTTCTTTCTCAGGTAACTGTACATCTGTCAAAACTTTTTGACAACTTGTCAGACCTCAAGTTTGCCAAAAACGAGCAGTTGCATAATCGCACACGTGCTGTGGGAATGTACAGCAAGGAGAGAGAGTATGTCCCGTTCCAAACTGAATGTTGCTGTTACGGACCGGTACGATCATGTTCAATATCAAAACAAAAAAATAGTGAATTAGCTGTCGCATTTCAGAAAATGACTAAGCCACTGGTAAAAATAAATAAATCCTTATTATTAGGTGGAGACGTGGCTTGCTTGTCTTGAGGAGTCCATGCAGGAATCTGTCCGGAGTCACCTGTTCGAAGCTGTGTCTGCGTATGAGGACAGACCCAGAGAGCAGTGGATTCTTGAGTTCCCTGCTCAAGTTGCTCTCACTGGATCACAGATCTGGTGGAGTAATGATATGGAGATTGTGTTTAAAAGACTGGAGGAAGGATTTGAGTCAGCACTGAAAGACTACAACAAGAAACAGGTATGTTGAGGCTTTGCAAAGGAAAAACAAACACAAAAAAACTCAATGTTCAGTATGTACCATACAGAGCTTAAATCTTAAAAAAAACACTAAAGGGTCCTTAAAGTATTTTTTAGGCATTAGGTGCTTTTTCTTAAACTCATTGTAGTTTCCTTGTACCTAATCATTTTAGCAGAATGTTTTTAAAGCCACTTAACATTAAGTTATGAATCATTTAAGCCCAACAAAAGCACCTAACTCTAAGGATAAAACAGGGTTGTGTCTGAATAATAATAAACAACTTACCAAAGAAGAGTTTAAAACTTTTTTTTTTACTTTTTCACTAGCTGCATGTCAGAAAGTCATGTAATTTGTTGCCATTCCTTTAGGTGTATCTGAAAAAAAGAAATAAGCAAACCTTGCAGTTTAAGGTTTAAAATTTTATGATCACACCAACAAGAGGATTTACAGAGAACCTTTTGTCCATAATTTTAGCATAACTCAACATAATGTGTCATGTGCCATTAAACATTTTAAGAACAAAAGAATAGGAAAGTTATTTATTTTGATGTTTTAATGTAAACTATAAAAAATTAAGTTAATTTCAAACTGGGATTGTAGTCAGTGTTCTATTTCTGGTAGTAAAAGCTAGTTTATACAAAGGAACAAGTACAACATAATTATATAATAGTTTAAATTTAAATACTGGTCAAGGCTATCTGCTACCTGCAAATAGGAAGGTTGGTTTTAATATGGCTGATTGGTGTCCATGTTGACATGTTTATAAATTTGACAAGTTTTCGCTTAACTTGAACTTTAATTTGAGAAGTATGTAGGTTTTGTATGCTGTATATTTGATCAATTTGAACAACAGAGTTAGCATATTTGGATTTCTATGATGAATGCCAGGGCCAAAGTTAATCATACCCTGTCTCAGTAATCATGCTGGAAACATCTTTACCACTTTATTTTTTCCTTCTTACAAGATACCACCTTTACTCATTTGTTTGGATTGTTTCCAACCAGAGGAAGCATTTGTCAAATGTGTTTAAAGAATATACTGATATT
Source organism: Kryptolebias marmoratus (assembly GCF_001649575.2). Taxonomy (NCBI): domain Eukaryota; kingdom Metazoa; phylum Chordata; class Actinopteri; order Cyprinodontiformes; family Rivulidae; genus Kryptolebias; species Kryptolebias marmoratus. Next base: position 14,450,075 of record NC_051445.1, read on the forward strand.
TGACACAGGTGGAAACGTGTTTGGTGTTAAATGTTTATACTGATTCACATTTCATGCGGAGAGTCTGTTTCCCGTATTTATTCCCACATTTTCTATAATGACATCTTAATCACTTCAGAGTCAATGAGCTTGTGGAACCTCATTTTGGTCTGTGCTCACAGTTGTATTATCACACTTGTCAGTTTCATCAGCACTACAAAAGGTTAACATGTCCTTGGCTGCTGTTTGAATAATCTGTGTCTCTCTCCAACTCGCCACCCTGCATTGATTGAAACTGCTGTCATATAGCACCAGAGATAAATGATATCTAGAAATGTTTGAGTCAAAAGAACACAGGACTACTTTTGATTGCCTTCAAACTATATAGGGTACACATTCTTGTGCTGCCAGTGGATGCAGATTTTAATCATTTTTAGTACTTTTGGATTGACCCAGCTAATATCATAATACTGTCAGTTCAGACCTTTGAGTGAATTGAAACTTACATTATTTTTGTAGCTTTTTTGCATTGTTTTCAATCTGTTCTATTTTACCTAAAGGTTTTACAACTCAACTTGTTGGTTGGCCTGCTGCTGGGAGAGTTGAGCCCAGGCAACAGACAGAAGATCATGACTATCTGCACCGTCGATGTCCACGCTAGAGACGTTGTTGCCAGTCTCGTTGCTCAAAAGGTTCAGTCAATTAAAGCAGAATTTTACAACAGAACAGGTTTTACTTGATGTTTGGGTGCATCACAGCCAAAATACATTTTAAATAGAGATGCTTACTTTGTCATTTGAAATGTATTTTTTTGCATCCTTTAATAGCTGTCATGTGCGCTCACAGGTCTCCACCTCCCAGTCATTTCAGTGGCTTTCCCAGCTTCGCCACTGCTGGAACGAGCAGCTTCACCACTGCTTTGTCAACATCTGTGATGCTCAGTTTCTTTACTCATATGAGTATGTTGGAAACACACCACGCCTGGTCATCACCCCTCTCACTGACCGGTAACGACTGCTTATCAGTTTTCAACCTGCAAACATTAAATTATAAGTTTAGAGCATCTATGTTCATGTGTTTCTGCTTGTTTGTTGTCAAGTATAGATGCTACATCACATTGACTCAATCACTCCACCTAACCATGAGCGGAGCTCCAGCAGGCCCAGCCGGGACTGGGAAAACTGAAACCACAAAAGATCTCGGCAGAGCCATGGGTGTCATGGTGTACATTTTCAACTGTTCCGAACAAATGGACTACAAAGTAAGCTCAACGTTTCAAACTTCGGAATTTTTCATCTTTATTTTATTTGTTTGTCTTGATTTGTACGTTTTGGTTAACAAACCCTTTTAACACAAAATCTCTGCTTTGTCTATCTTAAGTCAATTGGAAACATCTATAAGGGTTTGGCTCAGACTGGAGCATGGGGCTGCTTTGATGAATTCAACCGTATCCCTGTGGACGTTCTGTCAGTTGTTGCAGTGCAGGTCAAAACCATTCAGGATGCCATTCGATCCAAAAAGAAAAAGTGAGTAGTTGAAGCCAAAAACAGTACATTTTCATTGTGCAACAGTGTGTTTACAAAATTAGCTTGTTGTGTGTCTCATAGGTTCCTGTTCCTCAATCAGGAGATTGTCCTAAAACACTCAGTTGGGATTTTCATCACTATGAACCCTGGCTATGCAGGCAGAGCAGAGCTACCTGAGAACCTCAAGGCTCTTTTCAGGTGGAAATGACTCAGCAGCGTTCTTTGTGTTTTCTTCATTTTTTTTTTTTTTTTTTTCCAGCGTGAAACTCATTCAGTGCACTGTTTGTGTCCTGCTTTAGGCCCTGTGCCATGGTGGTGCCTGACACAGAGCTTATTTGTGAGATAATGTTGGTGGCAGAGGGTTTTTGTGGTGCTAAGCTGTTAGCCAGGAAGTTTACTACTTTATACAACCTTTGCAGAGAATTGCTCTCAAAGCAGGTTGGTAAAACAGCACGTTGCATTTCCAATTTATTTATTTATTTTTTAATTAGAGCTTCAGCTACATCTCAGCAGCACAGCATTACATTAAACCAATAATTAAAAATGTATTAGAAAACGTGATATGACTCCTAGTAAGTGTTAGATATTTTATTTTCCTTTTGTTTTCTTTTAGGATCACTATGATTGGGGTTTACGTGCTGTGAAGTCTGTGCTGGTTCTAGCTGGTGCACTGAGAAGAAGGAACAAAACAAGACCAGAGGATCAGGTGATTTGTGTGAATATGTAACCTCACAACGAGATGAAAGTTTCTCTCAATTAAGTTTACGTGCTAATTCTAGGTGTTGATGCGTGCACTGAGGGACTTCAACATGCCTAAAATTGTAACAGAGGACATCACTGTCTTCTTGGGACTGCTTGGAGACCTGTTCCCAGGTCTGGAGGTGGAGCGAGAAAGAGACTGTGATTTTGAGGAGGCCATCAGAGAAACCACACTCGAACTCGGACTGCAGCCTGAGGAGACGTTTATCCTCAAGGTCTGACACAAAGTGGGGAAACTCTACTTAAAAATAAATCAAAGAATACCTATGTAAACATCTTTATTTTTGTTAGGTTGTACAGCTGGAGGAACTCATGGCCGTGCGTCACTCTGTGTTTGTTGTTGGAGGCGCAGGGACCGGGAAAAGCCAGGTTTGATTTCTGCTTGAATAGCCGTGGAAATAAAATAATTCAGTAACAGATGTTAAATGTGGCTCGCTGACATTTTCAACAGATCTTGAGAGTGCTTCACAAAACGCATGTAAACTTGAGGAGGAGGCCAGTCTGGAATGACCTTAATCCAAAGGCGATAGACAGAGATGAACTGTTTGGCTTCATTCACCCTGCAACCCGAGAGTGGAAGGACGGTAAACAGAACTGGTGTTAAACACATCCAAACCTACAAATTAAGGCAACTGTTTGCAGGCAGAATTCAAACTTTACCTTCTCTCACTGAATTTGAAAGCATAAATAAACACATTCAAAGGTCAGTTTTGCACACAACCACAGGAAATTGCCTCATCACATCGGACCTCCTCTGCTAGAATCATGTATGTATGTGTCTGTAGCACAGATATGTACAGACAGAGTGCATTGAAAAGAGAAAAATCATGGTTTGAGGTTACTGGGGTATTTTTTTATACTCCCCAAATTTGTGCACTCTTGTTTGCAGGTCTCTGCACATCTCCTTCTAAAAGGTTAAAGCTCAAAAATGTACTGAACAAAATAAAGCAATAAGAAATTGGGAAATACATAGGCAAAGAGCAGAGTCTATACAAAGGGGAAAAAAATCTACATTTTTGTGGCTCTAAAGGTTGTGTATATATTGTTTTTAGAAACATTTAGCTTAGTTTGCCTTCATATTATGACAAAAGAAAGTGTTCACACTCCTATTTACACAGTGCAATGTCTGTTGTTTTGTGCATCCTTCAATTTCTGTGCAAGGTTTGCTTTCTTCACTGATGCGCGAGCAGGCAAACATCTCCCACCTTGGGCCTAAGTGGATTGTGTTGGATGGAGACATTGATCCGATGTGGATTGAATCGCTCAACACAGTGATGGATGATAACAAGGTGCCTCCCTCCTGTTCACTCATACACTACACAGAGCAACCAAGGTGGTATGTACAGAAGAAAATGTTACTTTCTCCCTCCTTGGAGTGTAAGTACTTTGAGGTCTTTTTTTCAGAGCAATGAATCATTTTAGTCTAAAGCAATTTTTTTTTTCTAAACTAATGAGATTTTAAGGTGTTTTTTACTCATCGTTTAGTTCGAGTCTCAAATGTCAGAACATTTGGAAACAGAATGCTTTATAATATCGTTTAGGTTCTGACTCTTGCCAGTAATGAGCGTGTGCAGCTTACCCCATCCATGAGACTGGTGTTTGAAATCAGTCACCTAAAGATGGCCACTCCTGCCACGGTATCTAGAGCGGGAATCCTCTGTGTTAACCAACAAGACCTGGGCTGGAACCCGTGAGTTACACAAAACCATATTTCATTACTCTGTACTGTCCTCTTGATGTCTTCATTATTTCAAACATGTCCGTAGTGTGAGGCTGCTTTTGCGTTATCTTGTGGTTGTTGTTCAGGTATGTTGCCAGCTGGATCGACCAGCGAGAACGCCAAACGGAAAGAGCTCATCTCACAATACTGTTTGAAAAATATGTTCCACGTTGTCTAGAACAGATGAAAAACACATTCAAAACAATTACTCCAATCCCTGAGAACTCTATGGTGCAGGTACTTAACACACAAACATGCTAAATGTAATGTTTGTTCCATGTGGATTTACTGTCAGAAAACTGCGATATAACAATAACAATTTTTCCATTCAGACACTCTGCACTTTGCTTGACTGCCTTCTAACGCCAGATAACATTCCAGCTGAGTCCCCGCGGGAGATCTATGAGACATATTTCACCTTTGCCTGCATATGGGCTTTTGGTGGAGCCCTCTGTCAAGATCAGGTATTTATATTGTTTAATTTGATAAAACAACAAAATTTGGTTTCATCCAATCTTATGAAATTTATTATGTTTTGTATCCCAGCATACAATAAAAAATAAATTATTCTTTAAATAGGCAGATGTATGTTTTCAGAAGCCAAATGCCCTGTGCCCTGATGAATCTAAACAAAGTTTTGATTTTATTTCATGTGATTTCCTTGAACAAAATAATCAACTTTAGAGCATGTTTATCGACTAAACATAAATAGTTTTGCATCTGTTGAGTTTAGGTATACTAAATAGTTCATTTTTAGGAGGTATACATAAGTACAAAACCAAAATAAGGTATTTTCTTGAACAAATGTAAAAAAAACAAAACAAGATTTTTTGCACAATTGTTTTTCTGTCAGCATTAGGCAATTCTCTTGTTTGCGTCCCGAACGAAACAACATACCCACACAAAGTATATATCAAAATGACCGGCTCAGTCACAGGATGTGTGCTGTTACTTACGGTGGTGTTTTGAGTTACCATGACAACGTAATTCGCAAAAAAATGACACCTCAGACAACTTGTTAATGTTGCAGAGCCAGGCAGTGCTTCTGCAGATCAAAATGGCAGACACGTAATTCAGATGGTTTGATGTTCACTGACTGTTATGATAAACTTCAGACGTTTTTGTTTCTTCCATCATGTCTGAGAAAAGCGTAAGCCAGCAAAAAAAAGTGGTGGTTGATAGTTTCAACAAGATGGCTGCCGTAGCTATATGCACCAAGTTGCAGGCCACTTTAAAGTTTCTTCAGGAACATTTTTAGTTTGAATTTAATATTCTTGGGATAGATCTTTCTTATTCATTAGAAGTAATTAGGCCTTTTATTTGTCCTTGGTTAATAAATAAAGTAAAATAGAGATGACTCTTGTTATACTTGTCTGTGTTATTTGTGTAATCTTTACTGAATAACTGAAAACTAAGCTTATTTAAACAGATAAACTCCATAATGGTTAATCAACGCACAATGTAAAGGTTTTTCAACCAGTTAAGCTGAGACCCTGTCCTGTATATGTTTGTTTTCATAATTATAGGGTGTTTTATCAAACAGCGTTTCAAATTTGGACTAGAAACATGCTAAAGGGATCATCTGCTAAACTTCTACATTGTTTGTTCTGACTGTGTCATTTTCCAAATGAAACTGTATAAATCAGTGTATTCTTCTTACTTTTGCTTATTTGTTCAGCTCCATGATTATCAAGTTGAGTTTAGTCGGTGGTGGATCAAAGAAATGAAGACTGTGAAGCTGCCAGCACAAGGGACAGTGTTTGACTACTACCTCGACCATCAAAGCAGACGCTTTCTGCCCTGGGCTGATATTGTGCCGCAGTTTGAAATGGAAACTTCCACACCATTACAGGTAGGAGCTTGCAGACTACAACAACTTTGGGAGAAAATGTTCCTTGAGAAAGCAAATGAAACTTTTTTTTTCAAAGGTGTTGACTAATAATCACAATAATCACAATAATGTTGACTAATAATCACAATCACAAGACGCAAAATAACCAAAAATGAACAATACAGGGATATTAAAAATGTTTGAATGCTCCAGTGAACATAATAAGAGAGGGTAAAGTCACATCATGAGGTTATGGCAGGGGTGCTGGAATGGATGATAGGCTTGCCACTGTGTCTGATTACCATCTACCAGAGTGTGTACCAGTGTGTGGGGGTGAAGGCATGAGCAACAAGACTTGAGCCATCACCCACGCTCTTTTGTCTTTCTTTATGCTCCTGCGTACAGCTGTGAATGCTCCAAAGGCTCTTGCTGAGCCATAATTAGTGGGGTTTTGTTCTCAGCAAATGATGCTATTATGACAGAATAGTTGTGGTGTTCTGAGGAAATCCAAGAAATTATAAATCACATACAATTCACTGAACACATGTCTGTCAATAAATCACACTCAGAGAAAGCCATAATAACCATGTATGTTTCTGTTCTGTGTCTTCCCGCTGTTCCCGTGATTGCAGGCTGTTCTGGTACACACAGCGGAGACTGTGCGTCTTTGGTACTTCATGGACTTGTTGGTGGAGAGGAGACAGCCGCTGATGCTTGTGGGGAACGCTGGAGTGGGAAAGACTGCACTCGTCAGGAACAAGTTGGACTCTCTGCCAGATAGTTACACAACCTCAAAAGTTCCCTTCAACTACTACACTACCTCCCTCATGTTGCAAGGTGAGTGGGCTTTCTTTCTATTGTATTGCTGTGCACTGTAGCACATCCAGAAAACCGTAGCACCATCTGCTGGCAATGATTGGACTCAAAGAGGGCCATGGCCAGAAAACTTGATCCTAATGCATTCAGTTATTTACCTTAATTAGACAATCCTAGATTTTCAATGCTTGTTTTGATAGTCTATTTATTTATTTATTACAAGTAATGCATACGTTGATTGAGCTGTATTTATGTTTGTTGTTTTCGTTTTTTCTTGTAGAAGTTCTTGAGCGACCATTAGAGAAAAGAGCAGGCAGAAGCTACTTTCCTGCAGGCAACAAGAGGCTGGTCTACTTCATAGATGACATGAACATACCAGCTGTTGACAGCTATGGAACAGTACAGCCCCACACGCTTTTACGCCAACATCTGGATTATGGGCACTGGTGAGAAGGCACATCAATACAAACTAATTTAGATGAAATCAGATAAAAATAATATGTGCACCATGTGACCCCCTCGAGCCATGTATAGGTTTCCACAAAACTTCCCTAAATCACAAAAAAAGTAACCTGTTGCAGAACCAGATTTATTGATTCTGGCGGACTAAACTGTTGACTGCAGGGATTAGTAAATGGATAAATTATAAATGTATACCAACACTAGATCTGAGTATTCTGCCAGTTTCTTGTGTGTTTTTTTTTCATCAACATCTTCCCTTTCCTGCTTGGTGTAGGTACTGCAGACAAAAACTGGCTTTAAAAGAAATTCAAAACACTCAGTATGTTGCCTGTATGAATCCAACTGCCGGGAGCTTCATCATAAACCCCAGGTTACAGGTATGTTTGTCAATAAAATTGCTCCTTTTTAATTTACCGAAATCAACTTCAAAAGTAAATAACCACATTTAGATATGTTTGATGATACATTTGACGTTTGGACGGGAAGGTGCAGTTCTTCCTTAGGTAATTATTTCATACAATGCTCTGCATTTTCTCAAATTTTTACTGTGCCTTTCCTCCCCCGACAGCGGCATTTCTCCGTGTTTGCAGTGAACTTTCCTTCATCTGAGGCTCAGACATCAATCTACAGTCAGATCTTGTGTGGCCATTTGAAGCAGCAGCTTTTCGGCTCGCTGGTACAGAGAAGCTCTACTGCTGTTGTCCAAGCTCTCATAGCTCTTCATCACAAGATGGTTCGCAATTTTCTGCCCACCGCCATCAAGTTTCACTACACGTTTAATCTTCGAGACATATCTAATGTCTTGCAGGTAGTGCTCATTGTAAGCTCAAGTTTCACTGAACTTGAAAGTTGTAATAAAAGAATATTAACAGTTATCTTTGTTGTTTAAGGGCATTCTTTTAGCTGGCTCTGACAGTGTGAGAGAAAGCACTGATCTGGTGATGTTATGGCTCCACGAGTCCCACAGAGTGTACTCAGACAGACTGGTGGACGCAAAAGACCTTCAGCTCTTCCAGAAGCTCCAGATGGAGACTGAGCGCGAATGCTTTGAGGTGCAATGCAGATTCTCATAAAGAGGATAAACTGCTGTTTTTATTGGAAAATAATTGCAGTGACAAAAAAATAAATTAAAAAAAGCTTCTTTTTCAGGGACAGGAGTACAAAATGGTGAACAAAGAGCCCCTCCTCTATTGCCGTTTTGCCCACATGGGTGATGGACTCTCTTATGTCCCCGTCACAAGCTGGTCTTCGCTCAGAACCATCCTCACAGATGCCCTCGAAAGCTACAATGAGCTCCATCCAGCCATGAATCTAGTGTTGTTTGAAGATGCAATGCAACACGTGTAAGTCTCATTTTCCCAAATATTATTAAAAGAATTATGTTAAATATATCGAACTTGATGAGAATATATTTAATGGCAGTGAAAGATAATTTGTTTGGAGAGCCATAACAAAGGTTGTATTGTTATCAGCTGTCGCATCAGTCGTATCCTGGAGGCTCCGAGGGTTCATGGCTTACTGGTTGGAGTAGGAGGAAGTGGAAAGCAGAGTCTGACTCGCCTGGCTGTCTACATATCTTCTGTAGAAGTTGTTGAAATCACACTGAGAATAGGTTACAGCATCCAGGACCTCAAGGTAAAGATGGCTTTTTATTTAAAAGTGAACCCATAAAAAACATAAAACTTAAATCGAAAGAAAAAAGTATGCTATATGAAAAAGTTAATGTTTTTAGCTACAATCCATAGAGATATTCTTGCAATATATGCTTGTAATATAAAATGAAAGAAGTAAAATAAACTTCCCTGGTCTTTTTGTCTTCATGGAGGTAATTGATTGATTCACTGTTGCTTATCATCTGACTATTGATGGAATTCATTTTTGCTCAGCTTCTTTAGTGATGCATAAAGTAATTGTCAGATACAATTACGAGTCACCTTTAAGGATTTTAATATCTCATCGATACTGCAACTATTTTAATTTATTCATTAATAGCCTTTCAAAAAGTAAAGGTATTCCTTAGCTGATAGTTAAACAATGAAAAATGTCTTGTCTGCTTAATTTCAGTATGACCACTATTCACTTGGTATCCATTCCTGGTCTGTTGGAGTCTTATTTATTTTTTTATTATTATTTCCTAGACAGATCTGGCAGAACTGCTACTGAAGGCTGGAGTAAAGAATCAACGTGTGGCTTTGCTCCTAAGTGATGCACAGATACCTGATGAGCATTTTATGGTTCTTATTAATCACTTACTGGCATCAGGTCAGATCCAAAAGCCATAAAATTTATACTGTGTTTTACCTGTCCATTGTCAGAGCGCTTCAGATCATAATTAAGGTTTGTTTTTTTCCCCTCCAGGTGAAATTCCAGAGATCTTCAATGAGGAGCAGATTGAAGACATTGTATCCAGTGTGAGAGCTGAGGTACGAGAGCTGGGACTGCTGGACAACAGGGAGAACTGCTGGAGGTTCTTCACAGACCGAGTGCAACTACAGCTCACGGTGCAGATTTTGAATTACTTACTGTAATCTGTTTAAACCAAAAGTGCTTTAACTGTATTCCCTAAAACATGTCCTCTTGCTCCTCCTCTTAACCTGCTCCTCACCACGGTAATGTAGCTTGGCAAAATAACGAATCTGTTCAAAAGGATCAAATATTGTCATGATTCAGAGTCAATCTTCTGTTGTCTGGTTAGACACAATTTTTTTTGTAACCCCTTAAGAAGTGCTTAAACCCTGAAAAAGCTTTTAACTATTTTTGCTACCAGGATGTATTAAAGACAAAAGTAATTCATGTACAACTGATGGAATGTAGGTGTTTCATCAAGGTTTTAAAGAAACAAATTGATCAATATTAGTGTAAAGTCAGTATGTTAGAGTAAAAAAAACAAAGCTCTTAAATTGTCAAAGGGTTGTCACAACTAACATTCACAACAACAAAAGGGGAAAAAAACACGTTAATTTTTCTTTCAAATGCAAGGGTAGTTTTGTTTATTATTCATAAATATGTTTAGCAACCTGTATTAACCAAGCCAGGAAAACTGGGGGATAGAAAAGAAAAAGAAATGCAACTCCCAGAGTGGAGGTAAGGCATCCAGTTCGTCTTTGCGCCAAGGCCTCTGGTGGCGCCACCGTCTGCTCCAGCCCACTGGGAACGTGGCTGCTATTGCTGTTCACATGTTCACATGTTACAGTGATTAAAGTGGGGGTGCAGAGGGCTGCCAATGGTCCCTCTTACGGACTCCTTACTCTGACCTCTCTGACTTCTGAGCATGTTTCTGTTTGCCGTGCTCAAACTTATTTGTGACTCTGTGACTCTTTGTCTTCCTGATGACCTTAATTGCAGGTAGTACTGTGCCTGTCTCCTGTTGGCAGCACTCTGCGTGTCAGAGCCCGTCGATTCCCGGCCCTTGTCAACTGCACAACAATTGACTGGTTTCATCCTTGGACAGCTGAAGCTCTGCAGTCAGTCAGTTACAGGTTCATCCAGGAGATTGAAGGCATTGAGGTCAGGCATTTCATTTTGTGTACCTATTTCATGTACATATTTACAAGACACAGTGTTTTGCCTTGGTTTGGTTATGAGCCCCGATGGTCCAGGCTGGTTTAAACTGCAATGAAGATTGTCTAATTATTGCTGTGCAGCTGAATTAACTTTTCCATAGATCCTTCATCATTTGTTCACTGCTGAGGTACAGACAAATTGCTCAACACATGCCTGGAGACTCGCAGTGAGCGCAGGCATGTCATTGTTTTCCATCATAGCAGTGGAACGATCACAACCCAGAGTCATTTATGTTAATGAGAGAAGACTGATTAAGCACATAACGACCCTCCAAAGGTGGCCCAGCTGTCACGACCACGAAGTCTTATCACACATGTGAACATGTGCCAGATTAGTGCTTCCCATTGATTGTGTGAGTAGATCTGCTGTTTATGTGCAGAAACATTTTTTGCCATTGTAGTAGCAAGTATTGTATTATCAGTGGTAAGAATGTTGTAGCAGCCACAACTTTAGCTCCTACGTCAAGTAAAAGTAGAGCTGGGTAATGATTAAAATGGCAAAATTTGTAAAATATTATTCAAGCATTGAAGTAGGAAAATGGCTGTCATAACTAAGAGAACGACAGAAGGAAAGAATAATGAAACATGTAAGTTATACAGAGTTGTGGGTGCTTTGGACATGGTTTTAATTTGAATGAGTGAGCGTCTTACAAATATTTTAAAAAAGCTGAAACAAACCAACTTATGAGACATTATATCTAAAGTCATTAGGGACTGTTTATCTTGTTTAAAAGGCAGGAGCACAAGAAATGAAGCAATCATTTATTTAAAGTTAGAAATACGCGGCCTGCTAATAGATGTTATACAAGGCCAATCAATGAGCTTCCTCGCATCTTAACGCAACCCAGCATGCTTTGTCAAAATGCATTATGTCAGGTCTTAATTAATAATGATTTTTTGGTGCCTGTTGGATCTCTGATCATTAACAATGGCTTTTTGTGAGTTATGGTTAGGTTTGATCTTCATATTCTCTGCTCATTTGTTTTAGCTCTAATTGATTGCTAACTGTGTGATTAATAGAAGCTGTGTGTCTTTGCGCTCCACGTGATGAATACCTAGTTGAAAAGTAGCACCACATCTGGTGTGGACAGTGTTTAGAAAGTTGGAGGCCTCCAGATATAATGTAAACGGTGTGCATGTTTTACAAGCAGCATGTCAGTGCTCTAAACACATTATTTTCACAGAGGTTTCAAAGCATAATCATTCCAGCTAGCTGCACCTAAATTTTAGATTGAGTAAGTCAGGGCCAGCCAAGTAAGATGGCAGAATTTGTAGATGAATTCAAAGTTTATGAAGATAATATTTCAGTGCCCATCAGGTTGGGGATGTTAAACTGCACTTTATCCAGCTCACCCCGTTCTCCCCTCTTCGCACTTGTCTGCTTATTTTTATAGCCTGCAGTCCAGGAATCCATCAGTCTTTTCATGGCCCATGTTCACACCAGTGTCAACCAGGCAAGTGAAAAATACCTACAAAATGAGAAGAGGTACAATTACACCACCCCCAGGAGCTTTCTCCAGCAAATCACACTGTACAGAAACCTTCTGGAGAAAAGCCGGGCTCAGCTTCAGCATCAGATGAACCGGCTTGAAAATGGCCTTCAGAAGCTCCAAAGCACTGCTGCGCAGGTGTATATCTTCCTTCTTTGCTTAGGGGATCTCATCTTAGACTCTGAAGAACATTGTTGACTTATTTTGGATTTTTTAAAATGTGTTGCATATGGAGTTATACATGTTCATGGTAATTATCTCTTTCAGGTTGAAGATCTAAAAGCCAAGCTAGCATCACAAGAAGCTGAGCTGACTGTGAAAAATGACAATACTGAGGCTATAATAGTAAAGATTGGACTGCAGAGTGAGAAGGTTAGCAAGAAGAGAGAGGCCGCAGATGTGGAAGCACAAAAGGTTAGACAATGGCATGTTAGGTTTCTTTTTATTCACTGTTTTGGCATTACACATTACACACTACACCATGTTATACAATACATAGAACATCTTAAAATTTTATTTTTTATGGTTGCTTTTGAACAGGTTGCTGCCATGCAGGCAGAAATTGCTTTAAAACAGAGAGACTGTGAAAGTGACTTAGCCAAGGCAGAGCCATCCCTGGCAGCTGCAGTAGAAGCACTAAACACCCTCAACAAGGTGCATCATTTCTACAAACTATATAAAATGTTTTGAAATGCGAATGACTTCTGACAGTGTTATTATAAATATATTTTTGGTTATTTTATAGGTGAATCTTACCGAACTGAAAGCTTTTCCGAACCCTCCAGCAGCGGTAATCAATGTTGCAGCAGCTGTAATGGTCTTGCTGGCCCCCCACGGTCGCGTGCCTAAGGATCGGAGCTGGAAGGCGGCGCGGGCCTTCATGGGCAAGGTTAAACTGTCATCATGTCAATCACATCGGCTTGATTAATGCCAGTCTAATCTGTGAGAGGGCCCTGACATTGCCCTGCCCAGCATCTTTTCAAAGCTCACATTACAGCTGGATGCTGCTATGAATATGCTCACCCACTGGTGGAGCAAGTGTCGACCTGCTCTAACCTCTTGCTGCTGTTATTGCAAGTGTGACTATAAAACCACGTCATACAAGCACACATACACACTCAGCACAGACACATTGTGTGATGGGAACAATTCAGAAAGAGGAAATTGCTTTATATTTTTTTGAATTGGTGTATTGGTTAATGTTAAATTACATCCAGCTAACATTATCATGGCAGCTTTAGCTCTAACAACATATGACAATCTAAGCTCTGCCTGGCTGAAAAAAATAACTTATTAACAAATCTGTTGTAATGTTTTAGCCGCCTGACAGTGGTAAACACTTGAAAAATACTTCTCATGAAAGGAATTTAAACTTTAGCAGTGTGTTTTACCCTGGCTCATACTCTAGCAGTTAAATTGCTTTGGTCTTTGAACTAATTGAAGTAACAGAGTGACAAATTCACCTGCAACCATCAAGTCTTTATTTTCACTTCTGAGAAGCTAAATGCGATGTGTTATTTAGATTACACTCACACTGGAACTTGAGCTTAGTCACATAATTACTAAGTATGAATATAAGGAACTTTATTGCACCTATTTGATATATTTCCACCACAAGCTGTGTAAAAATGTCCCTCCCCCCTCCCAATTCCCACCTTTTTAAAAATATTTTTATTGAATAAAGTCAGCAGCAGACAAAAGTGGGACTATTACTATACTTGTATGAGGTATATTTGTATGTAAAATATTTCATTCAGGGAAAATTTACACACATTACAAATTAAACAAATCAATGTGCATTTTGTTTGTGAATAATTATAATTACCCACACAGAATCAAACAATTAATGGCAAATAAAAACTTTGATTACTTGAATATCTTAATATATAAACTGCACTGATTCACATAATCTGACAGAGTATTTCCTGTCTGTGTCTTTATGTCTGTTAGGTGGATGATTTCCTGCAAGCACTGGTGTCGTATGACAAAGAGCACATCCCTGAGTCCTGTCTGACTGTGGTGAAGCATCAGTATCTAAGAAAACCCGACTTTCATCCAGAATTAGTCTGGACCAAATCCACAGCTGCAGCTGGTCTTTGTGCCTGGACTATTAATATTGTCAGATACTACGAGGTCTGACATCGTCTTTAAAGAAATTATATTTGCTATGAATACATTTTACACAGCTTTGAGGTATATTCATGAAGTATGCTTTATTATTTATTTACTTTTTTCAGATTTATTGTGAGGTTATTCCAAAAAGGCGTGCATTATCACAAGCTAATGCAGAACTAGAAACGGCAACAGCCAAACTGTTGGCAGTTCGAAAGAAATTGGCAGTGAGTGCAATGTTATTATATTTAAGTTAATTAGCCTACAAGCTAAATTCTGGTAATGGTGTTTGATTTGCATGGTTTCCCTTTGTCTCTCTAGGATCTTGATGCCAGCCTCCAGAGCCTAACAGCTCAGTTTGAGAGGGCTACAGCTGAAAAAATCTGCTGTCAAGAGGAGGTGGCGCGAACCATCCAGACCATCGAGCTGGCCAACCGACTAGTTAAAGGCTTAGTGGTAAACAATGGGAGATGGAAGAGTTCTGTGCTGTCACCGGGGCTGACCTGGCATAAAATTAATTGTCAATTTGCTCGGGGTGCTGGTAACTGCATCAGTAATCTGGACTAGAAGTTGCAATTTCCTGGCAAGGTATCCTAACAGTTGTATGAGCAGATCAGACAAAGGGAGATGTTACAGCCCAGTCCAGCAGGATACTGGGAACATGTGAGACAGGTAGAGAGGGCTGGACCACAGAAACGCATGGCTGAGCTGGGCAACTGGCACACTGAGCAGTTTCCAACACTGAGAAGTGAATAGAGATACTGTAGCCAATGCATATCTGCACTCCTTTTACTTTGTTGGAGTTGTAAAAGATAATCTATTTTATTGCTGCATTTTAACAGACTGCCAAATGGAAATTGTGGCCCATGAATCTATACATCCTGTAAATATTAAATGCTTCATATTTTCAATTAACTAATTAATTATATTCAACTCTTTTCCGCTGCTGTACATGCTTTTTTTTCTTTTTCTGAGAATCCTTATGAGTGTTAATGTGGAATAACAGATGGTCATTTCAGTGGCTATTTCGCAAGTTCGACTTTCCTTTTTCAGAAAATAAATGCGCTTTGCATGGAACAACTTGGCTTTTAAGCATATCAAGATAAATGTTTTGTCTTTATGGCATTGACCTGGAAGCAATAGTGTACAGACTAATAAATCAGGCCGTCTATATTTAATCATTAACTTACCTCAAAGCCTCAACAGCTGTTGGAAATTAACAATGTCTCACCCCAGACTGAGTGATATTCCAAGCGATCCATAATACATTAGAGTAAAATTATAGTGATTTTTAACTGTCTGAGAATTTATTATATGACATATTCTGGATCCACGGCCCCTTGTAAGAAAATGCCACGCATGATTAATTGCTATAGGCTGTCACAGTTGTAGTATTGAAGGTTTAAATAAATGCTAAAATGATGCTGAGGAAATATTCAGCCAAAATTAGTAATCAGCTATAAGCGATTGTCAGCTATGCGCTTTAATAATTGCATTATCAAGGTACAAATACTGTGTTTAGATTTTGATGAAATACAGATTTGCACTGTTGCGGACATGAAGCACTACCGTAGCAGCAGCCTCCTTCTGTATATTTTTAACACGATATTGAAGCCTGATCTTAAATGTGTTGCAGTCAGAGCGGGAGCGCTGGTCCCAGGCGATTGTCCAGTATGAAGAACAAAGAGAAACCCTGTGTGGTGACATCCTTCTCACTTCAGCCTTTGTCTCTTACATGGGTTACTTTACCGGCCAGTATCGTGTGGAGCTTTTAAGAAATGCTTGGATTCCTTTTCTTCAGTCTCAGAAGGCAAGAACTGCCTTGGAAAGTACTTAAGACTTGTTGTATGTAACAAAATTACTTTATTGGCTTGAGTCTGTGAGCTGAAGTACACTTCCACTTGAGCTTGAACTGCAGTGACATCAGTTCTCTGTTTTTGTTCCAGGTCTCTGTGCCCCTGACAGACGGCCTGGATCCAGTCCTCATGCTTACAGATGATGCCACCGTAGCTGCCTGGCATAACCAGGGCTTGCCAAACGATAGGATGTCGACTGAAAATGCAGCCATCCTGACCACCAGTGAGCGTTGGCCACTAATCATCGACCCGCAGCAGCAGGGCGTCAAGTGGATCAGAAAGCGACTTGGGCCAGGGCTGAGAGTGGTGCGACTGGAACAGAAAGGGTGAGAAGGAAAAGAGCCTAGTTTGTTTTTCCACTGAGTTTTATGTAGTAAAAAAAAAAAAAAAAAGTACAAATACAGGATTTTTTTTTCTGCAATTCTTTTTTTTAAAATTATTTTATCTATTTATTGTGCAGGTATCTGGATGTGATCGAACAAGCTCTTGTCTGTGGTGAACCGGTGTTGATAGAAAACCTGCCAGAAAAAATAGACCCAGTCCTGGAGCCTCTGCTGGGAAGAAGAACTATTAAAAAAGGAAGGTCGGTGCTGAAACATTTTTTGGGAAACACGACATATAAAATAAGTGAAATTAATTCATTTTTATAGTCTGCGTTTATACATAAGTCGATATGTCCACAATTTGTCCCAGCTTGTCTGTGGCATTGGACAATAGGTGCAGATTTGTCAGATGATTGAACCTCACCGGGCTTGGAAACCCCAGGAAGACATGACTAAATGCATTATTATTGCCCCGCTCTTTAGATTATAAATGAATTTGGGACACGTGTTTTAAATCCCTGAGGTCAACGTATTGATTGGTCCTTCAAGATGGGTGATAGATGTATATTTGTGTGTTTATATTCTTGAGGTGTGATGAATATTGAACAGCTGAGCTTCAGTGTAAAAGCTGAATTGAGGGCTGTTATGGTTATGTATAAGGACTCCTGTTTCCCACTAAACACCAGCATATAACACAGTGAATTCAGCTGTTCTCCATCATTATAGACCCACAAAAGCAGTTAGTAATTCACAATTCTGGCAGTAGATTTTACTGTATTCCTTCTAACCAAGATTACTAACCAGTTTAATAATTGCTAAGGTAACAGTTTGTATCTGAATTATCTTTACCAGTGGTGTAACAATACATGGCTTTTCCACTAAAGTTCTTTCACTTTTACCATCACCCATCAAGCTTGATGTATATACAGTATGAAAATAATTGGTTAATTCTCATATCTGATTTCAAGCTAACTTCAAAAACATTAATTGCTGCTGCATAATGTCTTCCACTTTATTAATACAACACCTTCCAACAAAATAGCTGCAACATAGCTGCTCTGTAAGTAGCAGTTACCCAATTACCCTCAAATAGATAAAAAATACAGTAAATTCCATAAACTGGGTAACCAACAGCATAAATAGAAAATACCACATATTGATGTTCTGCTTTGATTTCCTCCTCTGAAATGTTTACATCTTTCTTGCTCTGATCCATTTGTGACCATTAATATCGAGCTTCCTGTTGGATGTTCATTAAGCTTCTTTTGAAGTCCTGTCCGTCCAGACGTAACAATTCATCATACTAAATCTGATTATAAGTTTATCCCTTGTAGATGACCCACACACTTGTTTCTGTCGATGATTAATTCAACCTGCTGGGGCAGCCATGATGGATCTGGTAGGGCTCCACAGCTGAAGTTCATTAATAATTGGAATGTTGCAGAGTGTGAAGTAATGAATACTAATTATTCCTTTCATGGCTGACGGAAGACTACAAGCCAATCCATCAGCAAGGACTTTAATTTGGTGGAGTAATGGTTCTATCAATAGTACATTAATTCTGGCTTGTGAAGATATAGAGTTGAACCATACCTAGGCCATGAGGAACTCGTGCCATAAAAACTGGGGCCTCGCCTGACACCCGAGGGGTAATTAGCGATAAATGAAAAGCCACCAGGTTCGTCAAGCCAGTGCTAATTTAATTGAAATGCAGGAATAGATAAGGATTAGTTGGCATTGGGATCATTTTTCATATTTTTTCAAGAGTATTTGAAGAAAAACATCAGCATTTGGAACGAGACAAAAGTTGCGATCTTGGATAGTTTAAAATGTCAAACCTGACTTTCAGGATGCAGAGTTTGCAGGGACTCAGTTCAGATGGAGTTCTCGTGGTGCTTATAAAACTGCCTGCACTGTCATTTATAAAAGACTTTAAAATAAGTAACGTTTTTAAATGCTGCATGCAATCAGTATTGTTTCTTTTTGTCACAAAGACAAGAATATAAAACAATGTAGAGAATGTTTTATTTTTCATAATGTATAGCAGATAGAAAAAGGTGTATTTTTAACATTAATATTTTAGTTACAATCAGACAATTTTGTCTAGTGTGTCTCTACAGCCTCTAAAATGATGTCTTTGTTTCTTTGATTTCAAGGTGCACGTACTGTCCTTCATCTTCACACAACATATCTCATAAACCAGTGAAGTTTAAAGGAGCTCCCAAAAAGTTTTAAAGTCAACCTGATTCAAAATGGCCACTACAGCTAATCCACCTTAACAAACATCAAAATTGTTATAATGGAGTCAGCTTACAGATACTGAACTTAAATTTGGTGTGGTAGTAGCTGAGAGTCATCCCCAATGCATACTTTAAGTGCTAACAGATGGTGCAAGATTTTTGTTTTAGTCTTTGGTATGCAAGGTATTGGACGATATGCATTTCTTCAAATAATCCAACTTTCATTTATTCTGCGAACGTCATTTCGTAGACAACAGAATTCAGTTAATAAAGTGTCTTTTTTAATTTCTAATTTAAAAAATACTTCCTGTTGCGTAGGTACATTCTTATTGGGGGCAAGGAGTGTGAATATAAAAGTGGCTTTCAGCTCATTCTTCACACCAAGCTGGCCAATCCACATTTCCCTCCGGAGCTCCAGGCCCAGACCACCCTCATAAACTTCATCGTGACTCCTGTGGGCCTGGAGGAGCAGCTGCTGGGACAAGTAGTGTCCAAAGAGAGGCCTGACCTGGAGGCTCTGAAGGTACATTTTGTCCGCATCGAGAGTTTTTTTTTTTACCATTATACCAAATGGGAAATCTAGAAATGTGAATTTCTCTTTACAAAGATGCAGCTGACCACACAGCAGAACCACTTCAAGATTGAGCTGAAGAGGTTTGAAGATGACCTGCTGAGTCATCTTTCTGCAGCCTGTGGTAATTTTCTGAGTGATAATTCTCTGGTGGAGCAGCTTGAAAACACCAAGAGCATGGCCGCTCACATACAATGCAAGGTAAGGTAAATGGCCTGTTTTTTTTAAATTTTTTATTTTTTTTAAACTTAGTCACTCAGGTGTTATTGAATGTCATACAGCTGCAAGTGCCTCATTTTATTGCATTAGCTGTAAATGATGTGTAGTTAGGAATATGTGTAATGTGGGGGGTTTTGGAGCATGACTGAGGGCCTAATAGCTCATTTTGTGCAATTGGAACGCACAGGTGGTGGAGGCCAGAGAGAACGAGACAAAGATCAACGAGGCTCGAGAGCTATACCGCCCAGCAGCTGAGAGAGCGTCGCTCCTCTTTTTTATCATCAATGACCTCAACAAGATTAACCCCATGTACCAGTTTTCACTCGAGGTGAAACTTTCACATCCAACGTTTCATACATTAATACAATTTCTGTCAAATTTTCCATTTAACATTGTTCTTTTATTTTATTTTTTAGGCAGAATGCTATGTACAAATAAGCGTAAATGCATTAAGCAAAAGTATATATTCTGTATTCACTTTTGGGTTGTGAATTCAATGCAACTTGGAGTGCTGCACCTTATCGGCATGTCCTTTTTTTGGCTGTTTTTCAGGCCTTTAATTCAGTGTTTAACAAAGCAATGGAGCATGCAGAATGGGACGAGGATGTGAGGACCAGAGTGCAAACCCTCACTGAGGCCATCACCTATTCTGTATTCCTGTACACCAGCCAGGGCCTGTTTGAGAGAGACAAGTTAACCTTCTTGTCACACACGGCCTTCCAGGTGAGGGACTGAGGTCCGCCTCAAAGGTGGGGCCTGCTGTCATTCTCATCAATCAAAGTACTTTTCTGCCCCCACATTAACTTCAATTAAAAGCAGTCAGCAATACCATACGCTGCTATTGATTACCTCTCACACCCTGCTCCACGGCTGCTGTTCAGACAGTTGGTTCTGACAGGAGGGTTGGTTCTTATGGCATAATGCAATTATCTGTCACTGGGCCAACTGTTGTCTTGGTAAGAATTTTTTAACTTTGAAGGCTGTCCTTCACGTGGCTGTTTCACACTTACTGCCACTTATTCAGCCCATATTAATTAACCCTGTTAGGGAATTATTTTTTGATGTTTCCAGGTCATTATTAAGAAAAAAATATATAAATAAGATATAGATTACAACAACATACTCTTGGTCCGTCCCCTTAGATCCTGCTCAACCAGGACCTTATAGATCCCCAGGAATTTCACTACCTTCTGCATTTCCCAGTGGAGGCTGTGAGAGTTAGCGCCGTGCCTTTCCTCTCTCCACACACCTGGGGGGCCATTAAGGTACAGAGCAATACCTGTAATCCCTGCAGGGGACACATTTTTCTGAATGCCCCCATTTCACTGCAAAGTAGGGTAATAATAGTGCCTTTCACGTTGATGTAGGCAATTTCTGCCGTAGAAGACTTCAGTGGACTCGACAAAGACGTTGAGAGCTCACCGAAGCGCTGGAGGAAGATTGTTGAGTCCAGCTGTCCTGAAAATGAAAGGCTTCCTCAGGACTGGAAGAATAAGAGTTCTCTGCAGAAGCTCATAATCCTGAGAGCACTGCGACCTGACAGAATGACTTACGCGCTAAAGTAAAAAAAGTCACCAAAGTGAATTTGGATTTTTAACAACTATGCATCATTTACTTTATTTTTAATTTTTTTTTCTTTGTAGAAAGTTTGTGGAAGAAAGCTTGGGAACCAAATATGTGGAGACTGTCAGGTTGGAGTTTGACAAGCTGTATGAGGACAGTGGTCCCTCAACCCCCATGTTCTTCATCCTCTCACCCGGAGTGAATCCTCTCCAAGATGTTGAGAAACTCGGTACTGCAATTGTTATTTGTTACTTGCATATCTTGCATTATTTCCTTTGATTTAGTATTCAAAATTTTATTTGCATTCAGGTTTAAAGCTGGGATTTTCCATTGACCAGGGGACTTTGCACAATGTGTCCCTGGGCCAGGGACAGGAGGAAGTAGCTGAGAGGGTTCTCACACTTGCCTCCAAGCAGGGACACTGGGTAATTTTACAGGTAGAGAATTTTATTACTCGCTGAGGAGGTTACTGTCGTGACTCTGGGCTGTGCTTGGAGCTTCCCAGTACCTGTAATGATATTATCTCATCCCGCGAGCAAGGGAAATAAACTCAATTTGGTTCAATAAAAGCCCTAATTGGCTAGATCAGCTCCATAAATGGCTCCTTTAGGGAGAAGTGTGCAGCTAAGTGAATCAGTGAGGGTTTTCTTACTATTTCAGAGCACAGAGAACCTATTCTTCCTTATAGAACAGAAACAACTGATGAGAGCAATGTCTCCTTTACCTGAAATGATGCTGTAAGCTGCCTGATATGTTTGTTTTTCAGAATGTACACCTTGTGGCTCACTGGCTGCCCTCATTGGACGTCCTTCTGGAAACAGCAGCAGTGGACAGTCACCCCAGGTATAGGGTTTTCATCACTGGAGAGCCGATGCAGAGCCCTGAGCAGCTTGTCATCCCTCGAAGCTTGCTAGAGAATGCCATCAAAATCACAAATGAGCCACCCTCTGGCATGAATCCCAGTTTGCATGCTGCCCTCAACAACTTCAATCAGGTGTGGAGAAAATGCCAAACTTTTCCAGAAACTGCTGTTATGAGTTAACTTGCTTTCACTGAAATCTGCGCATTGCCTTCCTATTTATCAGGACACCCTGGATACGTGCTGCAGGGAACAAGAGTTCAACTCCATGTTGTTCTCCCTCTGTTTCTTTCACGCCTGTGTAACAGAGCGCCGTAAATTTGGTCCCCAGGGGTGGAACCACTACTACCCCTTCAACGCAGGAGACCTCACCATCTCAGCCAACGTGTTGTACAACCACCTGGAGGCCAACACCAAAGTAGGTTTTTTTTTTTACTGCATCATAAATTCACATTTTTATTTTAACAAAACTTTTAATTTGTTTTGCCACAACCTTCTAAGCTAATCAAATTTGGAATAATAACGGTATTTGCGGTGACATTGATGCCAAACGGGACTGCTGAATTACGGAGCACTGTCTCCAATTATTGTTTGAAAAATCTTTTGTTGCAGCGTTTCTTATGAAAAATGTTCATTACCACCTTTTTTTTTTCTTCTTCTTCTTCAAATTCCCTACAACTATTAGCGCAGCCTATAATTTAGCTTTATTTCACAAAGACAAAAAAATCCATTCTTTCAGAGATGCACCTCTCACAACTCCTAATGCGTTTCTTTTGGAACTCCCATTACTCCGGTCATAACCAATTACATCTCCCAGATATTCTGCCCTCCAAAAACGAATGTCCTTCATTACGTTAACCAAACAGTAACCTGTATGTGCGTATACAGAGAATTCATTAGGAGGGCAATGAAGCGTTATCCTAAATGTAATTACATGCAGCCAATGTGACAGTTCACAACGCTACATAAGTGATCACTGCAATTAGAGCTGATGAAGGAAGCAATTTGCAAAACAATACAGGTACAAATGATAGTGAACCCACAGCTTTTGTAATTTGTTATGAATCACAGGTTCTTTTCTTCCTCCTTCACGCTCCCGGATCATAATCTCCCGCTGTGGGAAAGACTTTTCTGTCATACACTGGATCAGTTTGTGTACAGAGAGATAATTTTGTTATATTTATCTACTGCTATTACTATCAGGGGGTTTACTTAAAACGTGAACATGTAGTTGGTCTTTAGAGTTTCAAAGAAGAAGTTACAATTAGAAGAGTAAAGAAATGAATGTAAACAACCTTTTAATCAATGTAAAGTTTCAGATATTCCCACTTTCTTGGTTTTCCAATGTGATAAAAGTCTACAAATCCTGCTTTAAGTCCACGCAGGTGCCTTGGGAGGACCTGTGCTACCTTTTTGGAGAGATCATGTACGGAGGACACATTACTGACGACTGGGACAGAAGACTGTGTAAGACGTATCTGCAAGAATTCATGCATCCAAAAATGGTAAGAGAGTGATAATGATGCCTTGTGGAAATAATTCATTTGCTTCCAGTGTTTGTCCAGTTTTATGTTCCAAAGAAATTGTTGCACTTGATTGGTTTGGACAGTACAAATGTTCGGTTTGTTAAGAACTTTAATTCATTTATTTAAATGACTTTTGAGCATTGTCATGTTGATCTATTCAGTGCCAAAGTGTAAGGATTTATGAGCCTCTTTTTGAAGTTCTTTGTGTTGTTGGTAAGGTAAATGGCGCCCTCTTGGGATGTGAAACTAAACTGCAGCTTTGATGGTTTTCCATTCACTCGATGTTAAGTTATCTTACTTTACGGTGCTGCATGACACTCCATAACAAGCATTAGTTGGTATTCTTGTCAAGCTGATGATTCACAAGTAATTACTTCTTTATTTTGAAAACAAAGATATGTGATTAATTTAATCAAACAGGAATAACTGGATTTTGCACAACACAAGTTTTCTTTAAGTTTCTCTTCATTAATCTTAATTGTACTGTTATCTGTTTTTTTTTATATATTTCTAGTTTGAAGCTGAGCTCTTTCTGTGTCCGGGGTTCCTTGCTCCGCCCTTCTCGGACTACAACGGTTATCACGCTTATATTGACGAGCATCTCCCCGCTGAGAACCCAACTTTGTTCGGCCTCCATCCAAACGCCGAGCTCGAGTGTCTTACTGTCACCTCGGAAAACCTCTTCAGGACTCTGCTGGAGCTGGAGCTGCAGCCGCAGGACTCAGCCCGAGGAGACGATGTGGCTCAGAGCACAGAGGAGAAGGTGTGGAGGATCAGAAGGAAGCTTTTCCTGAAAGAAGCTGCTGAGAATAAATATACATAAATATATATATAACTCATACCTGAGCAGCTTTGTTGTATTCGACAGGTTGTGTCCATAATCGAAGACATCCTGGAGAAGCTTCCAGAAGAATATAATGTAGCAGAGATGATGACCAAGACGACAGACCGAAGCCCCTACACGTTAGTGTGCTTTCAGGAGTGTGAACGCATGAATGTTCTTCTAGCAGAAATAAGGAGGTCCCTCGATGAGCTGCATCTTGGCTTGAAGGTACAGTTCACTCTGACTGTGTAGCTTTGTACATAAACATTAACATCTTGTCGTAACAAAGTTTTATTTTTCTTTTTTTACAGGGAGAACTCACCATTTCCTCCAGTATGGAGACTCTACAGTCTGCAGTATTCAGTGATTTTGTCCCCGATTCCTGGGCTCGACTGGCTTATCCCTCCACTAAAACACTAACCCAGTGGTAACTTTTTAATTTGTCTTCTTTCTTTTTCAAACCAAGCAGCTTTTATTATGTATCTCTTATTATGCTAGTTAACACGTGTTGCCATTAAAATGTTGCATTGCTGTTGAAGTAACATTTACATTACAGGCTGAGTGATCTGATGTGCAGCTGTCACGAGCTGGACACTTGGACTCAAGACTTTGTCCTGCCTGCAGTTGTTTGGCTCTCAGGGCTTTTCAACCCTCAGTCTTTCCTCACTGGTGAGAATCCAGTCTGCGAGCAAGATGATGACTTTAAACCAGGAAAACCAGAAATATTAACCTGCAGAGTCGCATTTTACAGCTGTGCTGCAAAGTATTGCTCGCAAGAACCAGTGGCCGCTGGACAGGATGACTCTGACTGTGGACGTAACGAAGAAGATGAAAGACGACTTTGGACATCCTCCAAGAGAGGGGGCCTACATCCACGGACTCTTCATGGAAGGTTGGAATCGATTAGCCCGAAAGTCCCTGCAGTGCGCGCTGACTAATTATATTTGTATATCTTTGACAAGTAGTTTACTGCTTATTAACATGTCCTGTGTTCTCTCAGGAGCGCGTTGGGACACTCAGTCTGGCGTTATGGCCGAAGCGGTCTTGAGAGACTTGACCCCTTCCATGCCGGTGCTGTTTGTTAGAGCTGTGCCCGCAGAGGAGCAGGAGCTGAAAAACACTTATAGGTGCCCGGTGTACCGCACTAAGCAGCGAGGGCCCACGAACGTGTGGGCTTTCCACCTCCGGACCAAACAGTCGCCAACTAAGTGGGTGGTGGCTGGAGTTGCATTGCTGTTGTCTGTGTGAGACTGCAAGGAAGTTGTTGCTGTTTGGATATTTTTAATATCTAACAGCAGTACTTTGGAGACAGTGTTGAAAAACTACATCTCTATCCAGTATTAGATTATGCATATCATATAGATTAGCTTTTATAAAGTTTAATTATAATTAATTACTTTTTTAAAAATTGTCATTGGAGTGTGTAAATGTATTTTAT
This sequence comes from Kryptolebias marmoratus, assembly GCF_001649575.2. Lineage (NCBI taxonomy): Eukaryota > Metazoa > Chordata > Actinopteri > Cyprinodontiformes > Rivulidae > Kryptolebias > Kryptolebias marmoratus. Next base: position 14,475,751 of record NC_051445.1, read on the forward strand.
ATCATGAAATATGTTAGTACAGATATTATTTCAGCCAGTGTTGGAGCTGTTGTGCGTCTCCCTCGAGTCTGGCCGTGATTTGTTGGGCGCCCATGTCTCCATTTTAGACCATGTAATTTTGGATAGGGAGCATATTTTATTGGAAGGTCAAGAATAAAAAAAAAAAAAAAAGCTCTCAGGCTGCCCTCTGCAAACTGAATGATACACAATGCTGTCTGGAGGCTTCCCGGACCGAATTCCCAGGAGATGATGTGCATGCCTGCTATTGACTTTTAAATGAGGTGCGTTTGACATTGACCTTTTGTACGGCAGAGGCAGAATACTAACAGACTAGTGTAATTCATTCAGCCGGGCCTGTTGGAAAAACCTATTCAAAGACACTGATAGCTTTGTATGAGAAAGCAACACATTAGATTACCCATCCTTTATCTGTCTCCCCTCTCTGTTAGCATCTGATTAACTTCATCTGCACCAAATAAAACCTTTAACTTTGAGCGAGTCTAAGGAAGGAGTAATCTTATCTGAAATGTTATCTTATTGAATCTATTTGTTTGGGGTTAATGAAAAAGTGAAAAGATGGGCTGATTAATTTTTTTACTCCCTTTTATTGCCAGATTTTCTTTCAAAATCAAGATGATTTTGTACAGCATGACAAGTAACACGTGTATCCTTCAAAGCAAATAATTTAGTTATTTTTTTTAACGAGAGTGAACTTTACGATCCTGTTGTTGTCAGGGTTAAACACGGCCATATTATTGACGTTGTGATATACAAATTACAGCGACTGAAGCACACTGGTGTTTTTCAGGGAGGTGGAGGAGGAGGTCAAATCAGCGCTCTTCTCAAATAAGATTTTCTCCAACGCTAATAACCGCTGTGCTGCTCCTAATTCCTCCCTGCAGCCTAAGTGGCTGCAGACAGACAAATGGAGGATGGAAGATTGATTCTGTGCATTGTGTTGCAGTGGAGGTGGGGGGGAAAGAGAGAATGAAGAAGCGGTTCCTGCAGATTCTCTAAATCTGCCTTCTCTTCCTCTCATTAGCCCGCCGCAGCAGCTAGCCGCTCATTTGGTGACGGGGAAATGATACAGTGCCGGCTGAGTTTGGGAGGAAATGGCAGGGTGCGAGGGCCCGGCGCAGCAGGGGTCGTGCCACACATAAGTCATGTTAAAGGCCAATCGGGACACCTGCTTAAAGTCAAAAAAAAAAAAAATAGGGCATCTGGGTCACACCTCCTCCTCCCTGCACCAAGAGAAAAAAAACACACACTCAGAAACATGTAAAATAATGTGTTAGTTAGTAACCTTCATTCTGCAAAATGAGTGTTTTATATGCAGAAACAAACAACTTCACTCAGGAGGGAGTGGTGAAAGGATTTAAAATGTATAAGTAGCAGCTTCACTGTAATAAAAGATATCAAATAAATAACACAAATTACATTTCCATGTGTCCCTGTGATGGACTTGCGACCTGTCCAGGGTGTCCCCCGCTACTCCGACAGTGACGGCTGGAGACGGGCACCAGCTCCCCGCCAACCGGAAAGGAGGTGGGTAAAAAACAGATTTATGAAATTTTCCCACAGTGACTTGAAGTTTAGTGTCCCTGGAGTATTTCCCTCTTTACTCGTTAGTTACCAGTCAGTTTTTCTTCATTTCTAAAGAAAAATAAGCACATAAATCCCAGTGTTTAAACTTGACGCCCACAGATTAAGAAACGACACTTTGTCTCTTTTTGAAATGTAAGTCCTGTTTGTTCTTCTTTCCTGATATATTCTCTTATAATCTGTCAAGTTTGTTCAAACCCCCAGCTATGATCAAAAACTAAAGTAAGATGCAAGTAATTAAGTCTACTTATTGTATGTCATATGACAAAACACTATTTTATTTTCCCAGATACTTCCTCTGAAATCTGCAGGTGTTTGACAACATCCAATCAGTTTTTAAAGTCCCACACTTCAATACTTCATGCTGCTGTAACTTTCAAAATTTCCATATTTTGTTTTTTAAAATGTATTGTTTGGCTTGTTAAATTACCTTTTTAGATGTTGCCATTCAGCACCTTTATAGTAAGAGGCTCTTGATGCTTTAAAAAACTTTATTGCATGCACAGATGATGGTGGCGGTCGGTCCATGGTTTGACATTTCACGCAGACCAGCCCCAAACCGGGGCGTACAAAAGTGATTAAACAGAAATATATTAAAGAGTATCTACACAGAAAATAAACAATTCTGAAATAAATATCCAGACTTCAACGTATTTGTACAATATAAACAGAATCAAATGTACATTTGTACAAGGAGAAACATTTTTACAAAGTAAGCGACAGTGAAACGGGTTCTGGTGATGAGAGTGGGCTTTAAAATCTACAAAACAACCTACAAAACCTCACAACTCGAACTGGTGGCATCACTCAGCTGACTACACACAATAAATCTACACACTGTAGTGGTCCTGCACATTAATTGCATATAAACAAATTGCTTTTTTTCTTCATATGATCTTTGTCTGGAAGGTGCTGTAGTATTTGATTTTGACTATTTTGTATTTCCATGAATCTGAAGATTATTAAAATGGATTTTGTTCTGTAGTATCTCGAAATTTAGCTAGAGACTAGTTGAACATGAAAGCAGAAAGAAAAAAACAGAAAAACAGAAGTTAAAGCCAAATCTTCCTTCTTTAGCTGATTGTCTACAGCTGAACTAGACGAGGGCCTCCTTGAGACGATACTTAGGAAAATATAAGCAGCTATGTTTTAATACTGATCTTATCACTAACACTGGCAATTATAACTCACACACAGACAAAATACAGTATACCACTTACTCCATATGATCTGTTTCCTGCACTGTCACTGTCTGATATGTGGAAAGCCTCGTCTAATATGCTGCAACTGTAAATAATAACAAATACTGTTCGGAGGGAGAAAAGTACACAGTGAGGATATTGAAATATTCAACAATCATTGTTTCATCTTGATTTAACAAGACCTCATCAAAGATCTGTCTGCTGTAATGCTCTTTGGCTAAATCTGATAAAACGCCTCCCGCTGGCAGATGTTTTAACTCTGTTGGAAGGTTTCAGAAGGCGTGCCATGAAACCAGACACAGAAATCACTTCACGATGTGCTAAAAGCTTCAAAAAGGCGTTTGTAAAAAGACTGTGCCAGAAGGGATTTTTACTTCTCGTTTTTTTGTTTTCTCGCTGTAAACTGTGTTTTGCAGGAAGCTCATCTTCTACAAAGAGGAGCTGTTTGTTGCCGAACGTCGCTGCCAGAGCAGCTTTATCCTGGGGAACGGCTGCCATCTGTGGGAGAGGAAAGGAGCAGCAGCAGCAGCAGCAGCAGCAGCTTTGGGCCCACAGATGGAGATGTGCTGATAAATGTGGCTCGAGGCTTCTGCTGCTGCTGCAGTTGAGCCGCAGGCTTTGCAGCGAAGCTGTTGGTCGGCTGAGCCTGCTCTCAGCCGACGTGCTGCGGATCTATGCAAACATCTTCTACTGTCTTCCTAAGATGTGTCTTTTACAGCTTGTTGATGTCCCTGGGGACGGCCACCCTGATTGAAAGGCTCCATCTCGTGTTCAGCAGGGATACGCCCGGGGACAGGCTGATCCTTGGCATTTTGACAGAGTGGGAAGAGCAGAAAATAAGGTCTTTTTTTCCTTTTTTTTTTTTAAGCACGAGGCTCCAGCCTGTGCGACAGCTCAAACAGAGTTTGCTGATTGTCGATGACGTGAAGGTAATCGATGTACGCTCGAACCTCTGAGCTGCTTTTCTGGGTGATTCCACTTCCTGGAGAGAAAACATGACATTATAAAGCTGTGTCAGCAGAATCCAAACTCCTCCAATTCCAAACTAATTCTTGCCTTTTTTAATAACCAATTTTGTTTTGGCTAATCACGGCTAAAAAGACAATCACTCACTGCTCATGTGATCACAAACCAAAACAAGCTGTGTTCAGGGCCACATTGTAAAATTAGAAATCCGTACTCAAAAAACACATTCACCGTAAAGCTGATACGTTCCTCCAAACTCATTGGAGCACTTTTATACATACCTCACCTTTAGAAAATTTAGTTTTGTGTCCTACAACAGGTCAGTTTTGGGTGGTTCATTAAGGAATTAGATGTTTGAGTGCTGAGAAAGCTTATGGTGCACATTGACATTTATAAACCTTGAATGATGTGAGGATGTACTTCTTAGAGGCAACTTCAACATATTAAAAGTTTGAGGATATCAGGTAAATTTGGATTGGAACAGAGACTATAGATGGTTAACGTCACAATGTGCACCGGAACACATTCTAACATCGGCCATAACTTATTCAAACACTGACCCACGGGATCTTTCTGACACTGCCTGATGAGCCGCGCCATGTCTGCTATCATGTGCTGGAGACAAAAAGAAGACAGTCATTAAAAGGTTCAAATTTAGCATTCCTACACGTTTTCTGCGCCATGAAACACACAAAACTCTTACCAGCTTCTCAAAATTGACCAGGTTATCATGAAACGTTTTGTTGCCTTCGTGAATAAATGTAATATCTACAACAGATAAACATTTTTGTTAACAGGAGCATTTCAAGTAAGTATTTCTTGGCGTCGTTGGGCAATTAAGTAGCAGAATAGTGAGGAAACCTTTCAGCAGCAGAGGAAGAAAGGGAATCTTTGGAGCCTTCATCTTCTTGAAGGAGTCCCTGTAGGCCTTGTGGTTCAGTGAAGGATCCTGTGAAGAAATATTCAAAATGAGTGTGATCCTCCAGAGATGGAAGTGTGTGTCTGTGCATGCAGGCTGCGTTAGAAGGGAAGATAAACCTCCTGGTTTTTCGACATATTCTTATGAAATGCAGACCATCTGTTTGTTTGTACTTTATTCCCTGCTGCAGTGAGGATTAATGGATATGTTCATCACATTAGCTGTTATTTTGTTATCACTGATTGTGCACTTACTGTGACTGTCTCCAGCTCTGAAAACAGCTTTTTAAACTTCCCAGGAATCTTCTGCAGAAAAAAAAAGTAAAACAAAAATCAAACGGTTGCAATGTAATAGCATCATAAAGGGAATATTACAAGAAAGAAAAAAGAATATCCAACCTCCCACGTCTGACTGAGGCGACTAATAGCTGCAGCGTTCAGGCCCATAATGATGGCAAAGAAGCTGTTGAGGTTCCTTTGTGCTTTACAGCTGGAACAGACCAAAGAAGCAGATGCACGTTACTGTGTTGCCACTAGAGGGAGCCTGCAGCCCTCTTTGTAAACTACAACGACGTGAGGAGTCGGTGGGAGAACAGCACGATGCCAATCAGTGAGTGTGTTATGGCAGTGAACAAAGCTACTGACTGAGCTGCAATCTTGATGAACTTCTTGATGAGCTGGACTCTCTTGCAGAGCGTCGGGCAGAGCAGCACCTCCGTCATCACCCACAGCTGCACCTCGTTGCAGCGCTGCAGCAGCAGCTCCAGCGCCGTGGTGTGGTCGCCGCGGACGTGTCGGCTGAACGTGAAGTACACCAGCTCCTGCTGCAAAAACAACACAAGAGGAGCAGAGGTTCTAGACATAAGGATGAGATTTAAAGAGGGCTGAAGCGTTCAGACTGAGGGGAACCTCGTGCATGGAGGTAAAAACGGTCCAGTCGAAGCTGGAGAGCGCCACGGCGACATCCCACGTGGTTAAACTCAGCATACGGGCCGTCCTCTGCTGCAGCTCGGAGTTGTCTGAGTGCGGGTTCTGTGAGAGGAAAACCGACTAAATCAGCTTCTTCTTTTAACTTTGTGTCACAAAGACAAATGTAAAGATGCACACACACAAAACAAATTTCAGTGTTGGCAGAAGCTTTTAAAAAGCTCACCACCTCCCTAAAAAATCTTCAAATAATTCAAATGTCATTAATCAAACTGATTTCCAGCTTTTCTGTGATGGTTCCCTGAAAACCACTTGAGCCTAATATAAATGTGTAGAAAGCCTCAAATTCAACTTGACAAACAACCTAAAAGATCTCATTATTCTGTGTCTCCATCTTTGTTTGGTTTATGCTGGTTTTGATTTGCTCTCTGTTGTGCTGAAGTTTAGTAATTAGTGGGTTTTTTTTTACATATTTTGCCACGGTTTCTGTTTCACATTGTTCATTTTCATTCAGTTTTTTTTAATGTCTTGATGAATCTTTTATGTCTTGTTTTTGTTTTTTGTGAGCATTTAGATAATCTTTGTAATCTTTTTCTGCCCCTTTGTAACCACTCTTCTTGCTCTTTATGATATTTTACCTTCTTTTCATTTTATGTCTCTTTCTGAATTTTAGAATAAAGTAAAGTGGGGTCCTCTGACTTATTCAATTCCAGGATTTGACACTGCTAATTCTGTCCGGGAAAAAAAAACAAACTGACGGCGCTCCTACCAAGACTTCACCGAGGTCCTTCCTGCAGACGTGAAGCCTCCCTACAGACCGCAAGGAATGGGAGAAAACTCTGTCCTCGGGCTGCAGGAGGAGTCGACCTGCAGAGAAAGCAAGAAGGTATCACAAATAGCAGAACTCCATTAAAAACCTGTCAGGTAGCCTGTGAGCATCTATCAGCGGTTGGAGATAAGTCTCTGCTCTGCTCAGAGGAAACCAGTCACTGATAACAGACCCTGAACGGCAACGTTTCTTCCTTTGAATTCAGGAAACATTTCGGTCTGTTGAATAAATGTGAGCCGTGCTGCAAAATGACTCGTAATGAGCCCGGGCTGCAGCGCAAAGGAACGTGAAACACTGGCTTCTGTTGTCATTGAGATTGGCAGAAAAATGAATCCATAAAGAGAGAGTCTAATGATCCCAGAAACTAACGTAGCACGTGATCTTTAAGTTTTCTTACAGAAATGATTCTTTTATTTTCTGTTGAAATTGACCAGTTCTCTTTGCCTGCTGCCGTAGGACTGGGAAATCCTTTCATTTAATGTTTGGCATCATAGCTTATTGCCAGGTGATAAATCGCCAAATGTCAACAAATTATGTACCATTTTGAAGCTTTTAAGGTGGAGATTTGGAAAATAATATTAACTCAATACTAAGAAAACTCATTGTGGCTCATTTTGCTGCACGGGTCACATATGGGCTCAATAACCAACCTTAGACAGGAAGACGCTTAAAAGGCTGTACTGGGATCTGTAAGTTACATGAAGTATAAAGACTCCAAACATTGCTGTCGTGCTGTTTCTCCACATCGTCTAACAACCGTAAAAAGAGCTGCAGTATGGCGGTTTATACGAGCTGCAGCTGATCAGTGTTTACCTCCGGGATAGGTGACGGCCACGAGTATGAGTTCTGCCTGAGGGACATCCATCCTTTCAGCCACCGCCTGCAGCAGCTCCTGGGCTACGGCCTCACTGTCCACCTTCACACTCAGGTACGAGTCCATGCTGATGTACACACGACACAGAACTGAAAGGAACAAAGTGGTGTTTAATTAGGTTGGACAGAAGCAGGAGTGGCCCCGAGCGTCCATCATCCTGCTGACTGATCTGACCAGCAAAAGCAGAACAAGCCCAGGTTTTTGTCCTGAACGGTCAAAATATACCTTCAAATCTCACTTACATTACATGTTTTTTGTTTATTAAGGTGCAACATCAAGTTTACCGCTCTTTACTTCAAGCTAGAGGTTTGATTTTTCAGCATTAAATGCAAGCTACATGTTATTTATGACAGCTGGACACATGATTGTCGTAGCTAATTGAATCTTAGGAGTCAGCGACTCAATCTGTCCGGCGCCACTTGTCACAATTCGGATAAATTAACAGAAGCACAAACTGACTCTATGACTATGAAGAAAAATAAAAAAAAACATAGGTCGTTCAGTAAATCAGGAACCTGCCTTTCCAAACAACTCAATCATTCCCTGGAAAGCCCCCCCCCCCCCCCCCCCCACACACACACACACACACACATTCACCATTGTTTTCCAGTTCAGACTGAAGTCTCCTTTCATTTTACTTTGGAAATAACGTACGATGGGAGGAATGTGTGAGTAGCTTTGTGTTCGGTGGCTTACCTTCCTTGGTTTCCCTCGGAGTGCTTCTGGACCTCAGCTCGTTCTCTTTAAAGCTCAACTGGTGGGAAAGGGCTTTGCTCTAAAAAAGGAGAAAATACGTGGAGTTTGACTCACTTTCATTCAGACCCCTCGGGGTTTCAGTCTGAACATCCGAACAATGACTTCAGGAGGAAACGTGAGAACGATGACCTGAACACCAGACGTGTGGCAGAGGTCAGACAACTGCTTAACAAATAAGAATAAAATGATTTGGCAACACTTAATATTATGGGGAAAAAAAACTCAACTAGTTGCTTAGTTAGTACTAAAAAATATTATAAAACAGCTAATTAGGCCTGAATTATTTTCATCAATTCATCAATTTAATAATAATAATCTTTTATTGCAATTTTTAGTTTTTAGTGATCCTTGTAACACACCGTTAGGAGGTTTCTCTTTAAGAAAAAAAAAATTAGCAAATTAGATTTTGTTTACTAATTATGATCTTAATAAGGATGGCATGGTGGAGCAGTGGTTAGCATCCTTTACGCAGCAACAACAAAAAAAAAAGTTTTTCCTGCTTTATAAAACACATCATAATTATAGTCTATTCTTAAAAAAACACCAATCAAATCATTTAACTAGAAGTGCTGTAAGTGGCCAAACATTTCTGATCCAACTCAAAACCTGTGTCCCATTCTGGCTCATAACTATTAGTAGTTTGACACCTATTAACCTCTGTAGCTTCTGAGTTTGCATCGTCTTTATACACTTTTTGAAGCCAGTTTTTAGCGCAGAGCTGCTGCGAATGAAAATAATGAGTGGATTAAAATCCACAGGTTCTGTTCTCATCCTGCGAATTAAGCCGAGAGTCATAAAAAAGTTGAAATAACCTCCTTATTATTTCATTTACAACAAGCATTTCAATAACTGGTCAACAAGGGCGTGGGACAGTCTTTGTTTGTGCTTCACACCTCTAAAGGGATAAACTTCAGGGGAAAAGGTTCTAAGTAGGAAAGAGCTATTTTATAGTAATTTGGTCTCTATTAGTTACACAGTAATTGCCAGTTTGCTAACGTGTTATTGAGGGTGAAATACTGTTGTAGTTGTATCACTACCTTATCAGGCCTGGACTGAGCAATTCTTATTAGGATCATAGTTGATGTTGCATTAATTAGGATGTCATCCAGAGAAAACTCTGATATAATGATCTGTTAGTTGCAAATTAAAGATATTTATAAGATCTGCATGTCAGTGACCATTTAGGACTTATCAAAGAGAGATAAAACTGACATTCTCACTTACGCTTCTGTGAGGAGAATCGTCAACCACTGGACTGAAAAAGAAAGAGGGAAACTGTGAAATGCAACAGTTTGAGCTTCCAGATGAACAAAAACAGTCGCTGATCTGCTGACGGCACTTTAACCTTTCATACAGTCTATAATCTGTGTAAAAGGAAAATATTTATGTTGTCCACAAACGTCTTTGTCCAGGAGAGATTTGAGTGTTCAGTAGATTTTAGGCATTTCCGTTTGATGCCTTCAGTTAATCAGCCTGTTTTCAGCGGTTAGTCCTGATAGCAGGATGTGCCTTTTATCATCCCGCAGCTTTCGCCGGACTCTGCATCACAATAGGCATGTTGGCACAAAGCGGCGCCCTGAGGGAGCCCTTCTCGGCAGCCAGCAGTAGGCCTGCACTAATGAAAAACCTGACTCCTTCTGTCATGTCAAATAAAGGCCGTGTTAGCTATAACTCTCTCTTTTACTCCTAAAAAAGAAAAAAGGTGTAGTCATGGTGGCTGTATACAGACGAGCTCAGACAGAGTTCTAATGTCGCACCGAAACAAATAGAGTTTTGTTCCCGCCGTCTCAGAATCGAAGGCTCCAGATTCAATTTGCACAAACGCCAGATGGAAGCTGACAGCAGGCCTTCGTCCATAAAAAAAATGACACCTTTTCACTCAGAAGCAGATTGCCACAGAGCAGTCAACCTTGTCCTCCTCCTCTGAGATGGGACTGATGTGAAAAGCTCATAAATTCAAAAGCGTGTCAGTCAGTACCACCCACACACCCCCACAGTCCGCTGGTCTAACGCGGAGGAGGGCGTCGGGGGTTTCCCTTCCTGGATGTAAACACGAAAAGGGCGCAGTCAGACATCAGCAGCAGAGTGAGACTGAATTATCTGCACTGGTTTGAAGCGGGCGGCAGCTTCGGAGCATCCTCGGAGGGAGAAGCTCAGGGAGGTGGGGGGTGGGGGGTAACGGTCAGGTTGAGTCAGGATTCGTTTAGTCTTTAATGTCAAAAGGCATTGTAACCCCAGGTCTTACTGAACCTAAACTGTGTCTGAGAAAGACTCAGTTTTAACAACGAAACAACAGGACAACGTTGCAAATCTGTGAGCTAAATCCGACAGCATGCAGCGTTTCAAGAAATACTTACTGTATATCATTTAAATTAATGCTTCAGCGTATGGAAGTCACACTGTGAACAATTCATACGTTTCCAAGATTATAAATACCAGGTGAGTACAGTATGCATGAATGCATGAACACATATACATAAACTGCACTATTATATATTCTACTCATCTGTATAAGGAATAAATAAAGTTTTTTTTAATTATCTGCACTTTGTTGTCTGCAGTGAATACCAAGTAGAACATTTAAACCCAGGAGCCCTTATTTTTTATAACTACTCAGCACAGAGTATTTATTTTCCTTAAACTATTGATATGGTGAGTCATTATGAAAAGTGTACTGTATTACATCATATTGTGTTGTATCATTTTATATCTTCTGTCTTCTGTTGCCTGATGAACTGTCCTTACTTCCCAAAAAGCCTCTGCTGGACATGCTGAGGAGCAGTACACACTTTTTTTCCTGCTATAAATGATTAATAGGAATGACACTCTGATAAAAAAAACCTGTCAAGTCTGCCTGCTGATACTGCGAAATTGCAGTGACAGCTGTGACTTTGTGTCAAATTTTAAACTATACATTGAAGTCTAAAGTCCTGAGGGTGCAGTTAGTAATGCTATATAAAAAGGGACCACGTTGGAGAGCTCTGATTTAGTTAGTGATGCACGTTATCGGGTTTTTTGCACAATTTGCCGGCAGCAAAGTGAAGCAAAGAATCTGCGCTCACTCCTTGTTTATAGAATTCCTTTTCCCACATATGATGTGGGAAACATTTCTGACAGCTTGTTGTTAACAGCCAAAAGTCCTGCTTTTTTTTCTTCTTCTTTGGTTTCTTTAGATTCAAGATAAAGAGCTTACTGACCTTCATATTTTGGAGCATAACACCCCAGAGAACAGCAATTACTTTTCTCTTTCTGAATGGATTCATTGATGAATAGTTAAAAAAAAGAAGATGCCTGCAGAGAAGAAGTCTTTCTTTGTACTTGGAAAGTTTCTTTCAGAACGCTAACGGTCGCCATTCTCACTGGGTAATTGTAAGAGAAATGTGCCTTTTGGATTTCTGTATCTGTCCATCGCTCAGTGAAAACATGTAACGTAAAATATAAAGTCAGACGGCGGTAACTTACTGTCTGCAGTGCAGCTGGTAGAGTTTCTGCAGCGCCCGTACTTCCCTCTCGAGGGCCGGGTGCTCGTAAAGATCGTCGTAAACGTGGCGGTACAAAGCCTGGAAGCACACGTCTGTTAACGCCACCATCCGCTTCACCTCTCGACCGTCGCTTCGACCACGTGAGCAGTGTTCCTCACCTTCAGGAAGAACTTGACGCGCTCGTCTTCCCTCAGGAAGTCTCTGCAGAGGGACATCCACTGCGACACCAGGTGCAGGACCTTCTGTTTCCTTTCCAGAGCCTCCTTCAGGTCCTCCTTCCCTCTGTGCCGCTTGGAGCAATAAGTGGGGTTTGGTTAAGGATTTATTATAGAATGCATTAAATGAAATGTAAAGAAAAAAAAGTCTTTACTTGTGATTAAAAAAAAAAACTAAACACTTGTTTGAAAGGATATTGTCCCAGAAGAGCTTGACATAAATCACTGGTTGACATGAACACTGGGTAGGTTAGCAGAAAGTCATCCAGAGGTGTATCTGCACAGAGACAGACATTATTAATAATGGAGAAATGTGTATTTATCAGAGTGATACGAAGCTGTGCACAAGCCTCGAACCGCCCCTGGTTTTAAAAACTCTGCTTCAAGCAGCCAAACCTTCCTGTAAGTCCTGGTCAATAGCTCTCCTGTGTTTCTGAAGGGCTTTCCCAGCTTCTCTTTGAACTTAAGCTGCTTTTTCAGCCTTTTTCCTGATCAGTCCTTCCACCTGACCACGTCGGCTTATTTTGTGTACGCGTTTCAGTTAATCATCTACTGAAAGTCAAGGGTTGGCTCTTTGGGAATCACCTTGTTGATGCTAAAATAGCATTGTTTCTGTCAAATTTGGTTGTTTTTGGTTTGTTTCATAAATTCAGCTACATAAACTGGAACAGACTGTATCTTTGTGACATGCTGCTGGTAAAAAAGTGCCTAAAGATTCCATTAAAATGTTTTTTTTTGCTAAGTTGTCGGCTATGTGTCGACAAAACTCTTGTTTATCATTAGAGTTTGAAAACTCAGTGATTCACAAATCAGAACAAAGAGCCATAATGAACAAAACCCTCTGAAAATAAACCTGTAATGGGCTAAAAAGGAGTCAGTCCAGAGAATAACTTTACGACACCTTCAGAAAGCCTGAAGAGGTATTGATCGACGTCACTTCACATGATCACGAGAAACTCTGGCTGCTTGAAAGGAAAGATTAAAGCAATGAGAGTCAAGATTTTTGCACAGTACTGTATAGCTTCAGAAAAAGTTCCCCTTTCTTAAAATAAACAGCTCTCTACAGAAAGAAAAAAAAGAGAGAGGGCTTAAATTGTGCACAAGCACAACCTCATTAACGCTGCAGGATGCTGAAAAGGCAGGAACACTTCTGACCTCGACAGCTGCGTGATTAATTTCTTGTGAACTGCACCTACAATAGCGCTGCGCCGATGAATCGTACATCTTTAGCTTCTCGTGTTCCATCTTCATACCACGGGCAGGAGAGCTCATTCTTTACTGTCAAATATCACTTAAGCACTGATCAGGGGACGTCTCAGAGGGAAACACCATGAGAGACGTCAGTGGAATATAACCGTTTTTGGTCAGTCTATATATATATAAAAAAAAGAGGAGTCTTCAAATTCATTTGGCTCAGGCAAGTTCAGGCGAGCCTTTTACTGACATAATCTCCAGTCTCACCCACCGGCTACTGCAGGCTGCATCAGCGGAGATAAGGCAATATGTCAGATGATTCCCTCTGACCAGTGTTTTTGTTATTATCTCATTCTGAAACGCCCTGATATCATCCGGATGTGTTTAGGTGCTGATTTGTCTGCCAGTGTATCATTTTACGAGACATTCTCAAGGTTATACGCAGAAAAACGCCTGTCATAAGGCCATGAGTTAAAGCACGTCCACAAATGCACCCTACCCAATATGAAATAAAGCACCATTCTTCACTGGCAAGTTTATTACAGGTTAAATGTGTTTACTGGAATAATAATAATAAAAAAAAGTCCTTTACAAGTTAGATCCTACAGAAAATCTAGAATGGCATAAGTTATTTATACAACATTGACAATGTAAGTCCAAATCACAGATGATTAAATCATAAAAGCGGAACAACAACAACAAAAAAAAACAAAACATAGATCAACTTGTGGATATGATGCAGAAAAGGCTTGACAAATTCCATTTGCACTCGCCTCCTCTCCGAACCCTTTCTGCACGTGTGCCGTGCACCCAGGATTGTAAATTCATTCTTTTAATTTCACACTGGCTTCCCCAGGCCTTTTGTGTGCGTTCTGGTCCACCAGCCTCCCTGACATCATTATGTTAATCCGTTCAGAGCAGCTGTGGATATATCACTCCCTGATTATGAGAGGCCACTCGCTTGTACACATGCAGCATCCGCATGTCGAACGCAGCTCCACACGTTTCACAGGGAGCCTGAAAACGGGAACAGGAGGCCCTGCAGCATCTTTAGCGCAATCACATGTGCTTCTGCGGTTGTGTGTTGTCTCCAAGCCATCTAAACTGGAACACTTTCTCACGAGTAAAAGCCTCACTGCTCCCCAAGGCGGTGCAGTTTGCAAAGGGTTTTTAAAGCTGGAAAACAGAGTAAATATTTAATTCTACCACCTGAAGTTGTATTCACGAATCTTTAACAGTTACACAGCAGTCGAGCAGTAGGAGATGTGTTTGTCTCATCAGCCCGAGCTCATTCAAGCATGAAATGCTTTGCATAAATAAACTTCAGCAGTCTCTCTGGCTGATTGGTGACACTTCTATGATTCTGGGGATGTTTTTTATGAGAGAAGTTCAATTTAAAATTTCACAAATGGACTCTAAGTTCTTTGTCCCAGGTGGCTTTGATTTCCGGCAAACAAATCTAAACGAATTCCCCTTCCGTTTCAAAGAAATTGCAGAATTGATTCAGCTGAGTTTCCCTTCTTGGTGTGCTGTGAAATCAGTCAATCTGTCCGTCGACTTGCCAGTCCTTTTTAGCACCGATCAATACAGCATTTAAAATAAGCACCGAAATGAGTCGCCTGTTTTCTCAATATCCATCAAAAGCCTTCGTCTCAGCATTTATAGAGCTGAACTTGGTATTTATTCACTTAACGCGACGTGCTTGCCTCTGTAAATAGCCATTGTAATCTGCCGACACGGTGCTTTAGGGAAATAACTTGAACATCCCCTCGTTAGGAGCACAAATGTCACATTACGTGTTTTTCAGGGCTGGCAGCGTGCGCTGCGATTTGTGCAGAGAAAGAATCAATAGCTGCACTTGAGATTGGGCACAGGAAAAACTGCAACACTGAACATTTGTGAATGCAAAGGAAAAACTAGCACGCCACAGCTGCGGTTCACATTTTGCCTTTTGCCGCAAACGTGCCTGTGGTGCTTTCAGAAAAGTGTCATCTCCAGCAGGAAGACGTAAAGTTCCTCTGCATTTATAATGATGTGTGCCATAAAATCAAGAGCTACAGTAATGAGGTCAACATGTCTTCGTGTGTGCTGTGATTCAAGTAAATGCTGTTAAAATCTGTCTGTTTTAAAGCGACAGTTCGGATCTGTTGAAATGGGGTTCAGCAGATCTGAACTGTGTGCTGTGACAGTTTTAGATCATCAGCAGTTCAACATTACATGGTTATCTACGTAGAATTCTACAGGTATTTGCAAATGCAAGCAGCAGCAGCTAGTTGTAGCACTTCTTGCGTGGCCTGTGGCCCTTTCAGCAGGAATATGATAATATTTCTGCCATGATAATAGTGTATTGTGAAACTGAAGGTGATGTAAAGAGAATATAAAACAGCGTTCCTAGGAATAGTTTTTACTGTAACACAAAATACAGCCCGAGGGCACAGAAACGAAAAAGCAAACAAAATGAAATTAATTAATGACAACGAGGACTTTATCAAGCAATCTTGAGAAAAAATTAAAGTATCTATACTGCTGTTATACTACTTCAAAACTAAAAGAACTGAACTGCTTGAAATAAATAGAGTATTTAAGTTTGCTGTGAAAGAAAGAGACTAAAATGAATGATTCTAAAACAGGGCAAAATATGACTCTAAATGTTACTTATAAGAGTTAACGATTACATTAACTCTCATGAGTCTTAGTTCACAAGCAGCATGTTTACTCTGCTAAAGGACTATTATAGTTTATTCATGTACGCCACCTTTGCTGCACCACTGCAAAATAACACTTACAACACAATTAAAATATGTTCAGAAAAGCAAACCTTAATGGTAATGTCATGTTTTTATTTGACAGATGCTGGTGATTTAAAGGGCCTAATGTAAATTGGGTGTGTGGCCCTCCAGTCAAAGGGGCCCTCTGAGAAACAATTGTTGACTCATCAATCTGGTCAGAGGTCAACTCTGTGAAGCCGTTTAAAGAGATATCTACAATGAGAGAAAAAAATCCTTCAGAACCTTTCCGCAGAACCCCCAGAAGCAAACACAACCAAGGCCAGCGGGAGTCATTATTATTATTAAACGTTACTGAGTGCAGATCGGCTGCTTTACACAACTCCTTTAGTCTCAGTCAGTCACAGGTAGATGCTTTGAGGGCGAATGATGGTTATCAACAGCACACTGTCATATTTCAGGTGTGACTTTATGTTAATCGGTGCACAAGAAATGCAATTAAGACATGCAGTTTCATATAAAATAGAACTCTCTTGAGCATCTCAAAATAAACAGTCTTGCACTCCAATGAGCTCAATTTATTTCCTTCCTCGAGTCTGCGTGATGAATAATAATCTCGAGTGAGTGATTTTCCTGCCACCATCCCGATAAGAGAACACTTCCATCTCTGGGAGAAAACAAAATCTGCTCCTCCTTTACCCCCCCCCTCGCCTCAGCTGACTGTGCTGCTGCTCTCAGACATCGTCGCTCATTGAACTCTCTCTCCAGCTTCAGCAGCGGAGGGTCTCCTTTGCCTTGGCAACAGTGGCACATTATCGTGTACCTGCTGGGATGAGAGGAAATGCGTTGATTTGTCGTCGCTGTGAGGCTGGAGTGTGTGTGGCTCCGTCCGTTACAGCCTCGCTCCTGAGACAGGAGCAGTGTTTATCTCTGCTGAAGCTTTGAAGAAGCAGGCTGAAAGTTTGGATCGTTCATAGAACGTGATTAACTCAGAGATGCTGCCCATAGAGTGCTGGTGTCCTAACTTATTACTGAGAGTGACGAGATACTTTCACCCTTTCACTTTCGATTTTCTTTCAAAAAACACAAAAACTTTAATGAACATGTATGTCCACACTAGTTTAATGTTGCTACAATTGTGTAGTGTCGCACTTTACCAAATAATGAAAGCCCATTCATGTGCTGGTAATGAAACATAAGCTTAAGAGGAACAGAAAGGTGTTTTAATCATTAAAGAGGATTGCCGACCTGACTCTTTCTCCTGTGTCGTCCCTCGGTCATCGTCCAGCGCCAAGTCGTTCAGCAAGTGCTCCAGGATCTTCTCGGGGGTCCCGGACACCACCACGTACCTGTCGGACACGACAGAGTCAGAAGACGAGTCCTCCCCAATCGAGGACAGAGAGCGGCTGCTGCTCCACTCCTCCTCTCCCTCCGTTCCCTCGTCGTCGATGTAGCGGAAGTAGGGGACGTCGAAGGTGGGCACGGTCACCGGCTCTGCCCGGCTGGTGCTGTCGCTGCTGCTCTCCTCCTCGTCATCCTCCTGCTCCACCAAGGCTGCGTGCAGCAGCAGCCTGCCCTCCTCCTGCTGCAGGTTCAGGGACTGTGGGCATGATCCCATCCTCAAACAGCTCCTGCACCTCTACACCGGCTTCTGCTGTCCCTGAGTGACACCTTTACACTTTCATCCATCCACCTGCAACTCCTGCTACCTGTATTTCACTGCTATCTATCCTCCAAGCACAATGATAGATCCCGGTTTGCTCTCAACAACAATTAAAAAAAAAAAAAAAAACTCTTCAGCTGCTTGAATGTGAAATTTCTGCCTCACAGCCTCATTCTGCTCACTTCCATGTATTTAATGTCATTTATGTGTGCGGAGCTGCGCCTGAGCGAGTGTGTGATCGACAGAGGCAGAGAAGGAGAATGATGAGGGAAGGAGTGCTGAGAGAGAGGGAGGGAATCCAGAAGGGGAGGGTGGAGGAGAGGAGAGGCTTACCTCCTGTTCTTCGCCTCGTCTCTCCCTCCTCCCCTCGCCGATGCAGCGAGCGCTGGCTGCTCTGACGACACTCTCTGGAGCACGAGCACATCGTGGCCCCTCTCCCTCAGACACAGGCGGACTGCTTCGTCACTCTGGGGCTGGGGAGGGAGAGCAGGGGGAGAGAGGGAGGGAGGGAGGGAGAGCATGTCATTGAGGAGATTCCCTTGTATTTCTCCTTTCATTCGCACAATTCACCACTGATTTCCATCATAATACTCTGTCAAAGATGAAAGAGAACGTCCATAAATCATTATTTTGCCCTTATCACAGGAGTCCATTCGGGGATTAACATAAATGAGTCACATACTTAAATTGCTGATTTATGCACAGAACCAATTAAATTATGGGTGGTGTCCGGGGGGGGGGTCTCTTTCAAGCTGTCATTTGGTTATTTTGTGCACATCGAAATAATGTTTGAAGTTCAGTTTAGACTTCATTTCACATTTAGGTCCTTTTGGTCATGTTGTACTTCCCACAGTATCAGTATAAATAAAAGTAAAGTACTGTATTGAAACCTAAATAAATCAAAGGTCAACCCTAACATAATGTATATTACAATAACCTTAAATTAAATGTTTATTTTACTTATGTTTTATTTTCTGTATTGTTTTATGTCTTGTTGTTTTAGCTGTTTTTATTTGTTTTATGTTTTAAATATACTTTGATTTTACATGTACATCACTTTGTTGCAGCCGTGGATGTTTTTAAAGTCTTTTATAAATAAAGTAACTAACTTTATTTTCGTTTTAATGTGGGTTTTTAGTAGCATTTCATTGAATCGGTGAACAAATACATTTTGATTATATAAACATAAAAAGCATTGTTTTCATAACAAAATTTAAATAAGACCCATCTCACAAGTTTATATTAAAAAAAAGAACAACTAAAAAAAAGAACCCTGAACACTTTTACTCTGTGATATTGATTATACAGACTGTCACATCTTTGTTTTCAGGTTTTAATTTTGTGTTAAATGACTGCTTATTAAATCCATACCATCTCTTCTTTTTTTACAAAAGTGAAAATACATAATCAGGTGTTTATTGTCTTGAAACATGGGGTGTTTTTTCTTGCTGTTAAGAATTCTTTTTAAAAAACTTGTGATGTAAAAATAATTGTGTTAATGAATTACTATGCATCAGTCTAATGACCTATAATGTAATTTTTTTGTGTATTATACTTAAAGCTTCACTCTTGGCAGTCCAAGTTAATATTTGAAAGAAAAAAGGATCGTTGTGATTTCCTAACCACATTAGAGCTCGATAATGCAGAGTCCAGATCAAATATGCAGGTCCTAATGAGGATTTTGCTGGACGCACGCTGATCCTGCATCAGTTTAACCCCTCCTCCACTCCTCAGCCATCAGTCAATGCATCACCTCCTTTCATGCAATTAGCCAAGGCCTGACAGGCTGGATGCTGCCGCTCTAATGATGTTTTGTGGAGACAGATCCAGGGTCCTTCAGTTAAGCATGACTTCCTGGCATATTAACACATATCAGTGGGCATATATAAACCAAAACAAAGGCATGTGCAAAAAAAAAAAAAAAACATAAAACTAACTAATAAAAGGGGTAATTTCTTTAATTTCTTTCTTTACAATGAGGGCACTGAAGGGGTGGAGAAATTGTCACAGGATTCAAACCCTGATAAAAAGAACAGAGTTTGAAAGGAAGAACATGCTGATTGGCTTCCTGATTCCAGTGGGAAAAAAAACAAACAACAGTTGTTCCCGGCAGATCAAGTCTGTGACGTCCACTGTTTGCTTCTACCTTAGTCAAAGTCATCAAAGTGCAGTTCTGGAGAGTAAAGCCAGAGTGTCTCAGGGTGTACCTGTCATCCTGTCACAACGAATCAATGATCTGGCCTCAGCCAACGTTTGTGTTGCACAGTGTTGTAACACTAGAAGCGAACAGATGGGCCTCTTGAGTTGATGATTAAAATGAGATGAAGCGTCAGTCCACACAGTTCCCTCACAAGCCTTGTAAAGATTTCAGCTCACTCAGACTGTAGGAGTCTTCTCATCGTGAAAAATATCGAACTAAGAAAACTCATAACTTCAGGATTTTTGCCCAATGTTATACCAACCAAGCACCTCCCTGTCTCTTTTCCTGTTTCAGATTAATTCCTCTGGTTGGAGAGACACTTTCAGCTAACTTGCTGGTGCAGAACAAATGTTATTGAACACCTAACGAAACCTGCGAGTGCAAATGTGTCTTAATTGCTCTTAAGAAATAGTGTGAGCTCTACAGAATGGCAAGAAGGTGACGAACACCATCACGTATTTGTACATCAGTGGGTTTTTGTAATTAAACTTCTGATAAAGATGTGCTTCATCCTCCAACAGTGGAACAATTTTCAAAAACTGAATTTCAGAAAGCAATTTTTAAGATTTTAGAAGCTCTGCTGGACTAAAAACAGTCAGAGATAAAGAAGTGGTCTGTTCTGAAATCTTGTGTGGGGTTTTGCTTCATTTTTGTGTACTTTGTTTGTTTGTTTTGTTTCATTTCCTAAAATCTTTCATTTTGAAGGCATCTCTAAATGCAGGTTTTCAGAACAGTTGTTTATTCTGAACATTGGGTCTACAGTACAGTATTTACACACATTTTAAGGAAGATATATAATCATAGAAAACACAACTTGTGTTTTTTTTGGACATATAAAATATAAAAAGCAATGATACTATAAATATAAAATGAATAAATTATTTAAACATGAAACTAAACTGGCCAGGTTATTGTAAAAAAGAAACAAAAATAACCTTACATGTATGACAAATTCCATTTTAAGATTAAAGAAGATTGCATAAAGTTCATGATCGCTCTGCTCTAAAAGCCATCAAACACTTTCACGAACGTACAGCTTAATGTATATTAAGCTGTCCTCTTTCAGCCAGCTGGGATTTAATTGATTTCTAAGCACTTTCATGTCTGACATCAGACATTATTATGAGTCACATCATACAGCCTGAGCACAGTAGCAACACTGTGGCATCACTTTGGATCATTTTACAAGCAAGAAACACAAGATAAAGTCCACTAATATTTCTAGATAATGTCAAATATAGGTCAAATGTTTCAGACTACCACTAGGATCACAATAATACATTCAATAGGTTTTACCTTTTAAAGATGAAACATGGATGCAAATAAAACAACAAAAATATGACAGATTGTTGCATCATATATGTCACTAACATTTGATCATAGTCAGACGGGTGGTGGCGTTATTCCTGACGCAGGTGCGCGGTCTAGCCTTGTTACGGAGAAAAAGGTCAGAGATCTGACGCACGGGAACCCACCCTGAGACCACACAATGTACGAGCACCACGGACCCCCGCCGCCAACGTCACCTTTTCCTGCGATTGTTTTAATAGTTCAGCGGGCAAATACAGCTGGCAGGAAGGGAGAAGCCCATCGCGTCAGCCAATCAGACGGCTCCTGGGCAGCTAACTTGCAAGTGATGTAATGTTTAAAAAAATAGAAAGAAAAAGAGGGCATGCTGGTGAGAACGTACAGCGTGTGCACTTGCATTTTCAGAAGTGACAGATGTTAGTAATGATGCTTTGAAACAACACTGCAAACCCAACTTTAAGATGCTTTAAGATTAATATTGAATCCTAAATGTTCCTAATGATACTACAAACATCAAATGCATTTTATTTTCAATGTATTAAGCTTATTGATATGCATTTAAAATGAAGTGTTACTATAATTTCTTTTATGTAGAGGGGCCTTTTATCTACAGCAGTTTAAACTCCATTTTGTTAGTTTGTTTGAAAACTATTTCTTGCTTAACGTCACTGTCAAAAACAAAAAAGACATTATGGAACATACGAGAGACAACAGATTACCAAGCATTTGATTAACAAACACAGCAAGGAGATCAAGAAATGATCTTGCAGCAGAAAACACCACATATTGCATCTTGTCTCGTATTTCTCACCTCTCTTGTCCTCTCTGGACCCTTCCTGTGATTTTGCAGGAAACACCAGCCGTCCTTCGCCAGTCTCTGGACCATTTCTAGCCGGGACAGTTCCTCCTTGTCACGCAGGATGCACTTGTTACCCTGCTGCAGAGCAGGGGACACAGAGAACATGTACTTGAGTCCACAGTCCCACGACATGGTCAGCTGCTGCCAATGTCCTGGCTTCCCAGCAGGCAAAAACACTCTTAAATGAGCTCGCACAACTCTCACAGAAACTGCAAGAGAAATGAGTGCGTGTACAGCATACGCAGTTGTTTTTTTGTTGTATGAACGTAATCTGGGTGAGTAGCAGTTTTCTGTCCCTGCTGTCAAAGTAAATCCAAGTTTCTGTTCAGCTTTGCATCAGAAAGCCACTCTTGAAAGAGACCCCATCAGCTGAACGGAAAAAATCTGTGTGGCTGCCTGTAGCAAAAGTGAATAAGAGAGTCCCCTTTTTTTGTCCTTTTTGTACCCTTCACCAGAGGGGAGGGGAGTACGTTAGGAGCACCGTGAGCCGAGGAAACATCTGGTGAGCCAGACAAACCCAAAAGGGAAGTTTGGAAATCTCCCGAAAGCTGGAGAGAGTCAGGATTCAGGAGTGGGCAGGGAAATCAAAGGTCAAACCTTTTAATAGGGTGGAGATGCATTGCCTGTGTGTTAGTTTGGGACACAAGGGGAAATAAAAGGTCTATTTACAGTCAAAATGAATGCAAACTAATAAATTACTGTCACTTATAAGCAGCTTCTTGAGTAAAGGCAAGCAAAAATGACAGCTCTCTTAAAGCAACATATCCATTTATTTGTTACATGATGATAAAGACTCAGGCTGCTGTTTTGTATTTAATCTAAATTAATCATTTGGCAAATGGTGACAATATCTGGTTTGCTTTCCATAAATTTAATGGGGGTTAGATATTACAGAGCTGTCATTTCTAAACACTTCCAACCTGCACAATTTGGTTGTAAATACCTCCAATTAATAGAAATTTAAGTGTATACACTTTAAGGCCCTCTCCATTACATCTGTCACTTAAATAAATGCATATTTCTGTTTCTGTGTTTTCAGTCGTGAGGCTGTTTTGTCAAAGATCTCCAACAACTTCAACTCCTGTTTATATAATGAAGCTGTCGGCTGTTTAGTGAACCAACAAAGGGACCGGTGTGATCCAATACTGCATGTATTGATCAAGGTAAAACAAGGACATTAATTCTTTATATGAACACTGTATTTATCTTTTTTCCCCTCTGTCAGCAGTGTGATGCTTGACTGGGTCCTTGCAAAGCCATTCAATTGCTCTGCTCCTCCAAACTGCTGACGTAGCAGGCTTCGGAATGAGAAAAGTCTGCATCTGGTGAGGTTTTTCTTTCATCTGAGGTCAAGTCCCATCAATCGGCTCCACTCTGATTGGCGACGTCGTTCTTTTAGAGCAGCCAATATGTTGGGCCTGATCAAATAAACCAAGCAGCTCATTCGTAGGTACTTGCTCGGGAGAGGCGACTCGACTGTCTCTAAACATTATGAATGCAGTTTAACTAAGGAAAGAAAAGTGAAGATTCTGCAGTGAGACAAAGCCAGGGGACAAATCAAGCTTTAATGTGCCACCACTGACCCAGTTTCTCAAGTAAACGAATTAAAAAGTGAGAACGCCTGAAGCCAGACTTATTAGCGAGCTTGCTCTAACACTGCTCTGTGTAAACAGGGACTACCGCAGCAACCTTGGGAGCTGCACTGCCACACTGTAGGCCTGCAGCCCTCTAAAACGAAACAAAAAAAAGACGTGATGAAACTCTTTCCAGCTTGTTACAGAATCCCCCTTTTTGAAACATTTCCCACTCAAGTCTAAACGCTGAAAGACGTAAAACGACTAAAGCATTGGCATTGTCTTACAGTATAAGAGGGATGAAAGTGTACGCTGTTTCCTGCTGTGTTTTATGAACACACCAGGCTGAAACAGGACCGACGCAAACTGTGATTTTAATTTGAAGGGAACCTGATTAGGACACAAGCTTTGACTTCAAAGGGGAAGTCATGCCATTCTTCAGCAAAGGACCGCTGCTGTTTTCGGCTATTATTAGACCGCTAAGACCTTCCTGACCATCTGGAAAGAAAATGACAAATCTACGCAGCTAGAATATTTAAATTCAAGTTCTATATTTTTAGGACAAAGTGCGTATGGCACGTAATGGTTCATTTACTTGCATTACCGTATATTTGCCAGATAGGTTCTTCTCATATTCTGTCACCCAACTGAAAATAATATATAAGAAAATATGAACAAAATTAGGTCAGGAAACACTTTAGAGACCAATTACAAAAGAAGTAACCTCTTATACTGGTAATATTGGTCGCCTCCCTGTAAAATGCTGTTTTTTGTAAAAAATACAGTGGTGCTTTGAAATTTCAGAACATGTTGATGTTTTCTATACTACTGCTAAAATGTTACGCAAAAAAGAACAATCTCTAGACAATAGTTCATTGAAGAGAAGGACAGTATTACCTATTTAAGAAAAATATGTTGTAGTGAGATTTGAGTCAGACAAATCAATGACATTTTAAATCTTTAATTGTACACACATCTGTTCCCTGGTTAGTAATCAGTCACCTGTTCCCACTTACTTGTTACCCTCAGTCTTTAAAACCCGGTCATTTTCCATACTCACTGGCTCGTTCATTGTTTCATTCCTATATGCTGTCCGGTTTTTCCCTCATGTTCCTGGAATCCTGCTTTTGTAAGTTTTGGTTATTTAGTTTTAGTTGCTGTCTCGGCAGCCTTTTGTTTTCCTTTTTTGTTAATGAATTAGTTTTACTTTAATTTTCTCTGTCTGCCTGCATTTTGAGTTCAACCACCTCTCCCTGACCTAACAATAACACTTGATCTTCCAAACACATCTTTAGAAAAGTGTGTAAAAGTTATTTGTGAAGACATTAGAAAATAATTGTTGATATTATCAAAATGGAAAAAGTAACCACATCATGTCTTTAAAAGCTTAACCTAGTAAAATGACCAAAAATTATTCCTGGGTGAAGAGTCCTTTTACTCAAAGCAACATGTTTAATATGTAACATATATTCTTTTGTATAGTAAATCTAAATAACGTTAGTCTAAAGAATCCACTAAGGTGAAGTTACGTTTTTAACGAAGAAAATAAAGATTCTTATTCTCTCCTCAGGAGTGGTTGACTACTAAAGGTCACAAGAGCAACTTATAGGAAGAGAAATGCCTGTTTTACACTAATCAATATTAAAAAATCCACTGTAAATACTGAACAAATGTTCTGCACAGACTAATCAAAACATAGGGATGTTTGAATGCACACCACTTTACTAGTCAACCCTTCCTGAGGGAATATTTGGTCTACTTGAAAGCAAATGTTTGCAACTTGCACTAACGCTGCATAACTTCAGTCCTTCGGTGTAAAATGTTTTAGTCCTTGGCTAAACTGGATATAAGCTTAAACAATTTTTACAGATCTAGAAAGAAAAAAAAAACAAAACAACCAAATAATTAATTTTGGAAAATACAGCCTAATTTTTTTTTATCATCACAGCTCTAAGCAGCTGCAGTTGTTCTTCTTCTTCTTCTTGAAATTTATTGGCGGTTTGCAAGAAACTTTAGGTGAGCATTACTGCCACCTACTGGAGTGTGGAGCAGCTGCAGTTGTTGCTCCGACACACCTGATTTAAATTAACTGCTGATTAACAGGCTTGGACATAACGTTAGGGCTTGAGATAATTAAATCATTTGACTCAGGTGTGTTGGTGCTGGGAAACATCAGAGGCATGTAGGACAGTGGAGCCAGAAGACAGATTGAAAAACTTGATACTAAAGGATTGAGGATACAAGCCGAAGTGTATTATTACCTTTTAATAGGTAAAACCACCTAAGTATTCTGTATTATTCTAGATTTTATGGGAATAATGTCTAGAAGAGATTTGGTAACTAAAATAGCTTAAAACTATTGCAGTTTTTGGTAATTTTTGAGGAAAATGTTTAAATATTTGTTAGCGGCCTTTTGTGTTTTGATTAACTTTTTGAGAAAATCATTAGCTCTGTGTCTGTTAGCTCTTGGCTAATGTCCAGAGCTAATGTTAGCAAGCTAGCTTGTAGTTAGCTAACAGCCAAAGCTAATCTTAGCAAGGCTTTTGCCAAAAATAACTGTGACCAAAACATTTCCAGGTGATGCAGTATTAACACTCTGTTCCATGGTGGCCATTTAATTCTTTTTTTTTTTCTTGTTTATTCCTGACTTTAAGTTTTCAAAGACTTTGAACCTACCTGGAGGTGAGGAGGAAAGTTGTAGCCGTCTGCCTTGTCTGGTCTCCCAAATATAAAACAGGATTGACCCACTTCAGGTTACATAGTATAACTCTCATTTTAGATTTACTTTACTTTGGTTAAACATTTTCTCATCTTTAAAAAGAAGAGAAAAAAAAAAAAGCTATGAAAATCTTGACTGCTTTGTATTGATTTAATTCTCAGGTGTGCAGTGGTTCTACCTCCCAGTGAAATTATCCCCCCTACAGTGAGACCAGCACCATCTTCTCCAAGGTAGTTTTCTTTATCAGCCTAATTCATACTTGCTATACATTACCAGGGTATGCACATAATTGTGATTTTAAAAACCATTTAAATCATGAAATAAAATGTATGAAACATTCAGGTTTTGCAGCACTGTACCAGCTGGTAATTATTATCATCATTAAGGAATGAAGGCAATTTATGCAAGAATAAGTGGTTGGTATTCATACTTTTAAATCACCATTTGCTTAATAAGAAGTGCCAAGAAATTATAATTGTATTGCTTAATCTTTAAAAAAACAGATACTGTAATAAGCATTAAATGTGATAACTTCTAGACACAGAAAGCCTTTAAATTAGCTTATGGCTGCTGTGTTTTGTCTATTTTTATTACTAGTACTTCCAGGGTTACCTTCACAGATTTATAGCTTCATTCTCTTGTTTAGAGTTTCTTCATTACCTTTTCTTCAATATTCTTCTTAGAAATTATGCAGCTTGTTCAAGAGTTTTTGGACAAAGTTGATGGCGAAATTTCTTTTAATACCTGTGGAGGTGGACAGAAAAGGTGCTGTGCATACATTTATGTATCCAAGACGTGCGACCAAAAAAAAAATCTTCAGTCAGCTTTATTTTAATAAATTTCAGGCTTTGGAAAAAGGACATGTACAAAGGTTTCACAGAAAAATGATACGAATATATTTGAAATGTGATACTTGTATGACAAATAATCAAACACGGATGATACTTTCATTGTATATGAAAACGTGTAGTTGAGAGTAATTAAGTAATATAAAGTGTTCTTGTTTTTTAGCTGAGGTAAAGTAATTTTTTAGTCCATCAGAACTACAGAACAAAAAGGAAAAACAGTGCTGCCGATTACAATAACATTTGCTGTGAATACCTGATACTAAATACGGATTTCAAACTTGTCACAAAAACTTTGAGTTCTTAAATTTATTTAAAACTAATACAGTCACTCTTTATCAGGGAATGAAATAAAGTTAATTTTTTACTAATCTAAGTACACAAGCCATAATACCAAATATATTAATAAAATTCTGCTTAAGTTTGACTCAAGTACCTGTGATGTGATTTAATGTTGTAATTCAGGTTTACATGCATTAAAGGGGCAAATGTTTGCTTGATTCATCCACAGAGAAACAAACCAGGCGAAAGAAATACTCTTCTCCTTTCACTTTGTCCAATAAAAGGGGAGGCTGCTTTTTTAATGTTTTAAATCGGTCTCACATACAGTTCCCTTATCTTCCTTTTTGGACTTCCTGGAGTATTTCCAAGTGGACGGATCAGTAACATCAATGCCACTTGTCTGAGTACTGTTTTGTCATCTTTCTATTTCTGTCATTCACATCTGGATTGTCCACACTAAATCTCTTCTTCACTGAGTGAAAGCTAGAAAAATCCCTCCATCCATATAAAGCCATGTAAGGCAGCAAAGTTGTTTGAATGTCTTTATAGCTGCATTGACTCTGCAGAGTTTGCACAGAAATGCACTGATGCATTAGCCATTACCTTTTTAAACTCTGTTCTGTTAAATCAGGATGTTTCCCCTCAGCGGTATCGTTCCTGCATTTATTGTAACCACCTCAACTTGTGGGGGGAGTTTGTCTCCCACCCTTCTTCACCTGAGTTCATTCTACTTTTGTTGCACTCAGGAATTCAAGTGAGGAAATCAGGTGCTTGCTGTGCAGTGCCGACACGAATGGCTAAGCAATGTGCTGCAATATATGATCAGGAGAGGGAGGCATTCATTTCAGTTGCAGAGTGGACCCAGTGCTCATAAGCTTCTCATGCCTGGATGTTAAAGCAATATTTCCTCATTATGTGCCAAGGCGGTCTTTTCTCTTGGCTCTGTGTGCATACAAAAAAAACATACTGTGCCCAGAAGTGATGAATAATACAGAAATAATAACGAGAATGCCAAAGTGTTCAGGCTGTGGAGCAGAGATCACCATGATGAAGTGCAGCAGGTCCATTAGGTAATTCATAGAGCTCTGCACCCCGTTAACCACTCCCCTCTCTGACTCACAGACTGTCTCCTGCAGTAGCTGGGTCACAGTCAGGTCGAAGGACCACAGACCTGAAACACAGTTGATCAGCAGAATTAGACCCCATACCAGAGCTGCTCACACAAACCCAGAATTAATAAGTGGAGCTAAAGAGAGCCTACTGCTATGAAAGGTGGGGGATCATAAACCACTGGATGTTTTTTAATGAACCTCTCAGAAAGTAATCATTGGACGTGTATCTCTAACTGCCTAACATTTGGAGTAAACCTGATTTAAAATGGCTGCCATGGCTAATCAACCCCACAGAACATAAATATAACTTTTTATAAATGTTCAGCTAAAATTTGAAGTGATAGAAGCTGAGTGTCAGCAGATCACACAAGATCTTTGTTAAAAACTTTAGCATGCAAGGTGGCGGGTGATATGCATTCCTTCAAGGAATGGTACTTTTACAGTATCTGCTGAAGGCCATGGTTGGTAATTAAGTTAGGTTGATACAGTATGCTGTATGCACCTATTCCCACTTTAAATTTAAAATTTACCATGGCTCAACCAGGCAGTTATGATCTTTTTAGCTTCTCTGTTTTAAAGTAAAAATCCCCCAATTACAATGACTTGATCCACTTTTCTGTATTGCCCTCTTGTGGACAGGCAAAAAAGTCCTTAAACAGACAGAATTTTTTTTTTTTTTGAAGAGGATTTCTGTAGAGAAGTATCTTACCTGCAGTCAGAAGAATGGGTAAGAAAATTCTCATGGAGGAGTCCAGCTAACTGCTTACTTCAGAGCAGATTTCAGCCATCTAAAGCACAGGTGTCAAACTCCAGGCCTCAAGGGCTGCTGTCCTGGAGGTTTTAGGTTTTTCTGCTCCAACACACCTGATTCAAATGGTTTAATCACCTCCTCATCAAATCATCAAGTTCTCCAGGAGCATAGCAACAAGTCATCCATTTAAACCAGGTGTTTAAAAGCAAGAACACATCTAAAACATGCAGGAGAGCGGCCCCCGAGAAACGGAGTTTGACACCCCTGATCTAAAGCAACTCAAACCTCAGAATATCTGGCAGTATAAACAAACACTGCTATGAATAACTTTTACATCATAGTTTTGACACAGACTGGGCACATCTTTTCCTCATGTAAAACTTATTGTAACAGATCAGTTTGTGCTCCAACACTGATAGCTAATAATAACCATAAATATCAAAAACTAATGTAGAAGTGTCCCAATGTAAAAGTTTACAGCAGAGCATTTAATTGAACTACAAGGTCTTTTTAAAGCTTGTTTTGTTTGTTTTAGATGGCTGAAATCTGCCCTGGAGTAGGTCTCAGTCTAACCAGCCATTACTACAACGACTGTCTGCTGCAGGTAAGGTACTGACTATTCAGGAGTAGTGCACAAAAACTGACTTAAAACAAAATCTGAACTATTCCTTTAAGGTGCCTAAAACTAAAATGTTAGCAACAGAACCTCTTGGTGCTGCAGATGTGTAATGTGATCTCTGATTTATTTTTCTCCCGCTGATTGCATTAGATTCAATCGGAGAGCGATCTGGGGGGTTTTCAGGGAGGAGGAATGCTTTGGTGTGTGTGTGTGTGTGTGTGTGTGTATATGTATACATATATTGCATTACTGTTTTCTTGTGGTTGACTACTTCTGTTGGAGAGTGCTGCTACCATGTGGGAGTTGGGATTAGTCTGCAGAAATGTTTAGGTGGGTGGCTAAAGTCAAAGCGACACCACAGTGAGTACATGCCAGGTTTTACTAACAGAGCATTCTGCTTTAACAAGACGAGCAAAGATGTTGCCTTCACCAGTCAGAAGACATAATGTTATAGTTATGAACAATCTGAGTTTTTTGAGCAGAAATAATTTGTATTCAGTCAGCATTTTATCATTTGTTTACTCACCAATACGTGCTGTGATGACGCCCAAGAATAACAGAATAATGGAGATGTAAGATTCTGGTGTCGTTCCAGAAGGCACATTGTCAAAAAGCACAGTGTTGTTGGTCCAGTGGATGGAGGTGCGATCAGGAAGCAGTGGCTGGTTGCTCCCTCCCGTCAGAGGATAAGGGTGTTTTTGCCTTTGGCTTGCCATGCCTCCATGCTCAGCAGAGGAACTAGAGCTAAAGTAGGGCATCAGCAAGCTAAGATCCATAGGGCTGCCAGGAGCAAACACAGAGCACACGCATAGCAACAAACAGCCAAGGTGGAGGCAGCTGGAGATGATGCCCGTATTAATCAGGCCACAAGTCTTCCTGAGTCTGGTGAACATTACGGTGCCCATCAACCCTGTGATAGCTGACACACCCATCAGAAGACTCAGAAGAGAGCCGCTTATGCCTTGTGTGTAGGCGTAGCCAGTGGTGATGCAGTCAAACCCGAGGACTGTGGTGTAGAGGAAAGCCAGACCCATTCCTGCCAGAAAGACGGGCTGGTGATAATAGGCCCTCCAGCCGTCTTTGCAAGTGCTCACCAGCCAACGAAATCTCCGGAAACACAGCGGCAAGTTGGTGATTTCTTTAAGATGCACATTGGTGCTGCAGTTGCCTTCAGTCAGGGGTTGCGGTTGTGCTACATTGCCTTCCCCTGATGAGAAAAAGGAATGGCAATCCATCATTTCAGTTCATTAATTCCATACGCTTAATCTTCAGTAGGTTTTCTGCAGCGTTTCTGCTACATGTCAATTCTCACTTCATTTGTCAAATACAGTGCATCTACTCTAATCTGCATGAGCTTCAAATGAAAAGCTGACCATGTGTACTCTGGTGCAGAGTAGTATGACTTACAATAATAATGGCTTGTTGGAAATGCAGAAGTTGGTTTTTTTTTTTTTTTTTTTTTACTTATTCCTATAGTGCTTTAGTATTTCTATCATTGTACAATAAGTGATTTGTGTATTTATGAAACCTTTAACGTAGGTTATACCATCAGGCTTATAGCAGTTTTTGTTTGTTTTAAAAATGCCTCATTAAGTGTAACTGTCCTTTTTCATCAATATATATTCATTGAGTCACGTGAAAATTGTCTGACACGCATAACCATAGAAGCATTTTCAAAATGTTGGTAATTCATGTTGTTTAAATTTTAGTCTCTTATTAAGAGACATTTTTGAAGAAGAGCATCATGATTAAAACAGTGGAAAAAATGGAAAGGCCAGTCTGAATGTGCTGAGTCTGTAGTGTACAGATTCCAGATGTTGAAATATTTCCTGCTCCTGTAAAGGTGATGTCATCATATACAGTCAAGCAGGGGATATGTATATCGTATTATTTTATCTTGATCATCCTAATATAACCTTTACATGACTGAAAAATATTTTTGTGATATCAATGACATGACAACACAAAGCATTTACATTTTCTAGCCTGCACAACATTGTCGAGTGGGTTTGTGTCACTTACACTTAAATGCATAAAGCAGCTTTTTAATCAGAAAACATAGTTTTCGCACCATTTCAAGCTGCGTATCAGACGGTGCAAACACTCCCACTCAAATCCAGCAACTCAAACAGCCCCTTGATCATGTCTGATGCAAACAGAAGGTTGTCAGTACCAAGACCAGATGTCGTCTCTTATCATGTCTGTGTGATGTTCCAATGGACCGAGTGAGGACTAGATCAGTGTCAGCCTCTGGAAACTACTTTAATAAAGTGAAAATGGTTTAGCTGTAAGAAGACAGGCTTCCCACACATGACAACATCTTTTTAAAAAATGGGCAAGAAAAATGTTACCACTAAAAGTAGAAAAAAAATAAACTTGTTTTATCATTTTAAAAAACCCACCAGAGTACAAGTTAATGAAGGCAAGAAAGAAAGATAAGCAGCTGCATGTATGGTTTAAAGCTAAACAAATAACTCAAAGTATCACAAGAACAACATTTAGGTGCACTCAGAATGATACTGAGAACAAGCAGTTTATGGAAATTACTATTGCTGTTACACATCGTTTGATTGAGATTTTGATGCCAATACAGATGTTTGTTTTAATAGACAGCTCTTGCTGCTCGTTTTCATTTAGATCTGTATTTAAAATTTGAGCTCAGACTTTTTAGGTGTCAGTGCATTGTGCAGACTGCTGAATAGTTGCAAATTATCAAAGATTTCTGGGGAAAACATAACCTAGAATTAGTTGATCAATGTGATCTAAACTTGTCAATTTTTTTTTAAGTGACCAGTATTGGCAGATTTAAAATTAGTCAGCTATTTTAATTGGTCTATTTCTACCTAAATATATTCATGGATTCTTCATTTGCAAATAACAATAAATGTATATTGTCATTGTGCACAGTAAGCTATAGAAAATAAAAGCTGGAAAATCTTGTTTGCACTAATAAATGCTACGAACTACAAGCTGAAATCTTCAGCTTTTTCAAGATATTGTTAGAAATATTATTACTAAATACCCTGAGTTTTTGGCCACCACTACACGCAATTAGTGTTTTTTTGGGGGGGGTTTCACAGATGATCTGTCCCTGATGTAGCAAGCTTTAAGGAAATTTTCTATAAGTCTCACGTTAACTTTTCATAGGTTTCTACCAATAAGATGTAGCATTACAGGGTAAAGGCAGAAATGGGTTTCAACAAAATGAATCCATACCTTCCAACCTTCTTCTTTCTCTCCTTTCTCGACACACCTGATCAATCTCGACTGTTGGTGGTTTGACTGAAAGGGCAGGGACGATCCGATACACCCTTGACAAGAAGAAGAACTCCACAATAAGAGACACAAGGTTCCACGCCAGGATGAAGCCACAGCCGACCACGTTGGAGGCCAGGGTCATGACCTGGCCCACTGCTAGTGGGGCCAGGATGTTGGTCACCTGATCTATCCGCCTCATGGTTGCATTCATTCCTTTTGTTGGGGTCAAACACATGGAGATTAAAGTGGGTCCACTCATGAAGTTCTTACAGCAGCAGAGGCCTGTCAGTGTTTTCTGTCATTCAAGCATCTGTCATGCTAAAAGATTGATGTGAGCTTATGACAGTCAAAGAATACAAACCAAAATGTTTGTTAGAATAGATTTCTCACCAGCCAGGTGACCTCGGTTGTAGCCTGTGATAACGATAATCCAGTCCCTCTGAATGGCAATGGTCAGCGCTGTGCTTGCAAGGTTTGCCACATCTGCCAGGATGATCACCACCGTATAACAAACCACCTTGTGTGAGTTTTGCGATGCAACATGTTACTAAGACAGCACAGAGTAGCCACAAACTCAGAAGCAGAGAAATCAAGGACACGGGACAGAGGGAACAACAGCAATAACATTTCTCTGTAATATTGTATACTAATAAACAAGTTATATGTCAGATCACTCTTGTTTACTAAATTATCAGCATATATTGGTCAATAAATACTATTTACTTACAGTAAGCCATCCATCCCAGATCTCTTCAATCCTTTGCTTATATGAGAACACCAACATGAGCATAATGCTACATACAGTCACTGAGATGTTCTGAATGAAAAGAGATGCATGTGCAACTAAAATAGAAAACAGGTAAAAATAGTTTCAGGCTTTCAGACTAATACAACCTAAAAAACTAATAAATTTTGAATTATGAGCTGTGAATCGTGCCTCGAGTTCTGCTGGATGAGTGTAGCTATCAAACCTAGGACTGATTTGTATTTGAGATATCAGGTTAATGGAATTCACCACCCAGGTGGAAAGGAAAACCAGCAACTTTCTTGCTTCAAAGTTGGAAGCCAGTGATTGATATTTGCTGTTCTCACAGTCCATACTGCATTTGGAAATTGCCAAATAAGTGTGAAATGATCACATACCTTTATTCCTAGGGTTGCGATCAACCCAGTCACCGATTAAAGCTCCAAGCAAGAGCACTGAGCCAGCCACCACCAATCCGAACACGGCTGTCAGCAGCAGGTTATGGCCGTACAACTCAATCAGGAACACAGAAATTGCAAAGTGCCACATGCGGTCACCCTGTTCAACACAAGATACAAGCTTATCAGTGCATGTGCTGTGAATGAAATGCTGCCAATATTTCACCACACAACCAACAAGTCGTCTGCCAAGCATTTTGGGTGTATTGTCGATTGTTCTTCAAATCTATTTCTTCAGAAATGTTTCTTACCCACATTGACAACGCTCCACTGACATAGATGAGAAACTTGGGACCCTTGAGGTAGATGAGAGCTGAACCTGACAAACCAAATGAACAAGAATTAGAAAAAGCTCCGTTTACAACACCTTGCAAACACCCTGCACAAATTCTACCTGCATTTAAAGTGAGGTTCACCTGGTATGCTTCTTGTGTTTTTAGCTCTGGGATCCCTGATGTTGTCGGACTCAAACTCGACCATAACCCCGCCACACTCGGAGGCATCTGCTTGCTGGGACATTGCCTAGAAAGGAAATGTAAGTTTTCAAAAAACTCTCAACTTGTTACCAGTTGTCTTCTTGTTCATAGTATTTATTAAGATGGTTAAATTTAGTTTTTCCTTTCTAATGTTGCCATGTCATTATAGACGGGAATTCGTAGCTTATTTGCAGCAGTGCTTCCTCAAGCAATTTTCTTCAATTAAATCACAAACAGCAAACACAGCAGAAATTGATAATTAGGTCAAGTC
This sequence comes from Kryptolebias marmoratus, assembly GCF_001649575.2. NCBI lineage: Eukaryota > Metazoa > Chordata > Actinopteri > Cyprinodontiformes > Rivulidae > Kryptolebias > Kryptolebias marmoratus. The sequence goes on from NC_051445.1 coordinate 14,510,582, forward strand.
AAACTGTGAAGCAGAGAACACTGATGCAGAAAAAGAGTCATTAGATACAAGTTACTGAAAATAGCAAAAGCATGCCACCTCGTATTACTCTGTAAATGCAATCCTTAAATGGCAAAAATGAAAGTGATCATAAGTAGTGGAGGATCAGTTGTTACCTTTGTTTGGATGTTACGCTCGGCCCTCGCTGGTAGTCTTCAGTGATGTATCTTGTGCCATGTGTCCTACATCACGATGCAAGTCTTTCCTGGGAGCTGGAATTCCAGCTGTAGTAGTTTGAAAGGCTTAATAACATCACAGTGTTCAAGTGCACCATTGTATGAAAGTGCCAGAAAAGCAGAACAGGCAGAGGGACAACAAAAGCAGCCAGCATATTCCAGAGCACGTGACACTCTGTGGACAATATCACCGTCCACCCACACCGCACACACAAAAAAAGCGTTGCTGCGTATGACTCAAAAGACACTCACACGTACACACACACACATGACCGGCGAGGACATGCATGCACCTATTCCCACTGCTTCTACACCCGCATGAACTGTTGACATGTGAACAAAGTTACAGTATGGCCCCATCATGCAACATTTCATCACTCGCAGATTTGCATGTAGCAGGCAGAGAGCAAGCAGCTGCAGTTTTGTTCCAGTAAAAGCTGTTTCTGATTAAATCTGAGCCACGAGATAAAGTATAAAATTAATGTATTAGTGATTGTCAAACAGAACAATGTTGGAGAATGTTGCCCAAACACATTTAATTCTGGAAATGATTTGCCTCAAACCATAAAAACACGTTATCTGTTGTCCGTCATTGGTTTCCTTTCCAGCAGAACAGAAAACTAACTTTTGTTTTTGTTTCTCAGTCAAAACAATTTTGAGTTCCAGCCTTTCGTAAACTTTTGGTTTCGTTCATGATGCTATTATCCAAAAGTAAGATTTGATTTACAGTGACTTTATTTCATTAATGTTCACAGATGTTATGTGAAATAAGACAAAAAACATTTTGATTCATACTGGAGAAGAACTAAAATAATGTGAACACCAAAATATATGCCTGAGATATTAGAAAAGATTTGTTTTTTTATATTAAATAGTTTTAATGAGAAGATAAAAACTGATCCATTAGGGAATTACAGTGTGGTAAAATTCTGATGTATGTTTGTAGATTCACAGAAATAAGTTTCAATAACTTCAAGTTTTTCCCACATCATAAACTAGCATTACTAATCAGTGAACAGTGTATTAATTCCTACAGATACAGATTAGTCTCCAAGTTTGGAATAAATTTATTTGATAATTTGTAACAATTTAACAATAACATGCATGTTTTTAAAGATTTTTATATTTTGTACTGTTGGACAGTAATTATCTCAGTAGCACGCTTCAATTTAGACAGTTATAGTAATTTAGATCTGTTTTAATCCAAGAAGGAAAATAAACTCTGTTGTATACAGTTTACAGATTGACATAAATGATTCATTCATTCAAACATTTCTGTTTGGATGGAAAAAATAACCTACAGGTCAAGTGTGAAATGGTTATTTTTTTCCTGACATTATTTTAAAGAATAAAAAAACTTTTCATTTGTAAAAACAAATTTTCCTAAATGCTACAAATTTTTTTTTCTTCTTCTTCAATCTTAGTAGCCATTTTTTTTCTATTTTTTTAACAGACCTTTGGATATGCTAAATTTCCCTCTGTAAAGACTTTACCACCTGTAATTAGATTTACAATTTATGTGCAGACAGCTGTAAAATAAGTCTTCATCTGTTTTACTGGACGCCACTTTCTTACACAAATCTTAGTTGCAGTTTTTAAATTTGTATCTTAAAACTGGAAACCAGATGAATTTCAAAGACAAACTACATTCAAATATAAGAACCTTTTTAATCATAAATGACAAAATGCATTTTATTGAAGCAGTTTTTAACCTCCCCTCTCTGTCGACAGCCTGAAAACAGCGACACCAGCTGGACAGATACCATCGCCGCAGGACTCTGGGTCAGTATCCAACTGAATAATCCCTTCAGTCATTTGATTTAGAAAATACTTTAATTGTGCCAAATGGAAATAAAATGTTGCAGTTCACTTTTACTTAGAAGAAAAATTCAAAGAGAAAATTTAAGAACAACAAAAATCCTTCTAGTTCTGGCACAGAAAATAGCAGTCGGTGTTATTAGGAAGGACTAGCTTCTTGTTTTAGATTTTATTGCAGTGTTTTTATTTTGTTTTTGTAAGAGCTTTGTTTCTATTTCCATGTCCCTGTGCCTGTGTCTGAGGGTTGAACAATTTCTTCTCAGTTTCAACTGCATCCACTTACCGAGTCACTAAATGCTTCTTGGTTTTCATTTTTCAGTTCAAAATCCTGCAGCTGATATATTTCTTTGTACATTTCTTATACCAGACTAAGTGTTTTTGTGGAAGATGAGTTAAAATACTTCTACTGGCTTCACAAAAAGAAATCTTGACTATAAATCAAAGCTGTTTAAAATTATTCATGCCTTTTTACAGAATGCAGAGTTGTTGATGCCCTTAAAGGCAGTTTCCAAGACGCTTAGCTTTAAAAAAAGAAAACTGCTAATGGAGTCATGGTTACAATAAACCTCATTCCAGAAGTTAAATGCCAACTATTTTTATTCACATGTACATATAGTTGGGCAAAAGTTAGGCAGTATATACAAATATTTCATATGCTTGGTGTTTAATACTTACAAGATTAAGAACAAGCCTAAATCCTGTAAGCATCACTGGACTCTTATAAAGTTTTAAAGAAGCACCACACATTTCTTCGTCCCATAAGAAACCCCAGACTGATCAGCATATATTGGGCCTTGCGTTCCCTTTTTGTTCCGTTTCCGTTTCCAGCTCTGGGACAATATCCTGTCCTGCAGCCCTGGCTTGGAGAGCTTCATGATCTGTCAGACACTGTTGTATTGTAAAGATACAGTAGAGCTTTGTATAGTGCTGAAATGTAAGCCATGGCTCCTACTGTGAGATCCTGTAAACGGGACCTGTGTGATACACTGACTACACTGTGGTGTGTCGGAGAGCATCGGCTGGATGTGTGCAGCCTTTGAAGCTTGAGCTAAGCAAGAACATACATGACAGTTAGATGTTATCTGTACCTGATAGTGAGGCGTTAATTCACAGAAGTCTCTTTACTTATCAAGCCTACTGGAGAAATCAGAAGGAGTTTTTATGTGGCTTACCTTTTAAAACAGTTTTACCCAGATAACACAAAATGATGATCTCTCAGCATATAATCAAAGGGATTTATGTTTGTACCATGGTACATTTTTCTCACTGCACCTCAAAATAAATTAGATGTTTTATTTCACTGCCTTTATCCCAGTTAAATTTACAATTCAAGAATTTTGTTTTTACATAAAACAAATGAAGAGCTAGCCAAATATCATTTTTAGTATAAAAATAAATTATTATTGACAGCTAAAAGTTTGCTAATGATGATGCTCCACATGCATACACATCACTTTGTTCTGAACACATAATATCAAGTTAAAGTTCAGATACAAAAGTCCCAGTGAGGTTGGGGTGAGGGGGGGGAGTGGGTGGGTGATGTAAAGGCTTTGGTGTCTCCCCCGGCCGCAGTGAATTGGTAACATGTACAAAAGTTTATTAATTTATGACATGTCATGACCTTCATGGGGGAGCAAGCGGTTCGTTGGAGGGCGGGGTGCTCCCCTGGATAATAGGAGGGGAAACTCTTAAGTACCTGGTATCAGGTACCCGGTGCCAGGTGAGGTCTGGTATCAGGTAGCAGGTGAGTAGTTCAGTTATTCTGGAGTTTTATTACTCCTGTGGGACAGTCTGAGTCCTGCTCCTGTCTGCCCTCTTTTTGTTCTGTTAATATTTTTTAATTTAGATTCTTTTTTCCTGCTTGATCAATGTTAAAGCAAATAACAAAATAACTAAAAAATAAATAAAAACTTCCACTCCCTTCCATAAAAAGCTCAGCTTTAGAGGTTGGGACTTTATTGCTCCATAAACCTGGGATAGGCATCTCGTTTGCCAGCAGCTGCCCTGCCGATGCTTTGGAGGAAGCTGGTTGAATGTTCTGCCTTGTCCTTGGAGGTCCTAACTGTTTTGTTTCCATTTTTAATTCAGTAACACAACAAACCCACAGTTAAACCACCCTGAGCATTAGCCGTGTTGCTTTTGAACATGACCTCTGGTTTCACATAGCTGCGTCGATGGTGGGGCTTGCCCTCCCAGAACCCGTAGAAAATGAATTTCAGGGCCTGACAGTTGTAAAAGAAGAAGTTTTATATTAAAGTTAAATTTCAGAGCAGTGAATGCCACTTTAAAAACCTTTTACATATTCAGTTATTTACATTTTCACCTTTTATCTTGAGGTCCATGTAGCAAAATCTATTTATGGACGTTAATTCTAACAGACAACCTGTTATTTTTCATAAAGTCAGGCAGTAGGTCTGCTTTTTCTCTCAGATTTGTTTTAAACCAAAACTTTGGAGATGCCACTTACATTGCTCTATGAACTTGAGACGTTAAGACAAAATGTTCCTTCATCTTTATAAAAGATTGTTGTTTGTTTGTTTCATTTATATTCTGTGTCTGGTATCATGTTCTCTTTCCCATTACCATGACGCTTTTAAATTATTTGGTCCATGGTTAAAAAAAACCCAGCCCCTTTTACAAAATGCCCCTTTTTTGTTTTCAAGTTTAAATAGAGAAACACTTCAGATCCACTTGTGGTTTGTGCAACAATGGCCAGTTACAAAAGTACAATGGTGTATGGTGCAAATATGTCATAAAAACTAGGTTTTTAATTGCAGGTTGATATCTGGAGATTATCTAAGGACCCCTACTTGGTGTTGGATGACCTACATTGGGGTCGTGACCCCAACTTTGGGAATTATTGGTCTAAGGCAGGGGTGAGTGGTCCTCGAGGGCCACTTTCCTGCATGCTTTACTTGTTTCTCTGCTCCAACACACCTGATTCAGTGGTTAAATGACCTCTTCATGTTCTGCAGAAGCCTGTTAATCACCCATTGATTCAAATCAGGTGTGTTGGAGCAGAGAAACAAGTAAAACATGCAGGATGGTGGCCCTCCAGGACAAGGATTACCCACCCCTGCTCTAAGGGACCCAGAACTTCGGGAATCATTGGTCTAAGGGACCCAGAATAACTCTACCCTGCCTGCAGTCATTTCGGCTCAGCTTTGTGCACTTCCCATCGTCTCCACTGGAGGTCGCTGATGTGCCTGTAATTCGAGTAGCTGTCGGGCCGGCTGAGGTCCGACTTGGCTGAATCTCCTCTCAGAGTTTATGCATGAGCCTCCCGTCTCTCTCATAGACCAGGCGCCAAGTGTAGCAGTCCTGTCCGCGCACCGCAGCCCGCCTCAGCCGCCCGCAGTGCCCCCCCCGGACCCCGCCGCTCCGACACTCAGCCCGGACCTCTGCTTCGGGACGTCAGGACATCAGCGCAGTGAGAAATTTCATGGGAGCGCTTGAAGGATAACGCGGTGCGGGGGTTTCGCCACTGCAGAGAGGACCTGCCGCTTGTTTGCAGAGAGGAGGAAGAGGAGGAAGGGGGGGGGGGGTCTGCACCGTCTGTCAGAGGCTGCAGCGTCGCATTCACTGTTTTGGTCACTTAAAACTGCCCTGCATGGATGCACCATGGCTACGTTTATATGCAGGGTGCAGTTCTTAGATGATACTGATCCGTTCAATAGCACAAATTTTCCTGAGCCTACCAGACCGCCTCTGTACACTTTCAGGGAGGATATTCCTCTAATCAATCAGATCGCCGGAGTCCACAGGCTGCTGAAAGCCCCACACAAGGTATCTAAGTACTTTTCCACATCTTGTGTTGTGGTGTTTTTCTGTTCTTTTTTTTTTTTTTTTTAAATCAGCTAAGTTAAAGGGTAACGCCCTTAAATTAATAATTACCTTGAACAGGTTGAAGGGGTTCCTTGGCTACCAAACAAAGCTAATGAATCATGAAGTAACAAGCTGTGGTAAAATGCTGTTGGAGCTTCACCCAAACATTGTCAGATCAGTTTTCACCATGTCACAACAACCGATCCACTGTATGTGTGACAAAACAGAATATTGGGCAACTTGTTTTTTATTTTGCATGGTGGTGTAGGTAAAAGTTAATGTTTACATCAACTGCAGCATCAAACTATTTTCATTTGTCTGTTTACCCAGACTTAAAGAGGTGTGTGCATGGAAACTTTCAGTCCTATTTTAGGGTTAAGGAGAAGCAAAACCAATAAGGAAACAGGCAATTATTTGTGATGGTTGTTTAGCTTTACTTGGAAATGTTTTGTTGTAAAGGAAGCATCAAGGACTTTTAGGAAATGACACTGTTTAAGATGCAAAAGTTCTTTAATCCAGTTTATGTGGAACCAGTTTCAGATATCTTATAATAACTGAATGCTCATTTTTTAAAGATGTTACAGCCCTGTTCAACTTTATCCAAAGAAAACCAGTGATAAATAACATAAATCCTTCTCATCTTTGTCTTTTGAAGGGTTCTGAAAGGTCAAACTTTGAGTTTGTGTTTGTTTTTTGCCTTCTAGTGTAACCATGTTGATTCAAACACATTTTTATGTAAATACAGACACATGGCATCTGAGGTTTTTATTGAGCATTCTTAGTCTGGCAGGAAAGAGACATAAATTGAATTTTAATGTGGGTCTGTCTTCATTCTGTCGGATCAGATCTGTTACTTCATCGTGTTTGTGCAGAGCTGCAAAGATGGATCACAGAAGCTTTGGTTTTGCCGTGGATGACCACAGGCCTGCCCACTCACTCAGACACGCACGATGACCCTTTTCACTGAGGGAAGCTGGCAGAGTGAAAAATACTCCTGTGCTTTTTGATGGACAGATGGTCTGAGTTTAGATGCAAGATGATCTGCAAACCAATCTGAATGGTTGTACCGACGATGAGCTGTGCAGTGTCTGTTCGGTGAGGCGTGGGCTCAATAGTTTTACTAAGTAGATGCAACTTAGTGGAGAGGCGTGCTCCTAAAAACAGTCAGGTGGATGACAAGACTGAGTCACATTCTTTAAAAAAAAAGGCTTAAACACAAATTTGCTGTCTTTTAAACTCTGCCTTTAAAGTGCAGGTCAATCTGATGTATGGCATGTTGCTAATACATGGTGACGAGGGATTCAGATCGCTGGCATGTGCTGTTTTTGTGCTGCTGCTGTCAGTTCCTAAAGCCTCAAGATGGGAGATGTGTGTGTGGGGGGTCATTTGAGTTGGATTAGGTTGTACATTAGATAGCACCTTGGCAATGCTGCTGCAAAGATTCATAGCCATTGTTTATCTTGTTGGAGTCAAATAGTTCATCTGAAATTCTTTGTCTGTATGAAAATGTTTTGCTTCTGTTTAGTTTGAGCGTCTGTAAGTTAGCCTTTTTATTAGTATTTAGGTATAATTAGCTCCTTATTCTCTAATAGATGAATCACAATTTTGTTTTTAACATCAGTAGATTAGTGCTCTGTCAAGTACTTTCTACTCTCAGTAGGACTCCAATTTTGGGCTGTGACTTTACCAATTTCAGTTTGTGGGACGAATTGTTTTTCTGCATATTTTTTCCATCCCATAATGAGAAGCTAGATTAAAATGAGACGTTATGCAAAACGCTTTAAAATACAGGTTTCTCCTTTGAATTCCTGTACACATTGTCATGCAGAGTTGAGGTTTTTCTGCTCTCTGCATTTTGAGGGGTTGTCACACCAGAGGAAGAATGCATCCTCTCTATGCCTGGCAGGAACTCAAGATTACTGTTGTGGTTTCTCGTTCATGCATCAGGTGTGCTTTAATGTCGCACGCCTTTGCAGGAAGACCCCAAATCTTTTTAGGTGGATGACTGTAATTCCTCATGTTTGAGTCCTTGGTCACAAACACAGAGCGGTATATGTGAGCAAGGATGCACATAGCTGTGTTATTATAAATTTATAATAATACTGTTCTGTGCATTGCTATAAAGACTAAACGTTGCCTAGTTTATGCTATCTGCCTCTAGATGACTTTCCCAGGTCAAATTGGAAAAAAAATGGAGTGTGATAGCAGCTTTGAATTGAAAATTGCATAGTGTTTATATTTAGTCATTTTTCTGGTCACTGGACCACAGTATGGTTGTTGAAGGGAGAGGCCAGACTCCAGTGTGCGAGCACAGCGCTTGTGGTTACTTCTCTGGACTTGGACCATCGCACCGAAGCTGTGGGTTCAAGTCCTGGGCAGGAGACAGCTAAGCAAACCTCCACTGCTGATAATCTGCAACTGTATGCCTTCCCCTGCCCGGATTAAAGGTAAACGAGTGCATCACCCTGGCTGTGCTATACATCTACCTTTGATCAGTGAACCAGGTTGATTATATAATGAGTATTTAACCCTCCTGAAGCCCTCACAAGAGAGAGAGAGATGAAGAGAGGTAGAGACGCCCTCGAAACTTTGGGTCAATTTGATGGTTAAAGGAACTTGAGCATGAAAGTGGAGGAACACACAGATGATGCTGTAATCAGGACTGGTTAATGGCAAACCTGGGTAATGAGCTCTGAGTTTGCTACTTAGATTTCTTTTGCTCTGCTACTCATTTATCGGTTCCACAGTTGGCTAATTTTTAGTTACAGCTTCAAGTTTAACCTCATGATGTGTCAGCTTTAGTTAAGTCAAAGGAGAAAAAAACTACAAAAATAGAGACTTTTGTCTCAGTTGACTACACGGAAACAGGTCATGTGTGTTTTTACATTCTGCAAAAAGTGTTTTACAAGGTTAGGTTTGTTTTGTTTTGTTTTTTCTTACCGGTTATATGTTAATCCTAAACTTCAAGTAACATGAATGAAAACAAATATGACTTTTAACGATGTCCTACAAGTGAATTGTTTTTGTGTTATTGCTGGTTCTTGACAAGTGGATTAAATCAATTTTAAATAGCTTTCTGAATAAACTAATATGGCTTTTCTCAAGTTTAATATGTCTCCGGTATGTTTTCACTCATTCAACAAAACCGTAACAAAAACACTTCCTTATGTTGCAACATGATTCAGTTTTGTTTTATTGAAATGTTTACCTCATACTGTAAATTATTTAAAATCTAGAAATTCCTGAATAAAAAACATTTTTTTAGGCAAAAAAAGTTTGTCACACTATTAAAATTAATCAAACTCGGCCTTAGTTAAAAAATTGATTCAGCCCTAAAGGATTTATGTTGATCAGGGTCAAATATATTAAATTCCAACAAAACTGCTTCATAAAAGGCTGCCATGAAATTGTGTTGAAAGTTTATTTTTCCTCTTTACTGTCTGATTAATACCAGTAAATTACAAAATGTGTATTAGTGTCACACAATTTCTTTTTTTAAAGCATGACATCATAGGCATAAACATTGTGGACTTAATTTTCCACCATTCTTGGGTTTCCAGTAAGATTCTGTCCTGTAATCTGGAGAATCACACTCTTCCTTCCTTTGGTTGTGTACAATAACAGTATGTTTGTCTTCTTTTCAGTCTGCTAGTCTCTCTTTGTCTCATTATCTGTCCTTCTGTGTGTCTTACCATGAGAAGATCAGCAACAATCTAAACTTAGAATTCACTGAATTCCTGTAGTTGTTTGTGTTGACTCGTATTTGCAGCTTTCCTTAAAAGTCTTTTTTTTTTTTTTAAATCACCAGTAATCGTTTGTTTAACCAGGCATGGAAAGACATTAAGATAGCTCAGAGTCAAAGAATGAGTTTGAGGAAGAGAGAGTTATCCTAACTAACCACATGTTTTGTTTCAGTTCCCAAATATGACACAGTCCCTGAGAGCTGCGCAGCGCAGTAATACAAACAGGGTGGTTGAACACATCAAAGCCATAATGTCCCTCCTAGTGTTTTTCCTTCACATTTAATTAAGTTACTGTCATACGAGAAAGGAAGTGGAAGTGCATCAGTCCTGGATATAAATAGTCTGATTTTAAAAATGCATGTTTTACATGCCTACATGTGTCGCTGATTAAAGGGATCTTTTGAAGTGGGGTTCTGTGGAAAGGTTATGAACAAATAATATCTTACCTGTTGTAGATGGTTCTTTAAATGACCTCAGGTGGGCAAAATAGTTTAATTCTAACCGTTACTGACGAGCTAATAACTAGTCCAAAGGGGCCAAGACCTAAGTGGATTGCTGCTGACTTAAAACTCCAGTATCAAGTTTCATAGCAGTTCATGCAAAACTTATTTTACAAACTTGTACATCGCTGTCGGTTTATTCTGGCAATATTATGGTAGTCTTGCCAGAAGTGTGCATACAGCTAGCTGCTGCTGCTTCTATTTGCTCTTGCAGTTATGTAAATAATGGTATAATTCAAAATTGGCAGTTTATAAAATAGGGATTATATCAATTACATTTTTTTTTAATTTGAGGCTGGTAATCTACTTTGGTCTTGGTCCTGCTTGGACTAGCCATTAGCTTGTCAATCCAGTCAGAGCTAAGATGTATTTCTCCAAACCAAAGTCATTCAAAAAGCCGTCTACAACAGGTAAGATGTTAAATTGTTCATAACCTTTCCACAGAACCCCACTTCAAAAGACCTGAACTATCGCTTTAGCAATGAAGAGCTTGCAGATTGTTTGTGTGGAATATGTATTTAAAGTATCAAAATCTTAGCGATAATGCAAGGTGAACTGAGGGCTGACAAACACGGATCTGTTAGTGTACAGTATGTTGTTTAAGACACCCTGATTGCTGGAGCGGAGCAGTGCCAGTCTCTGCCCTGAAGTCATCTGTTTGGCCTCCTTTAATGGTATTTGTTTTTCTGTCTTCTGCTTCACCGTCGGAGCCGGCGTCCCGTGGAGCCGGCAGACCCCGAATATAAATAGGTTAATATCTCCAATTTGGAGGTCAAGCAGACAAGTGAACAGACGCTCTCATTCTTCATCTCCTTGACCAGAGTCGGGCGATGACAGCCATTCAAGACCAGACAAATCATACCTCCGCTGCAAAATCACTGTGTGCGATGATAGTTTATCAAACAGGGAGAGCAGTGAGATAAGAGGCACCAGACGGCCCAGCAGCTCCAAATCTCTACGACTTCTCCCCAGTTATGTTCAGCTCGTCATTGTAGAGCACTGACAAGGGCAGAGAACAAAACATCCTGTAGTCTAGACTCAACACATTTGACCAAAATCTCAAAGTGTTAAAGGTTTGGATCAAAAAGTGTATGGAATGGTTGAAAGAAAAGAGCATCTATTTTTCATTTTTGGTATTTAACAATAAAAGGTTTTAGTTGCATTGTGTGATCTTATTTGTTGTGTCTAGTCCATCAGGGTGTCAATGACAATTATTTAGCCAAAGTTTGTTTTTTGATATAATCAGAATGAAGTGAAATTTAAACTTGAATTTTCTGCTTTCTTCCTGTTTAGCCTGATGACTGTGCCCTGCAGTTGTCCCATAATGGAAGCTACTTGGATTTGGAGTCTACCCTGGCAGAGCAGAAAGATGAACTGGAGGGATTTCAGGAGGACGGAGGGTAAGCTAAAAATGACCTTTTGTGTGTCTTAACTTTTCCTTTTATCGCAAAACTTCCAGAAATTCCCTATAAACAGCAGACTACAATGGGATAAAAAAAACATTGGCCATTGCTGCCCTGAAGTTAAAAACTATAATAAAGTCGAATACTGCTATAAAAAGTTGGTCATATATTTCTCTCACTTCAAAAGAAGCTCGGACTGGTGCCAGAGCGAGCTAAAAACACGAGAGGAGCTGGCCCTCCCTAGCAGGTGGATACAGTAATGTTGCATTACTTGCCAAACCCTTATTTTCCGTTAATCTTTTCCTGCTTTTGTGGTCAAATTAGTTTTCGACCCTGAGAAATACATACATGTGTATATATATAAAAAAAGAGAAAAATTCAAGAATGAGCTACTTAAAATTTCTGATTACAACAATCTGGGGTTTAAAAAAAAAAAGAGCACAAATACCTCTTTTCTTTTACAGTCAGACATAATCACTACAATATGGCCGCTGCTTGTTGAGAGAGACAAACATTTAGCTAAGATAAGAAACGGATACAGTTACTAATAGGGATACACATTAATATCCTACTTGCTATATGTTTTTCCTAATCTGATTGGAATCATAATGATGCCTATTAGGATTCAGGACGAATTAGTCTAAAATCTCTTTTCCGGGACTTAGCAGAGGGAGCTTTGCTTCCCGTTTTTTTTTTTTTTTTTTTTTAAAGAGGGTTGGATCTGCTTAAAGACTGAGAGAACAGGCTTTATTCACCCACAAAAGTATGAGTTACAGAGATCTCTCACCATTCTGAGTTAATAGAAAAAGGATGTTTAAATTGAAAATTTGTCCTGTTAACCTCATAACAATCACAGCAGGAACGGCCATTTTCACGTCAATCTCTACTAGCTTTTTCTGAATTATTAGACACGTCTTGCTCCATGTTACGTTTACATTGTAGCATAATAAGACAGTGTTGTATGTGTTTTTTACATCAGTTACTTTGTAATATTAGCTCCCTTTTTGCAACAAAGCACATGTCTAACTGTTTCCATGTCACTTAAAATACCTGGCCTCCCTGGTCGAGGGGCAGAAAAATGTAATTTAAACCGCTTGTGTAGGCAGGCCTCATGAGTAATCACTCTGATCTCTGCTAAAAGGCTCTGTGGCGTTCTCATTAGACCTCTATGGTACATACAGTTGTACACCTCTCTCATAGCTAGCTGATAATGTTATACTTAGCTGAAATGTCTCCCCTACGGAGCTAGCTGAAGCTTTATGCTGACATTACTCTTGGACAAGATGAAACAATTTTTCTTTTTTTAAATTGTTAGTTTAATTTCTGCTTTGTGCACTTTCCTTGGCCTTTCACTTTATTGACTCCATGTGTTTTTCATGAACTCTGAAGTGTGTTGATATATGTGCTGCCCACTTTAGATGATCACAAACTGAAGGTTGGCATGAGAATCCCTGGTTAACTGGACCACAAACATGTATGGATTTATTTGTCTAACTTGGAATTCATAAGCCGCTCTATGGCTTTGTGTTTCTATTGGACACTGAGAGAGCCGTCAGTTCAAGAAAAAAAACCAAACTGCTCAGAGCTTATGGAAGGTTACCGAGAGCTGTGAGGTTAAAGTGGTCCACGCTGTCTTTCGTCAAAGGCCGAGTCTGCCAGCGAATGTGTCATGCCAGCTGGCACAGGCTGGTTTGGATGTGTATCATTAAAAACACACAGTGTTGTCTAAGAAGGCTGGGGGTAAAAGTGGTTAGCCAATTATTCAGTAAAAAATAGGGCAATTCTGCTCACTGGCTTTTTATGGTGCTAATGTGCCCAGGAGTGCATCCCTGCTGTTCAGCATGTTGATTTGATGATAACCAAAAAAAAAAAAGTTGTTCCATTCTTTGTATTCACTCTTTTTTTTCCCTTTTTTACTGCGGATTCTCTGTAAACAACAGAACATGAAGTTATTTAACCCTAGGAAAGTAATTAATTTGTGTACCCTTCTACCTTTAGAAAACAAACGGTGAGGAATTCCTGAACCCTCCTGATTATTGGCAATTGAATCCATCTGTAATTGATATTAATGACAGGTTACATTCCTGAGATGCCTGTGTCATACCTGGTGTCTTTACAATCAGATTAAAGTATGAACCCCTGACAGGCTGCTGCAGAGCCAGGAGATATCCATGTCATGGGAGCTTAAGGACCATAATCACTTCCACACCATGTTATGAGGCTCGACTATAGAAGACTGTGAGCCGTAAATCCTCTGTCTCATCATTGATACAACTTCTTCTTATTAACTGACCATATTCCTCAGACATGTACTGGGACAAATCTGGTTTTAGGTAGTTGTGTCATTGAGATTTGTAGCTAAGATATACTAAAAATTATGTCAGCTTCCTATAGCAAGCTGTGATAAGACCAAGTAATGTGGAAAAAAAACAGAATCACACAAATGGTTAAATAAAATTGAAACTACTGTAAAACACAAAGTGTCGTGGAATTTAATATGTGGAAGTAATTTAACAGATCTGGGGTTTCTTTAACAATCTAAAGCCCCTGTCTACACTACTCTGGATATTTAGAAAAACAGATTTTCTGCTGCATTTGCACCTCTTGTCTACATGCAACAGAGTTTTTAGTGAGAAGAAACTTTCTTTTAAACACACCTTCCAATTTTGAGATTTTAATCGGACGTAGCTAAGATAAGATATTGACTGCACACAAGATACCACATAACTCTACTTCAAGAAAAAAATGTCTTTAAAACCCTGGTGTACAGCTGATACGAGATGGATTGAGTTGTGATTATAGATATTTACAATGCTTTGATTTTTTTGTGGATTACATAGATAGAAATGGTTGAAAACATATTGAATTGAGCTTTTGTTGAACTATGCTTTGAAGTTGACATTTTTGTTTTGATTTGTGACATTGATTGGCAGCTTATTAGTTAAGATCTAGGTCCTGAAGGGCACACTCGATTCCCTGGTTCAGCTTTAAAATATAAGTGCTATTACTGACTACAAAATTGATTCCGCATGTGCATTTTTGTAGTTTGACTTGAGCATTTTACTGGTAAATGTAATTTATATTAGAATGCCAGTAATTTTATGCTGAAAATGCTCTTCCTGGTTTTATTGAGTGTTTCTGATGTGTTTGACAACTATTAAAAAGAAAGGCCTATTAAAATCCAAGTGTTCGTGCTCTGCTGGCCTCAGCTATTCAGTTTCTCATAATGTCCTTTCTATTTTCTGCTATTGTTCTGCTTTTGACCCACTTGGACATTGTTTCAAAGACTCTCAAAGCACACAAGAGTTTTATTTGAGGGGAAAAGTGCATTTGAAAAGAAGCAGAAGAATTGTCAAACATGTAAAAGAAATAAAACACCAGCTGTCTGTTTTGTGTTTGCAGTTAAAAGGTATTATTGATGGAACAAAGCTGCTTGGTTATTAATTTCAGTTTTTGTGTTTGGGTCAGGTCCGTGTTTGAGAAAGCAGCCCCTCAGATGAAAATGAGCCCCGAGTCTTGTACTTGAACGTGGTTTACGTGGGTACTGCAGGTCCCTGTGTGGAGACAATCAAGCAGAAAAAAGAGCTGAGTCAGGAGACCTCTGTGGAGCCCTTGTTTGGCATTATTTGGTCTTTGACTGTATGTGTTCATTTGTATGGATACACGTTTTAATCAGGAAATCAGTAATACTCAGATGACACCATAGAGTTTGGATCCTGAAGGGTCATCTTCTTCTAAACAAAGACTTTTAAAAACTGCATGTCAACAGGTCTACCCACAGATATGAAAACATGAAATAAACCTTCTGCAAAGTAATTCTCAGGAGTACTGTTCAGGAAGTTTAATTTTATCAAAAAAGACATCATAAAAGCTTTAGATGCTGAATCAGGTTTAATTTAATTTCTATCAAAGTTAAGAAGGTTTGGACTGTCCTGGATGCAACCAGTAAAGTTGCACTGAGTAAAGTAAAAAAAATTGATGAAGAAAATGGTGTCATATTCTTTGTTTTTAAAAAAGTCTGTAGCTAGACTGTTTCTATGTTCTATATTTAGACATCATCCCTTACCAGCTCGCAGCGCTGCTTTTGGCAGGACTGAATTTTTGTGTTTAATCGGTAGGAGGTGGGTTAAGACCTCATCCATTTTTCATGCTTGTACGTTAAATTTGATCATGAAAATGGTGGTCTGTGCTGCCTCAGATCTTGATTAAGCGCAGGTACAACGTTGCCGAGAAAAAGCAGACAGTCATGACAAAATGGCTCTGGTTACCCATTTGTCTCAACAGCATCACAGAGGATTATGTTCCTGTTTGCCGTCTCATCCCACCAGGGAAGGTCCGTGTTGACAGATGCTGCTCCTGTATTGCCTCTACTTGTTGCTGGAAACTATATTGGAAAATTAGTGAGTTAAAACAGGCTTTCCTTTCAGTTTAATCTGCTTTTGTGACCATCAGAACAGTCTCACACTGACCAAGTGGGGGTGAACAAAAACTGTCATTGTGTCCGTCTTAAAATGCTGCCTGCTTGTGACAAGGTTGCAGTAGGAGCCGCTTTCAAAGCTGATGGCCCCTTTTCTCTGTGTGTCAGACCCACTCCTGCCTGACGGTCACTGACAAACTGATTCTGGCACTGAGCCGGTCTGAAAAAAGAAAACTCACACCACCATCGTACAGGCAGCATAAAGCCCGTTTGTCAGTGGTCCTTTATAGTGAAGGGGGAGTTAATGTGCTTCTCCACCTGAGAGCACTTTGACTGCATTTGTGTTTAGATTTTTCTTGATGCTTCTTGAGATAATTGGGAGGTAGAGGGCACAATCTGTCACCGATACAAGCTGAAAGGTGACCAGCAAGAATTAAATTGACTAAACTTAGTCCTTAAATTAGAGAAAAGAAAAATAAAGATACATTTCATGTCTAACCTATTTATGGACATTGTATGACATGAACAAATATCTTTGTGGTTGTCAAACTTTAAAAGAATAAATAATGACCAACTTTAGCTTTCGAAACAGCACATTTAACAGACTTCAAGCTTTATAACTCCTGAAAGTAGACTTCCAAACAGGCAAATTATCTTTTTAAGACTCCAAACGGCGCTGCTGTTCACGACTGAATAGAATCTGGGTTCCTTGTTGCTGCCTTTGTTTTGGGTTGTCATTCAGTCTTTGTAGGCAGTTGACAGGAGGGTGATAGGGTCTTGGAAGATCTCCATAAACACAGGGGGTGGAGTTGACCTCCAAGTTGCTCCCATCCTTCTTTTTAATCAATGAAGAGATTTTCTCAGTTTTGTTCTTTGTTACAAACCAACTGCAAATGTTGAAGATGCTGGAAACTTCATTAAGCAGTTCCCACAAAAGCAGACTATTTTTGCATTTTTGATCATATCAGCACCCCAGTTCTCTATTTTGTGGTTATCGTAAAATAAAATATTAATCCTGTTTCTTTTGTTTAATAAGACTACATTGTGTGCTTTACCCCTGTAAGTAAAAATGTTTAGACAGAAACACATGCAAACAACTTAAAATGATCCTAATGTTGCAAATGTCTTTTATAACAAGTTGTCTTTTTTATAGGAGGGGCAAGAAACACAGCATCATTCTTCGAACACAGCTGTCAGTCAGAGTTCATGCCTGCATTGGTGAGTAATAAACTGGACTCCGCTTTAAACCGTACATTTGCCACATTTCACTTAGGTTCAGCTTGCCCTCGCTGTCTCCATCAGCAGTGGTATGAGCGCTCCTTACCTCCGTCACCTGAGGATCGTTTTCTTCAGATCTGTGTTGAACTTGCACAGTGGCGGCTGTGTGACAGAGTCAGGGTTTGTAATTTGAGTGACAATTAACAGCATTTCAACAACACTCCAAAAACAGAGCGCTGCCGTGAGTCAGGGAGAGTTACTGTGCTCTGTGTTCTTTGAATAATGTGAGGCAACCAGCACAAAGAGCTGAGTGAAAACACATGCAAACATGCATGCGCTCTGCATGTGTGCAGACACATGTATGCACAATGTGATTCAGATGTTGGCCTTCAGATTTTGGTTTAAATACATTGGCTTACATGCTCTGCCTCTTTCTGGTAAGACAGTTCTGATAAGTAGGTGTTATTTGTTTTGCTACCTTGTTTAATTCTGTTTTATAGCATAAAATGAAGGAAGAAGCTATTTAAAAGTCATTAACTAGCACAGTTTGTTAGCAACATGTTATGTTTGTAGCAGGAGCAGAACATAATCTCTCATAAAGACACATGCACTCCCTCCTACTGTGCAAAAGGAACACAAGATCTACAAAGGTTATTAAGCTGCAGATTGTCAGATTGTACGTTTGTCCGTTTTCTCTGGTGCAATAGAAGTAAACCACAGGCACTGACAATTTTTGCTTAAATGACACCAATAAGTCAGGGTTTTGACTGAACCTGTTGATGAATGACAAGTTGGAAAAGTCTGAACATTTTTAGGACAGCTCCAACAAAGTATTGTTGAAATGCAGAAGAACTAAAAGAACAGATCAAGGTGGTTCGTGTGGATTACTAGGAGGATTACTTTGACGCTTTTGACACTATTGCTCTGCAGCTGATACAGCAAATCTCTTATATATGCACAGCACTGATATTCTTATTAGCTCACTGAAGTTAGAACAGTGCACAACCAAAGGTCTCCTCATCGGTGTCCTGTGTAACGGGTCACAAGTTCATTATGGCTGCATTTGTAAATATTTGGCTGAAAACTCCTCAAGAGTTTACCTTATTCTCCCCCCCCCGCTGGTGCCTGGCTTGGCTTAGTGGAGCCTGGGGGGGTGACAGACAGACTCGCCACTCTTGTCTAAGTGGATGACCCTCTTTCTCTAAGTTGACAGCCACCTGTTGCCCCTCCATAGTCTCTCAGTGACCGCCTGAGTGGCTTTCATGTAGCTGAGGTGGTCATCGTTACTGTAATCTATCCAGACATTTGGGTCTGACTGCTACATGACTAGGAGGCTAACCTTTTGAACATTGGACAAATATACTTTTGTTTGTTTTTTCTCCAAAAACATCATTTCTAAATGGCACAGTATTCATGAGGTTGTGCACTCCACTGCATTAAAAGATTCATCAGCATTACCGTAAAACAGAATGTCTAAAATTGAACCATACCAATTTTAGTGACTTTTTTTTGTCTTTTTTATAATAAAAAGATGAAGAGCAAGCTTACACTATATAGTGGTATCAGAGCAGCTCTTAGTTTTTGTTTTTTTTTTACTCTTGAAGTTTTTGTTTTTATTTAAATGCATCTCCACCGATGATTGTGTGCCACATTAGCACACCCACGTTGTTAAGATGTTTATCCCAGAGGCTCCCTCCACGAACATGAGTAATGAGTTGGTTTCAACTGTGTTTACTCTAATCTCTGTTATTTAGCGCTGTTTTGTGGAAAACTCATTGCATGTACTTCAAGGTTTAATTAAGTAGTGCATCTTTTGGTGTATGTTTTCTGGTTTTGAGGGTTTTCTTAGCAAATTTACACAAAACAGACCCAGCTCTCAATTTGTCTGTCTTTGTGTGTGTGTGTGTGTGTGTGCGCGCGCGCTTGCGTGTCATAAACCACAGCAGGACCTAAGCCAGGCTTCCCTAATCATAGTCATTAGCACTCACATACATATGTCTCTGTTGGAGCATGGCAGAAATCTGTGCCACAAAAAGGAGGGAGGAAATGTTTTTCCCAAAAAGCTAATGGTTTATTAAACTGTACTTTATAGATCCACTTCTGGCACAATGATTTGTTATGAACAGTGAGCTGATGCTGTCTCCGTACACTTTTATTTCACACCAAAAGTTCTGCCTTAAATTCATTATCTAAACTTGTTTTGTAATTGGTACAATCCAAGCCTTAATGGTTCATAAAAACTTTAAGCAATGGATTGCCATTGCTTAAGAGATTGGCTATTATAGAGATTATCATTATAAAGATCATGCCTTTTATACCATGGTCTTTATAATGACAAAAAAACAAGTCGTATATCTCTGATGATGAATCTTATCTTAATCCATTACACTTTGACACAAGAGTACAACTAAACAAGAGAAAAAGAGCTGTCAATAAAGGCACAAAAGAAGAGCTACTATTGGAACTCATATGTCCAAGCAAGTAGCGAGTACACATAATGTATTAGTCAGTCATTTGATGAAGAAAATAGTTATCATTAATGTGTTTCTGTTGTCGGATAAACAGATTTGGTTCGATTTTGTTTACACTCATATGGACCAGTACAACAGGATTCAGTAAATAAGCTGAACTTTCCCAGCTCTGTATGTTAGCTTTGGCCACAGCCTGTTTATATTGTTAGGCTGTAATTATTGTCGGTGGGCTAGATGTGGTATCAGGAGCCTGATTAAAGCAGTTTTGTGCTTACTTTAGTGTTGTCCAAGAGTACATTATAAGCCTGTTTTTTGTGCATCATTGTCTCTGGGACTTTGAGATCCATGATGATATTTAGAGGGTAAGATTTAGGATAGTGACAGACTACTGCCTGGGCCTCACAAATTTGAACAAAAGAATGGGGAAACTAAGAATTAACACTGTTCTTAGTAGTTATAATCCTTCACATAAATTCTAAATATTTCTCATGTGAGAAATGTATCTGCTAGCATTCAGAAATCCCATTTGATCCCCAGCAAATATTTGTCATCTTTGTGCAAACAACTTCATATGAAGCCAGCTCATCTCACTGCCACGATACAGTCCTTTAACTGCTTGCATGTGCTTATTCCCAAAAAACCCCAACTAAAAGCCATTTAAAAGCTTCAACTTGTTGGTATTCCTCTGTAAGAGCAGCTGCATCTGTCAACACTGTGATCCCAGCTGAGGAGTGACAGTCGTAATCAGAGGTGACACATTCTTAGTGGATTATCTGCCTTGTCTTTTACGATCTTATAATCCTGGCTCAGGGCATGATTCATTGTGACTGCTGTTGACTTTTGTTTCTGTTTCATGCTATAATTTTGCCAAATTGGTAGTTTAAATCTTCAGTTTGACAACCGAAAAGTCCGTTGTTTGTTAAAATGAATGACGATGAGAAGGAAATCTTTTTTATCATTCCTCTGCACACCCTGGAGGAAGATTAGTTGCTGGCAGCTAACAATTCAGCTAAATTGAATGACTGAACTTTCTGATAGTTGTTTAAATAATGGTTTTTATGGGATGTGTATGGGTTGTCAACAAACTGATAAATGATAAAATGATCACATCTTGGTTATCGTGGTGTTTCCAACCACAGTGTTTGTTCTTACCAATCCCAGATCACTACTAACCACCTGTACTCTCACAAAACCAATTTCAGTCCTTACTCTGAAAAATAAACAACTGGAAATGAGCTTAAAATTTCTCGTTTTTCAAGAGCAAAATAATGTAATTAGAATCAAGATTTTATTTGGAGATTGTAACAATTGAAACAACTTCAGTATTTTCAGCATTTTTGTTTTCTTATCCAAGTTGTAAATTCACCTTTGTCCTTGTCAAATAATTCTCATGAAGGAGATCTTCAGAATAACATCACACTTCAGAGTCACATTAAAGCAACAAAACCAAACACCCGTTCACATTTGTGTCCGAGAATGTGAGCCAGGTGAAGAATAATTAAAAACATTCATATCCAATGGCACCCATGAGACCCAGAGGAAGATCAAGTGGCTCAGACTGTCGACTCTTTGACTCAGAGACACCCAGAAGATAGGATGATAGACTCTGAGTCACCCCTGGAGGCCAACCTAAACAACACTGTGCCAAAAAAGAGAAATCCGAAGCAGCAGAAATGAAAAATGAAAGGAATGCATTTTGCTCTTCACTGCTGATTGCAAAACTAGATTGTTTGAAGGTTTGATGGTATCTAAACTTACACTTTGGCACGCTCTCTTTCTGTGTACATCTTCTGTTGTGCAATGAGCCAATCAACCATATGAGGTGACACGGCAACGTGGCTGAGGTTAATGTGTCATTTAATGGTTTTCTTTCATTTTGGATTTTGTTCCTAAATCATACTTGGAATTTTTGTAGGATTAGACCTGATTGCTGGCTCGTTTGCAGATTTGCATCACATACAACAGAAAATGCTAAGCTGCACATTAATTCATATAAATGCATTCATTCTCACATTCACTTGCACGCTCTCCAAAGGCATGCACACATTAAGAAGCCATCTGTTTCCAGTTGTAAGACCCCTCAGTGCTACTCCTCACCCATCCAGGAAAAGAAGAGAGCTGTCAACGTTTTCATCCACGAGCAGATCTTTTTTTTTTTTCTTGTTGTATTTATGAGACCAAGGCAAAAGGGTGAACGGTCAGCCTGACCAGGGGATAAAACTGTTTCTCTGTATAACCAGAGATGCCTCATTGAGTTTCAGTGCACCAAATTATATTCTCCATCTTTAAACTCCCATCAAAAAAATGATCCAGTCATTTTTTGATGACAAAAACAATGTAGTTTTTTAAAACGGGCACAGTGTGAGAGTTAAAAAAGAATCTCATGTGAACCAGACCGCTCTGAGGTTCACCACTGCTTTGAAATTGCAGCAGACCTTGTTAAAACGGGCAGGTGTGTAACATCAGGAACCACAGACTTTAAACATCTGACTGCTGGTGGGAAAGAAAACTTGGAACGAGTCGTAGTTTGTTTTTGCATGAACCAATATTTATTTGTTGACTGAGCAGAATAGTTTACTGATCTCCTCTTAGGGTTCTGTTGTGGTTTGGAGCTGAGGTTTGTGTAGCCTCTGCTCAGGCTTGTGTTGCACTCTTTTTGTGTCATGAACAAAGTGAGACAGCAGATTTAGAAACATTTCTGCATGCCCATTTGAACACCATGAAATCTGGTTGGGCTGCAGCTTCATTTATGAATGCAGAGTCAGAAAAGCTGTTCAAGGATTGTTTTGTCTTGTTCAGTATTCAAAAATGACAAAACATCCCATTTAAAAAAAGGAAAAAAAGAACTGCACAGTCTTCATAATTTAAAAAATGTGAATTCTTGGTATTTTTTTTTTTTACTTCAAACAGACCAAAACTCAAAAAATAAAGTTTTAGTAGTTGATGATCATCACATTCTTTTAGCTAATGTTTTGTTCTTGGGTTGAATCAGTTTAGGTTATCAGCCAGTCACTGTAAGTTTTTACTTTCTAATCTGGTCTATATTGTGATCTGATAAATGTGTTTTGTCTTCTCCTCAGCTTGCCTACGTATGCCACATATCTGAAAACATTATCAGACTTTTGGATGGTGCCAAATTGATCACCTTTCAAATTATGGTTGTATGAAAAGAAGGAATCTGAGTTCCAGGGTTGCCTTAAAAAACTCTGACCTTTTAACTCAGTGCCCCAGTGGCCTTCAGCCAGATCCCAGGATGTCACTGACTTCATCTCGCCATCCTTCCCACGTCACACTGCCTTCTTTTCTCTCTCTTAGCTTTTATATTCATGTCTTTGTAAATAAGCGTCTCTTTTCCTCTTTCCTATAAGGAGAATATGAGAAACGTGCAGGAAAACCGAAGTGCTTCACATATTCTGTTTGTCGTTACAGCAACTGTCACTCATCCAGTTGTTTTTTCTTCTCCCACCTTGGATCAAGCAGTGTTGCCACAGCTGGCTAGCTCTGAATCATTTACTTTTACTGTTTTGCTTTGATGGAGGATTTATAAGACTTTTGTTACATTCATGCCCTGAGATTGATTTATTCTTTCAGCTGACATCAGATGGAAAAATAACGGATCTGTTTAGGCTTGAGTTGAGACGGTTAAGACAGTCATTTTTGCACTTGACTCACACATGAAAACTGCTGGAGATTTGTTTTGGTTTTGAAAAGATTAGCACCATTATGGTAAAGTATTTTCGTGCCCTTTGTTGGTGCTGATTTCCCCTCCCAAGAATCTTTGCCTCAGTGTGTTGCTGTCGAGTTCTCAGTGGCAGCGGTTCTGCCTCATTCTGCCCATGCATCTTCCTGACTTCTTCACGCTTCAACATCCTTTTCAGTCGGACTGCACAAAGCTGCCCTTGTAATCATACTATTTTTAAATCAGCTGTGCAGTGTTTGACTCGTGGGCCTTCAGCTTTAGGTGGCGGCAATGGGCTTGTCTCTTTATTTTCTATTACTAAAAGAAAAAGAAATGAAGTACAAGTGATTTCTCTCTCTACAAATGTGTCATTTTTTATAGCTCTTCTGGTCTTTGGTTACAATTGCTCAAATTTAGATAATGGCAATTTTCCTTAATTTTTTTTTTTTTCATCTTTGTTTGTTTGATTTTTCTCAGCTTGTGGTTTGACTTGTCTGTTGTGTTTTATTGTTGTGATTGCGTTGTTGGTACCCAAAGGTAGAATCTTAGTTTTGCCCCTTGACCTGAATTTGGTGTCACATGGTGCAGCAGGTAAAATATGTCTACAAAGTGAGGCATCAGTTCAGGAACTTGGTACGCCATCAGTAAAAAGACACGTCAGTATCCTCTTATATGTTAAGTAACTAGTTACCTGGCTTGTAGCTGACTTTGGTGTGTAATATATTTTTTATGTTTAAAAAGGAAGATCAACAATAATACCAAACATATTACATTAGAATAATAATTTAGAATTGGACAAAAACTTCATGGTTACAAAGTTCTTGCCATCACGAGAAAGGACTTGGTGGAACCTTGCAGACAGGAACAGACGATATTTACACAGTTGATTGACCAAAAACTGGACCGTAGCTTCTCAAACTCTAGTATTATCTGGATAGTATTATCAGGAATCTTGCAGTTATACCATTTCTTTCTTTCTTTCCATTAAGTCAACAATAGCTTTTTATTTCCCAGTGTAAAGGAGGATAACAGTGTCCATTTTTATCTCTTTGTGATCTTTCAGTATGTCCAGGCTTTCAAACACCTGCAACTCCCGCTGATTCACCTTGTGTTTTGGTTTCTAGCTGCGGTCCAACAGAAGCTTCTTTATTATGCAGAGGCAGGCAGTATATGGTTAGTAAATACTGTTTTATTGTGTTTTGGTTTACAGCATTATAACCTCCCAGAATATAGGCACGTTTCAAAGGTCTGAAAGGATAATAGTCAAAAAACCATTTTGTGATCCTCTGTAAATATTAGCAGTGCTGTCAGGTGTCTGTTTCTATTTATCATCTTCAAACATGTTCAAGGTCAAGTCACAACTGTTATTTTTGAAGCTGATGTAAGCTTAAGTGTGGGCCGAGGGAGGGATAAGTTATATTTTTACTATAGAACCTTTAATGAAACATATAATCCATTTCACTTTGAAGCCCACAACAAGTCATTTTCCACTCAGTTTAGACTGAAGAATGCAGTGAATGAGGAATTAAAGAGTTATGTAAACTGAAAATAAAAACCTGATGCATGTTAATGAAACTACAGCAACATGAGAGAATTGGAAGCATATCAAAACATTAAAAGGTCCTAACAAGCAAAGGAAAAAAATCAAAACATAAAAGTAGATTCTGTGCATTTGAGTGGCAGCTAAACTGTTCTCACCAAATTTGAGAAAATCCTGAAGTCTTCTCACCTCCATTCCAAGTGTTGTTGGATGATTAGAGGGCCCAGTTGAAAGAGCTCAAGCACCAGTGTAGACTCCTCTTGCAGCCCACCCATGGCTCCTTGAGGGGACCACTCAAAGCAGTCTTAGCAGCAGAAGACTGGACAACCTTTGTTACATTCTTGAATGCAGAAGAAAAGAACCATAGATGGAGGGAAAAGAAGAAAAAGCCCTCAATGCCTTGTGTGAATGTGAGCCAAAAGCCCACTTAATCAGTTCAAGGATGTTGGGCAGCAGGGATGGCTTCATCTGCACCGCAGGTTACAACAGGATTCAAAGTGTCGGCTTCATAAATCTTTCAGCCCCGAAAAGTCTTAGAAAGTACATAAAGAGTATAAATATGTGCATGTTTTTTTTTATTTGTCTACTTTTCATTGATAGAATGATGTAACCTGTCACCAAAACTGTTATTAGCTTATTGTTGTATTTTCTATCAGAACCTGTCACACTGGGAGACTGTTGCATTGTTTCTGTTGTGTGAACAAGTAAATGCATAAAAACTGTGGCTTAACAAGGGAGCTGTTTGCAGATTTGTAGCATTTCTTTTGCATTAAGATGACTTCTGCCTCTCAGTAGCCATTTTATTACAGAAATAGCTACAAAGGCTCAGCTAACCTAAAAATGTGTTAAAACATACATCTATAATACTGTGCAAGCATTTTAAACTACCTCTACTTTTTTACACTTTGCTTCCAAGCACCAGGTTTTCTTGTAATCTTATAAAGGGACCCTAATCAATAGCTGCCAATAGTTGTTTGTTTTTTTTGACTTTGGCTGTTTTTTCACTTTTCAGTCCAGTTCTTAAACTTGACTGTGATGGCATATTGTGAAATGTGCTTCTAAAATGAGTAAAGTGGACGAATTATGCATAGGACAAATAATTGTTCAAACAAAAACAATAAAGGCAGGCATATATAAATGTTTTGAAACCAACAGGAAATTGTGAAAAAGTTCATTCATTCAACATCTCTACCAATCTACCTTTAGTAGTAAAAGTAAAAAAGGCATTTTAATCTTTTGCTTAGTCTGGGTTTAAATGGGAGAAATCTCAATTGATGTAAACCAGAAGTAATCTTGTGTGAAGCTGTGAGAGCACTGAGTTGTTTTTCCATCATTGTTGTGGTTAAAGCTGTGTAAAGTTGTGTTTCGTCTTTCAGTGAAGATGTCCGACATTGTTTTGATCTGTTCAGATCTGTTCATTTCACTTGTGTAGTGGTTTCCACAGCGGTCACTTAAGGATCATTGAACACACAAAGGACTAAAATGTTTTGCTTACACTTATTGTTTATAAGATAAAAGCGCGAGTGTAAGCCTTTAATCTCTGTGTTTGGAAATGCTAAAAATGTTTGAATCCGTCTCTCTGTCTGGACCTCAGTGTTTAATGGCTGATCTCTGTGCATTCTGTTATGAATGCCTTTTGTATTAGCTAGCTCCAACACAAAGCTCAGAGCAGCCGTGTAGAGTTTCATTCAGAAATTTGACCTTCCCAGATGCACACATAAAAAATACATGAGATGAGCACAAAACACAAAAAAGCTACAAAAAAAGTGAACAAAACTTTTGCATCATTTTATTATTGCCTGCTGTCATGAAAGCTGGGTGATCATGTAAGTGTGTCTTTCTGTTAGCAAAATATCTCATGAACTAGAGAGTAGATTTCAGTGAAACTCTCAGGAAGTATTCATTGGCTGGACATCTACTGATGACCTTTTGGAATCAACTTGACTCAAGATTGCTGCAAATACAAAAATGTCTGTAACTCAGTCAGTGTGACAGATTTTGCCCTAAACTTTGGATTTGCCCTAAACTACTGGAAGTAGATTAGACTCATCCCCAACACAAACTGCGAGCACTACGTGTAGCACAAGACCTTTGCCTAAAACGTTTGCAGTAATTATTGGAGATGACCCTGTTTAGCAAACAGATCTCACAACATTTTATTCAAGGTGGTGGGCCTAATGCGTTCATTCATTGAGCTGTAGTTTATTTTTTTATGTTTTAAATGAGAAGGAATAAATGCAGCACCATGGAATTATGACATCAGTTAATAGTTTAAAAAAATACATAAATGTTTTACAAATAAAAAGATATGTCTGCAGTTCAGTACTTTTAAAGAGCCAATATTATGTGCATAGTTGTATTTTAGGGATAATAGAAATGGTTTAGAAGCAATAATTTTGAAATCTTTTTCTAATATGTACAATCTCTTTTTGCCATCTGTCTGGAACACATCTTTAGTTTCTGTCTCTAAAAAAATGAATCAAAAATAAAAACAATAAAAATAATTTCTTGGTAATTTGATTAGACATCATCAATGTCACCATCAAACAGATTTAACAAACACTGAAGCAAAACTTACGATGACTTGTGTGTGAAAGGGTGCACATTAATATCAAACCTCAAAAGGCTGTATGCTTAAAGGTGTTTTTCAGATCAAGGGTAGACTAAAAGTCCAATCTGATATTCAGTCTAAAACAATCATTTATTTTTTACCTATAGCTGCAAAATGCCTTTTTCTAGCTTTTCTAGTCATCCTCTCTACAATAATGTCATCAGACATTGTCCCATTTTTCACCTCCTCTGCACATAAAGTCCCAGAAAAATTAAAGCTGCAGTCCAGTTAGCTGTTCCAGACATGCCTAGACTACCTAAAATGACGAAAGGAGATCCTCACTCTGCCATATGTTGTCATCTGAAACCTTTGTGTCTCAGCATCTAGAGGAAGTTCCAGCCAGTCATGCCTTTCTGCTGGCTTGTTTCAGGCAAGACTCTCATTTGACTTTGCTGGACAAAATACAACAATAATGTCTTTAAATTTAAAGCAAAGCTTTTAAAAAAGGAGATCCAGACATAAGAGTATGGAGCAAAAGTCTTTATCCATCCTTCATTAAAAAAATGCTTCCAAAGAGCCAGACTTTTTTGTAAACCTGTAAAATGATCTTGAGCAAGAGTTATTCATTCTTTCATTCTTTTTGATTATTGCCTGCCTTTTTAAAAAAATAATAAAAAATTCAGTCTGGTTATTGTATTTAAAGAATGTTTTTGCCGATGTCATACATTGCTGAACTATATAAACACTTAAAACTTAACAAACCAGTGTTTTCTCTACACAACAGACAACTTAGCAAGACCACGTCTATACCATATTACTAGCAGCCTGAAAGAGATGCAATTTGTTTCAGTTTCTTCGATTTCATAAGATACTCCAAGCTGAAAACTATTCAAACAGGAGATAATAGTCTTGTTTTAAACTGCAAACAAAGAAGGGATGGCTCAAGACTTTAGCACAATGCTATTTGTTTCTTCTTTAAAAATACAAATACCTGACTTTTTTTTTTCATTTGCAGAAAAACTAAAATGAACGTGTCAAAATTTAAAGTACAAGCTCCAAACCCAAAAATTCCTCTTTAGTTAAATAGTGTTTAGAAGTCAGCCCTCCAACATTTAACCCAGCAACATTTCCATGACATGAGTACATCATTCATACAAAAGTCTTCTTTATGTCAAACATTTATAAAATGCTTTGACACAAAAAGTCATCCTTTTTGATGCTGACTTGTAGGTTGAGACTAAACATAAAACCAGTGACTCTGAAACTATGTTCAGTGGTTGGCTTACAAGATGGATCAGCCACATTGTCTCCATTTCTGTGACCAGCCAAGAGTGGATCTTCTACTTCTGACGGTGGAGGGATCAACTGGGGGGTTAACCCTGCATAACCTCTGAGCCACCTGGAGACCCACACTACACAGCTCTCCAGGATAATCCTTCACCCTCCAACACATGGGCTTATTAATGCTTATAGAGCTCATTATTGTCCAATGCTTGTCTCTCTCACACATGCACATAAACACTGTATTTTAAAAAAAAAACACAACCCTGTCTTCCCTCCTCTGTACCTTTTGATGCCCGTGTTGTAAGATGCTAATCATGTAAATGTGGCAGGATGAAAGGGCTGGTTTGGCAGAGACCTTTGTGACCCCTGTAGCCAGGGCAATGGAAGCAGGCAGCACCCCTTTTGTTTGGGTTGATGCTTGAGAGAAGCCACTGGCCCTGAGGTCAGCTGGCAGGGGTAGGCTGATTGACGAGAGGACCACCTCCTGTCACCATAAAGTGATTAATGGAGACGAGACGCAATCCCAGCTCCTGTAAGCTGCTGTGAATTCTGAAGCCATAACATCATTTCAGTTCACCTCCGCTGTGGTGTTAAGCTGGGCAAAGTTGGAAAGACAGTAATTTAAAAATCCACTGGGCTCGAGTTGTATCGACTTCCCTGCGAGACATTACGATGTCGACATGCTAAAGATACCTACTCACCCCAGAGAGATGGCGTTAGACGTTGCTAATGTTTGGCAATGGGAAAACTTTTAGACATTCTTTTTTTTCACTGGCACAAAGCAGACAGAGGTTAAGTGAAATTCAGCCTTGTGTATTTCTTCCTGTGGAAAGTTCCTGGACAGGAGAGATGCTCTTTCATTCCCAGTCTGGGACATTTCACACAAGTCATGTTTTAATAGCTTTATTTTGCATTTATCTGCTGCCCCAATTTTTGTTCTAAACCACTCTTCATGGTCTCTGTTTCTAAATTTGGAAAGATGGTTTTAAAAAAGGGAAAGAAACGGTTGAAGGAATGTTCCCCTGCTAAGACGTCATGCAGTGTATGACTGTGCACATGGCCAGGCTGGGCTTTTCTGGCCCCCTCAGTGGCACTAGTCCTTCCTGGAAATCTTAATTTACCTATGAATAATAAAAAGGGGACAATATATCACAGGCATCTGTTTCAACATGAAATAGCCAGGAACCGTTTAGTGATGAGTTGTATTATGATCTTTATATATACATATGAATACAGTTGATTTGTTTTTTTGCACTTGATGACATCTTTATTACCCTGTCTTTGGTATCATGTGTCCATAGATTTTTATCCTCTGAGTAGATTTAAATAACACTCTCTTTTCAAACTGTCAGTTCCTGTTTTGTTTTTCTGATCAATAGTAACTAATTTTAAACCTTGAAGGCACATCTGATAGTTCAGCTTGATGTGTCTTCGAAGACGGGCTTGCTCTTTTTGGTCTGTTCCCCATCAGGCAGTTTGCCTCAGCAGGGCCTCAGTCAGCCCGTGAGTGGAAATCTTTGGGTCGTGTTATCTTTGGAAAGTGTCGAGTCCACAGAAACCCATGAGCATGGAGTCCAGTGTCAGCTAGACGTCCTGGGCTCACTATTGCTAAGGAAAGATGGGGAGAGATATTGTGCTGTACCAAAATGCAGTTGAGTCAATGGTGCTATATTGGCAGCCGAAGACTAAAACTATCAAAGGGCCGTCTGTCCAGCTATACATGTTTTCTGCCTCCTTTTGTGGCTCCCGTTGAGAAAGAAATTAATTGGCGTTGCAATTAAAGTAAAGTTTAAAATAAGGTGACACAAGTTCTCTGAAGTTGAAGCAACATAGTTCAATAAAGTTGTCAAAGGCTGGACATTGCTTGCAGCCAACTGTTTTCTTTTGAAGAAAGACATGGGAATTTGCAACTAAAAAGTCCAAATGTAGTTATAATCCAAGTCCTGCAGTGACAAGGGCCTCATCTCTTTAATGCATGAATTCATCTCATTCTTTCTGTCTATATTGCTGTCGTTTTTTTCCTTGATAATGACCCCTGTGTGCCAGCAGGAGATTGTATAGCCTCCTACACATTCTGTATGTTGTGGCAGGGCATGACAAATTAGCACCCTGCTGAAATGCTGAATTTCTTTGGATTCTTGTCTCATCAAAACAGCGTGGTCATTTCCTGACCTGGCAAACAGAAGTTTCTGGTATAAAGGAACATTCACAAGGTTTTCAGACGAGGACAGTTTCTCATCAGATCTGATGTTTTCCTGTCAGTGTATTCCATTAGTATCATTCTTTTTTTTTTTTTTCTTTTAACATAGCTTCCCATTGAAACCAAATCAAAGTACACTGCATATGTAAACCAAATTACACTGTGTAATATACTTTACTCTGTTTAACTCTCAAGTGACTGGTTTCAGTTTCCACCCCAGGCACTGAATACCTAAATAATTTATTCTGGCGTTACGTCAATCTTATCAGTAATATGTATTCCCTTACCAAGAATGCTTATGGATGAATGTCTTGTATTATCTGACTACTGATATAAATCTTTGAGGAAATTCATCTTCCTTCAGGGACAAAGTGTAATTTCATACATAAAACAGCAGGTATGCGGTTTTGTCCTGATTTTATACCACACCAATAATAATAATTTATTAACTGTTGCAGTCAGCAAGTTGTCAAGATTTTTTAAGTTAATCTAATTCGGGGCTTGATTGCGTTGTTTAGTTCATATCATAACTGCAAGCTTTTCAACCTCAGCAGTGTATTTAGTTTAGAGACATGTTGTGTGGTTTTGTTGTTTTGTTTTTTAGACTGAATCTAATTTTTGTGAAGGTTTGATCTGCCCATAACCAATTTTGGTCCATTTTAATTTCTGTCTACGAACTGTTAGTAACAAGACACATGCTTTTTTAAAATTTGTTTTATTCTTCTCAATTTCTGGTTGAATTAAAAATTTGGCAGTTCATTTATAATTAAAAGTTAAAAGCCTGTGTTTTAACCCAAACTGCACCAAGTTACCACGCTTTCTCTCTGAGTAAACCTAAAAATAATATCCTCCTGGGAAATCGACAGATTCATTTCAATTCAAATAAATCCCAGCTGAAATTAAACACTGTATACATCTTGTATAAACAGGAATGTTGCTGTTTAACTTTTAGTGTATTGTTTAAGTGGTCTGTTTTTATTTTAGACATATTACAAATATTATAAATGGCTAATACTTCCCTGAGCAAAACTTATACAGCCCAGCCTGTGATGTTGCATGAGTTAGCCATTTAGCTATGATGCATCCATGGTCCAAAAATAAAAAATAAAAATGTATTTTTGACTGTCAGACCAGCCAGGGAAGCTATCCAAGCAACTAATGCATCCCTAATTGTGCTGCATGATATTGAGTTGCTCTCATAATAAAATAACCTTGAATTCAGTTATCATAAATGAAAAACAATGTGATCAGGTCTACTCTTGTTCTGAAATGTTTGAAAAAGGTAACTAAAGTTGACCGTTATTCTCAGTATCACCAGACTGAGCATTCTGCATCACTTGATCTGCTTCTGTGACTAAAATATCACATCAGCTGTTCCCACAATACAGACGATGCTCTGAGTCAGATAAAAACTGAAAAAGCGACCTAAGATATTAACAAAAGAGAATCTGGTTTATGTTGTCATTCAGAGAAGAGCTAGGAAAATTGTTACAGACTCCAAAACACGTCATACGTCCAGAGTTTCTATTAAAATTTATTGTATTTGTAACAACTTTTAAAAGTTCCCTAAATTTAGCGTAAACTGTTTCTATTTTAACAGCTCAGCTGATGACTCGTTAAATAGATTTGCCCACGTGCTAATTTATTTTTGATCTGAGCCTCATATATTCATGGTGTAGACAGATCTCACTTTCCTCATGCATACATAGAACATGTCCTAGTCGTATCAACTTCCTCCACCTGATTAGTTTATAAGCCTGCCGACTATGTTTAGAGAGCTATTTAACCAACAGGAAGAGCTTAAATATAACATTTAAAACTTTACAAATGGAGGCAATACAACATGTCATAATTTGGTATTTTCAGTTTGTTGTTTTGATTATTGTCTTGTTTCGGTCATAGTTTGGTATTTTCAGTTTGTTGTTTTGATTATTGTCTTGTTTCGGTTTGAGTTATTGTTTCAGTTTAGTTTTTCCTGTTCATGTTTGCTGTCACTATTCACTCCTCCCCAGTCACTCTTTTGCCTTCCTGCCACGCCCATCTACACCTGTCTCTAGTCTGGTTAATTGCTTCACCTGTGTCCACTTTCCAATCACCTCCTGATTATAAAAACCTGTCCGTTTCTCCCACACACCACTGGATCATTCCGTTTTGTCTACTTGTGTCTTGCTCCTTGCCATGCCCTGACTCTCGTTTTGGATTTTGTCTTTGTTAGTTTTGCTGCCACGTCAGCCCTTTTGTTTTGACGGTTTTCTTTAAGTTAATAAATTAGTTTTTCATCAGCTATGAGTCTGCGTTCTGGGTTCACCTCTGTCTCCACGCCTCATGACACAACAAATGGAGTGACTTCTTAATTTTGACTCATAAAGCAAGTAACAAATCTCTCTTTTTCAATTTTTATTTTTGACACAGCATCAATCTCCACTGTTGCTTTTGCAAGTGTTACACAAACTCTGCTGATCATGTCTTGATTCTGATAGTTTCAGTTTTCCACTTTTTTACTACAATATGCTGCCATCCATTACGTTGTGACATGAAAGGAAATCAAGTTGTTTTGCAAGATGTTTTAGGAATATGTTGTGCTCCAAAAAGCATAAAACATTTTAAAACAAACAAAAGCCAAAAAATGTTACGTTCTTTGTAAAATCTGGTTCAATGATTGGTTCAGTGCCTTCTTCTCCCTATATAAAGTCTTGATTTTATTTATTTAATTTTTAGTTCATCTATTCAGATAAGAGTATATAAAAAAAGATGAGAAAAATGTTTTCTACAAATATATTGGTGGAAAACAAACAATAGCAGCAATAATTCAACAATTAGCAACATCAATAAGCTACCAATAAAGATCAATTAAGAGTCTTAGTTTTAAAAAGTGCTAAAATAAAAGTACTGAGGCATATCTATTGGAAGATTTGACTGAATTTGTTGGCTTTCATCTTAATGTTCTTGAAGCTGCACTAGAATTGGTCTTTACAATGTAAACAGTGTCTTTGCCATGTTTTAACATTTTGAAGGAAGTGTGTATCAAGACGTGCACCTGGTCATTTAAAAACGCTTCTTTTTTCTTGGCAGTTCCACTGCTATGCAAAGCTAATATTAGACTTTAATGTCTAGCATGTGAAGACTACAGATGCACTATGTGGGTAGTGCACACAAACTTTTCACACTACATTACTTTTTCCACTGTTTTCAGGTGCCAGACTCTACGTCACCACACGTGTATCTTGGAATTAGGCCTAGAATAAATGATTTTCAACAGCAGCACAGCTGTATATATAAGCTTTGTGGAGATGGTTGCGTTTTAGTTTTGTTTGGAGACTGTAAATTGTAGACTACTGTATGTTTTTCTTGAATGATCTTCATTCTTTTTTGTTTTATGTTCACTAGGGAAGATTAAGCCAACCTGAGCTGTGAAAAGGCCAGAAGGGTTTATACATCTGTGACATTTTTCAGACCATTTGTCTCGTGATCTGTTGTTAAATTGTTTTTTTTCTTTAACTAGCTTTGCTACAGTGCAATAATAATATGCATTATAAATTTAAAGCCCTAGCATTCCTTGAAGGAATGTGTATTGTCCACTGCCTTTATTGCCAGAGATTTAGATTTAAATCATTTTATACTCAATATCTGTAAAACTGACTGATTCATAGCCATTTTTCTACTGGCTAAGGTTGATTAGTTGTGGCAAACATTGTGAATTGGAATTACTCCAAATGTTAATCAGTTGTAGATGTACAGCCAATGATTACCTTAAGAGATTCACTAAAATCTGTCCAAAGATTCATGAGCTATTTTCCTAATAAATAGACTTTGTTAACTCTAACAGTTCATGCAGATGATTTAAGCAAAGACTTTGTGCAATGTATAGAACAGAGTGGGTGTTGTGAATGACTCTCAGCTAATATCACATTAAAATTCATTTTACAAACGATCACATTTCTTTAACCTGTCTTACAGAAGATCCTACCCTTATATTCTTCATACTTTATTGTAGTTTTCCATCATGGTCTTGAGCATCACTGTATACATATTTATATATACAGAGCCATGTTGTCATGTGCAACAAAAAAACTCAACTCACTTTATTCTAAAAGAAGAGGAAGTATTCTGATTGTGGTGTTTATGTTAATAGCATGTTGGATATTACGTTCACATTTCTGTTTACACTTTGAAAAGCATTGTCTAAATGTTGACTTATAGGCTCATATGTTCCCTTACAACACTGATGCCCATCTTGGTCCTTGAGGGCCACCATCCTGCATGCTTTAGTTGTTTCCCTGCTCTGTAGCATATATTCAAGTTTTGCAGAAGCCTATTAATCACTCATTCATTCACATAAGGTGTGTCAAAGCAGAGAAACATCTAAAACATGCAGGATAGTGGCCCTCAGGAACCTGGATTGCCCTACAACATAGTGATGTTTCCACCCACCCAAAGCCTTGATTATCCATATTCCTCAAAACAGAAACTCTTGCCACAAAACCATGTATTTATTTTTCCCACATTTATTACGTTATCTCATGAAGCAGGGGATGGATTTTAAATGAAACCCTCAGACAGTAAGAACTGCTTGTACATCTACAAGTCAGCTTGATTCAAGATGGCCACCACAGCTAATCAAACTTAGCAAAGACAAAAATAGATAATTCAGCCATTTTCTTTACAGATTAAATTAAATTTGATGTGGTAGTAGCTGAGACTAATTCCTGATACACACTACAAGCACTAAAAGATTGCACAAAATTGTGCAACGGCTGATATGAGTCTTTCAAATAACACTACTTTTTAATTTGATATTGGTTTAATTTATATAACATCTTTATTTTTTAAGACGACAAGAAATTTTTAACAACTGTACATGGGTATGTATGGGTTATCTACACAACTGTAGGGATTTGTTGTTGTTGTTGTTTAATATAGTTGTTAATTTTTTTTTCTCTCAAACTGTTTTATAGGTTTATTGGTATCAAAGTTGAGAAACAACAAACCAAATATAGAAAAAAAATATAAATAAAAGGGGCCGCATTGTTGTTGTGGTTGGTAGTGCATGCACATCTCACAAAGCAAAAGTGTAGGCTCAGAGGCTGCTCAGAGTTAGTTTGGCAAGTTTGGCAACATTAAAATTGTTTTATAAAAATCACAACTTAAGAAAGAGATCATTTGTTTGTTCATTTGTGAGATCATTTGTTTCTCAGCAAAAATACTTTTTGCCGTAGGTTATAACCTTCATGATTAAAAACAGACTAATTTTAACCTTATGCAGACCAAGGCTAAACTAACTGGACAAAATATCCTATTTAAGGTTGATAAACTGTTTAAATGAGCCAGTGTGGATGTCTCAACAAATACACAAAATCCTTTTACAGGCTCTCTTTTAACTTAAGGGACTAAACAAAACTAACAAAAAAAATATGGGTCAGAAAAATCAGATGATTATGTCCCATGGCTCTTAGTATTACAAGAAATCTTTATCCTCCTGAAGTCATGTGAGCTAATACAGCTGTTTGGACGTGACTGCGGTGGCCACAAGAGAGACAACGGGACACAAACTCATTCCACACCCATACATTGCTTCTAAAGCTTACATTTCAAAGATCTAATCGCTGAAACATCCAGAATCAGCAAATATGTGACCTATTTTGTGTTTAAGAAAAGATAGTAGCCATGTAAGCAAACAAATAAGCAGTGTTCTTCGATCTGACTTGGAAAACATGGCAATAGTTATAATGCAGTGAAGTGTGTGATACAAAGGGTGGTTTTGGCAGCTGTCACTGCCTCCAATAGTGGGATCCTCACAAACTGAATTCACATGTCCTTTTGCTTTATGTGAGTTTATTGCCGCTTTTTGGGTTTTGAGCATGTCAGTAAGAAGAAATTTTATTGTTTGCTTGTTCTACTGTTGTGGTTACAAAATGCTTGGGTTGACATGTATGGTATGTTTTTATCCACTGGAGAATCCTGTCATTTTGTCTTGATCTCTGTTTCATATTCTCCTCAACAATTGAACTTTGTCGAAAAATGCATTTTCTAATTTGTCAATAATTGCACTCCTATTTTCCCTGTCATTTCTGGTCTTACCACAGTGAGCATTTACACAAGTGTGACAAGGCAGACAAATTGACTGGAATTAGTTTTTTTTTTTTAGTTTTTTCCCCCCACAACAGCTGCTGCACAGACAAGACTGAGTGCTGTAGTTCGGGTTTAGAGTTGTGTGATGGAATCGATCTTTAAAAGTAGGTCAAAAAAATAAAGTTTCACACAGTTTATACTTTTCAAGCACGTTTTTGTTCATAACTTGGAAATGTAAGAGCTATCTAAATAACACAAAATTTCAACTTGTTTGCTGCTTTGCTAAAAAGGTTCTTATAACAGAAAATTGGGTCAAATATAGTTAATAATATATACTCAGATTCTAATCAACTAAAAATTAGAGACTTTGAAATTAACCATGTTGCTTTCACCTCAAGTTAATAACTTCACACAAAAGAAAAGACCCGTCATTCTTCCTTTCTCAGATGAACACATGAATACTGGATGACATTTACATCACTGCATAAAACTAAATTCATATTGTTTCACTAGTTTTCAAATCTTCAGTTTGCATTTGGTCACATTTTGAGACTGGTTTTCAGGATGTCTGTGATAAAGCAAAGAGAGAATGAAGAGTTACTACAGAACATAGTTTCTTCTCTCTTTTTGACTTTTTGAACTACTAATTTAAATGTAAGGCCTAATATTCCTCGAAAGTATGCATTTTGCCTGTTATCCATTCATATCAGAGTTTTAAACTAAGATCTTTATCTTGAGAAATGGGGTTATAGTTCCTTTGGTTAAATCTTGAAAATGTTATTCACAGTGCTGCATGATGTTAGCATGTAGTGTATGAGTTGGAATGACTCTCAGCTACTACCACATCTGCATTACTTTCATAATAGCTCAATATCTGTAACTTTGACTGAGTTATA
This sequence comes from Kryptolebias marmoratus, assembly GCF_001649575.2. NCBI lineage: Eukaryota > Metazoa > Chordata > Actinopteri > Cyprinodontiformes > Rivulidae > Kryptolebias > Kryptolebias marmoratus. Next base: position 14,548,411 of record NC_051445.1, read on the forward strand.
GCCCGTTATTTGTGTTTGCTAAGTTCAGTTAGCTGTGGCGGCCATCTTGAATTGAATTATGCTAAAAGTTACTCAGTTGCAGAGGCACATCCAGTGATTAGTTTCTGAGAGCTTCATTCAATCATCCAATAGATCGTGAGATATTTTGCAAACTTGACAAACAGAAAAAATTGTAAATAAGTCTCCATTAATGTGGTTTCTATCACATGCTCAAAGCTCTAGTAAGCAAAATAGGCAGTGATGCCATTATCTAATTTAAGTCCCCTTTTGTTATGTACATTGATACCAAAAACTGAAAAAAAAAAAAACAAATCTTCAGTTTGGAAAGAGTTTTCATCATTGATCACAGTTTCAGTGTGGAGAAGTACAAGCAGCAAAAGGTAGTTTTTTGAATGTATTGACATAAACAAGGCCTTAATCTGACTTCACTGGTAAAATAACCCATTTGATTCCCCCAAAGCTTCAGCATGTTACTCCAGCTGATCTAAGGGCCACCAAATTCACTGGTTTTAATTTTCTTCTGCAAGCGAAACCAAGCAAATGTGAAAGTGGGCCAAATCTTCCCTGGGCTAGCCTGTGATTGACAACTTGCAACTATAAAAGCATCTTTTGCCCTCAGATTCAAAGCCATACCTACCACTAACTTTTCACTTCTGGTTTCAAAAACCAAAATGGTGCTTCAGAACGATAGTCCACAAACCAGTAAGTGATGTCATGACGGCTACGTACATTTTTCATATATGGTCTGTGGATGGAAGCACAGACTAATTGAAAATGAAAAATAAATCTGAGACTGGATATGCTAATCGCCGTTGAGGGTTTGTTGACTGGTGTGACAGAGTGGCCCATGGTGGCTCTGTGAATCAGGCCTGCAGCTGTCACACACACACACATGTGCAAGCTGCACTTTCCTCCTTTGTGTTCCCCACTGATGTGGTCCAGTCAGACCAGAGACAAATGGGCCCAGACATAGAAGACATTAGGACTAGCTAAAAAAAAACATGCTAAGTACAGACTTGCTCTCCCGCAACGCAAACACCGAGTTCATTCTGCTGGAATTACACACATTTTGACATGGAAACAGTGTAAACTTTATTTATACTTCTCTGCATGTCAGGTTTTATCTAAGAGATGTTCTTCTGTTTTCCTTTAGGTTGCTGGTGTTAACATTTGTCTAAAAGAATCATAAAGCTGTAGAGAAATGAGAAGACATTAAATTCACACAGTGCTAAAATAAGTACACACTCTAAAGTCTGCCGGTTTGTTGGACTCAGAATATATGAAAAGTACCACAATAAATCTCTCATAAAACAGTAGTCTAAGGAATGTGACTGTGTTGTCCAGAATATTAAATACTTCTCTGCAGAGCTGCATATCTTTTTCGTGCAGAATTTGATTGATTTTTTTGGTGCAGTGTTTAATAAAGCCCAAAATTGTGAAGCCTGCCAATCTCATAAAATGTGAACAAAGATTGTAAGCACAATGTAACACTGACAGGTTGATGGGGAAAAGGTTGTTCTGTGCAACTAAAGGCAGATCCAGATCATTAAAAGTAAGCTGGCATTTAAAAAAATAATAAATTTAGGAAACATACCAACATGAGTACCATGAGTCATTTAATTGAGCAGCAAAGTTATCAGACAAAAAAACAAAACAAATCTAGTTTTATGTACGCCAAGAACATACGGTACATCCATTATTCGCAGTTAAATTCTGATATTTTGCTGTATAGCTGTTGAAATTCACTTAAAAAGCAAGAAAAGGGGAAAAAATTTAATGCTCACAATTTTACAACGGTTCTCTTGCAGGAGAGCAATTCAAGCAGAACAGTCTAAACTCTGACACCAAAAGAAACATATTTCTCCTTGTAGACGCTATTAGAATTATGTCATTGTTTGTTTTGGACACAGATGAAAATATTTTCATTTTTTTTCTCTCCATCATTCAGTAGGATGCATTCATTCACAAGCACATACTTCACGTACAGCTGGTGTTTTGATCTACTTATTCATCCTCTGCTTTATCTTTCATGTGTTACTTTGAATTTGCTGTCTTATATAAAATGCAAAGGCCTGAATCCAGCTGGCTTCATCCAGAATTTCAAAGTTGGACATGGGTCTGAATCCATCACTGCAGCTTTGAAAACATCAGGACTTCTGAATCAACATGAACTCACTGAAAATTATTAAATATTGGCATGGGGAATTTGTTTTAATTCTATATTTTATCAGCACTGAAACTTTTGTATTTCCAGCTGTGATATCGGATCCAAAAATTGGAATTTCTGTCTCAAGTACGTTAAGTCTCACAGCAGCTGGTGAATATGAAAATGTGACCCTACATAATCAGATCTCAACTCTACCAGTGAAGTGTTTTAACTCTGCCCAGCAGGTGTGGTAGAAAGACAAACACACACGATACAAGGTTAGATACTCAGAAATGCCTCGACTATGTGTTAGTAAGAGTACCTTTGGCGCAACGCTCCTGTTTTTTTCTGCAGCTTTGTGCTGTGATTGAGCCTAATCATTACCAGGTGTGCTTGAAGAAGTTTTGGTAAACCTGGCGCAAGGTCGAGACGGGCTGGAAGTTGGAGGAATGTGATAGGTAAGGGGGTGCCAGTGGGATAAAGTTGCTTAATGTGAAAACATCAAACGGCCCGAGTCTGGTACCAGAATGTTGGCCTAAAGTGTCTGAACTTGTTACAGTGTGATCATGCAGAGCTGCAGTCGGCTCAAACCAGGTCCAAGAAGACCTTTGTCTCCCCACCCCCACCAGAGCTTTAATGCTTGATTTCTTTGCCTTCTTTTTAAAGAGTTTTGAGTGGATGGAGCAAGCATAATGTGGGTATTGTGAAGTCATCTATTACTACTTCCTACTTAAAAATAATTACTCAAATAATTTCCAAAAACAGTTACTTTGGTGAACAGTAGTTGCTCAGTGAGCTTTTTTAAATTGATCTAGTTGCTGCATACAATACAATACTATATTAACTTTAAATCTCAAAACTTGATGATGAAATGACAAGAAATTATAGGTTGCAGTAGTTATGACATTGTTTTTACTTTGGATTAAAAAAATAGGCAGTCTTTACAAATACATTACAAATGCAATAAAGAAATGCTGAAATAATTGCACTTCATATGAGAGACACCAGTGTTAGGCAGGTTTAGAGTCTCATTTAGAGAAGAAAGAAAAATAAATGCCAAAATCCCAGTGTCATCTCATCAGCCAAAATACAAAAGCATTTCCTTATATTTTGGTCTTGGTTGACTTGATTCAAGCAGGCATAAATTTTACCCCCTGCACTGCAGAAAAAAACATCCTGCTCTTTCTCTCCCTCTCTTTTGCTGGCTTTATTATACTTGCTGCTCATCCTGTTGGGATAGTTAAACTTGTTAACTTTTCTCCTAATGCAAATAAAATGACTTGGAAAAAGAGAGAAAGAACATTACATAGAGACCTCCAGGGATTATGATGGAAAAACTGTTTTTTTCACAGGTCGCTCCTGATTTATGACAAAAGTAGAACTTTTGTGAAGGTTTAAAAGTTGGGGTGAACCTCATTTGCTACTTCCAGTGAGGTTGCTGTTAAATAGGTTTGCTTTCCTTTTATTTTCAGCAACGTGTTTAGTTAGCTGAACCCAGATGTGTTTTTAAAGACTGCCAGGAATCTCTTATCTCTGTCATCCTGGAGGACGCACAAACATCCATCAATCACACAAACACACACGCACACAGGCTAACACAGGCAAAGGCTCAGTTTTGTTAGGAGACAAAGTTTTAGAACCATTTTTTTCCTCTTGTCATGTTTGACAATGTCAAATACATAAATTTAGAGACAGATTTAGCCAGGCTGGAAATAGTTTATGAATTACTCCCACTTAATAAAACAATAAATGTCATTTTGATATAAAATCAAAGTGTTATGGAGACTCTTATCCCATGGCATGTGGGTTCCTTCTTAAATTAACTGCACATCTCTTCACATCCTCATACCATGAATAGCTTGACATTATAGCTTTGGATGATAATCTTGTTGGTATCTCTCCATATTTTTCCATTGAATCCTATGATATGATGACCGACTTTGGCTAAATAAGGTAATAAAACACTTTGCATTCATTTTTGCCAAGATATGGCTGATAATAATCCACCGTGCTGTGAGTCAGGACATCTTTTTATCCTATCAGAAACTGAGAGTGCTGTAGTTATGCCAACCAACCCTTCTCCACCTTGACATTATTATGCTGTATAAATGCATGACTGGCTCCTAATGGTGGTTTTCCACAATCTCTTCAGTGTGATTTTTACTGCTCGGGCATGTTTGTTGAAATCCAGGTATGTCTCTCTTTAAAGTGGGCACCAGTTTCTGGTAAAACGGTGGTTCTCCCATCTCACGTTCATTGAAGCGCTCATTTTCCCCTCTTTTTTTTTTTTCCAGGTACGAGTATCACAAAGATCTCCCACAGCGAATGTCTTTGCTGTTATTCAGTTCGAGATTTGTCTTTATAAATATGAGTCATTACTTTTGCAGTTTTTACCAAGAAAAGGAGTGCTTTGTAATCAGTAATTCAAAGTTAAGTGGAAAACCCATGGTTTTAGCTATGCTTATAATGTAGTTATTGCTTATATTTTTTATCGGGATTACTGCAAACAAAAGTGAGCAACGCAGGCTGTGGTTAAATTCACTCATTAGAGATTATTCGTTGTAGAAATGCCCCAATTTTCTCCACATAGTTGAACAGTGCTTATTGGCCAATGAAGCAGGGACCCCCTCACATAAAAGATGAATGATGAGGAAAAGGTCAAGCAGACTGCTGAAAAATGCAGACAAGGCATATTGACTTGACCACCTCTTGTTGATTTGTGCAGGGTGACATGAGTTCCCATAAAACATTTTAATTTGTCATTGGAGTATTTAGGGTTTTATCTCACATTTGTAAAGTCCTTCTACTTCATTTCATTGTAACATAAATTACTGTCTACTTTGTGTTTATTTGTGTCAAAATCAATAGATTTGAGCGGCCGTTTCCTTTTACCTCGGAGGCAGACTTGGATTGAATGATTCAGGGTTGTGAATTACCAATTCATTTTGGACCTGTCCAAACTCATCAGGCTATGAGGCCCAATGACAACAGGAAAAAAATGGCAGCTTGACCTAGACCAATCATCAGTAATTTTTATTGCATTTTTAACAAATAAGAAATGAAGTTTTATGATGTGAAAGAATGAGTGCTTTTAAATTAAAAAGCCAAATAGCTGTGTAAAATTACAACACTGGTAACATTTTTGCTCCAAGAAAACATGCTGTAAAACTGCCAAAAACATCCTGGAAAAGGCGTTTTAATCCGGGTTCACAACAAAAGAAAACATGGGAAATAAATATTATTTACTCAAATTGGCAGTTTTCACCATACAGATTTGTCTTACCAAGCAAATATGTATTCCTTATCTGCCAGTGCTAACATGAGTAAGAAATGTGTGCCATTATCCATGAGAAATAGAAAACACATTGATCATTTGGCTTTGACTAAGATTTAAAAAGGAGAGCAGTCATGTTCATTGTAATTTAGTTCCTGTTGAGCAGACAGGTTATCCCTGAGGACAAAATATGTCTTTGAGTTGTTTGACTGCCTCTGTCAAGTATGGACTTATTTCTGTGACATCTCTGGATACAACAATATCTGTCTAAAACACATTTTTTACAACAAAGATAAACAACTCGAATTAAACTAATCTCGTCTGAGCCTTCAGAACTGTACAGTGTTTAGATGAGGTTTTTTTTATATATAATATGTTAAAAAAGCCTAGAACTGCACAGACCAAAAAAAAGCTACATAAATACGTGTGAATGGAGGACTTAAGGAGGTTAACAAGGCTGTAAAAGGCTGGGACTGTGATACAGTCCATTTTGGATTACTGTAGTTCTGCTCCAAAGTGATAGAAACACTGGCTGGTTTGTGAGGTAGCAGCAAAGTTTCTTGAAATTTTAGCAAGACCGCTTCAAGATCCGCAAACATTGGTTGAAAAGGAGGTATTACAGGACAAGCGTAACCACATTTCAGCTAGAAAGAAAGGTAAAACAAAACGCAAAAAAAGAAAGGTAAAAGGAACCGGAGGCAGGCTGCAGTGGATCTCATCTGTGCAGAAACCAGGTGTTTCAACATCTCGTTTCCATTAAGAGCAGTCAGTCACAGGGTGGCCAGTATGGAAATAAGGTGGTGTACTGTGACACATGTGTTTGCTTCCTATTCATAGAGCAGAGTCTGAAATAGATGTGGTCTCAACTCAACTGTGTTTATTGGACGGGCTTTGCGCTGGTGTAGTGCCCCACGTGTCAGGTTGTCAAGAATAGGGGGAGCAGAGAAAGTTGGGGGCAAAGAGGCCCTAACTCAGAGTATGTTTGGAAAGTGTCACTGAGGTCATTTTAGATTTTTTTTTAAAACTAAACTCTTAAAATTTCTTATTTAACTGCAGTCTTTGAAATGAAACATGCTTGATTTTGAAAGACCATAAAACCCAAACGGAGAAAGGAACTTGGCATCGTGGGCCCGTCTTTTTATGGCTGAAAAGATAAAAATCCCAAGATAAAAAAGAAGTGTAGTATGTGTGCTCACATGTGATAGTAGGCGATTGTATGGACCGAGCTTTTAAATCTTACTCTTTATGCATCTGGCCCTGCATCTATATACTCGTTTTACTGGAGTAAGAAAAGCTGTTTGGCCTAAACTACTGCCAAGCAGCACATGTGGAGCAGCCTTGGTCCAACTCTCCCAACTTTATACACTCAGATCTTTCAGTCATTGAAATAATGCTAATGATTCATTTATCTACAGAGATTGTAACTTTACGGCAAGTTCCAGTGTATGCCACAACTGGCTTCTTCAGAATCCTCCCCTCCCAGACCACTTCCAGTTGCTGATCCCCCAGTTGATATCTGCGTCAGGTTGTTTTTCTTTTTTTTTTTTTTTTCATCTCCTCTGTAAAACCATGCAGTTACAGAAATGTCCACGTGTGTGACATCCAGATGCTTTCGCCACTTTTTTTTTTTTTTTTTTTTTTTTTTTTTGCCTGGTCTGCTGAATGGGTTCAGGCTTTTTCTCTGCCCTCCGTTCCACTACATATTTGTGTCGGTGTTGGTGCGTGTGGGGAAACCCTGCTGAGGAGGTGAAAGGTGGGGCTACAAGGGGAAAGAGGAGGGGAGAAAAGGCGGCTTTGCACTGGGTGTTGTGAGGGTCATCCTACCTGGCAGCTTAGGAATGACTCATTAGAAAGGCAGGCACTAATAAAAGATTTGTCTGTCCTCACTTTGGCCTTTCTGTCATGTCTCTCTCCTTGTCTGAAATTCTGCAGATTCCACCTTCACTTTCCTTCTTTGCCTCTCCATAGCAGCATCAGATATTATCTTGATGACTTGTAAGGAAAATATTTATTGAGGAGACTTAACCTGGAGTATAAAACCTGCAGGAGCCAATAAATGCTCTGTCAAACACGTTTTTCCGAGAGATGCATGTCATTGAAGAGAAATGTTTGGTTACAAATTAAGACAATTGCCACCGCTGCCTTCCAGAGAGGTTACTCTAACAGACAAAAACATAAACTTTCACTGGATGCTGTGTATAAACATATCAATAAGCACTTGTTCCTTCATTTCCATAGAGGGATAACAAGTGCCGTTGAGCTCTGTGGGGCAGATTTTGTCTTCTGTGAGCCTTGGCTAGAATATTCAGTATCCAGTGCCTCAGCCGGGATAAATTGTCACAGCTGTGTAATCCGATCTCTTCTCTTCTCCCTCAAGACTGTAGATGCCGTTTACTCTGCACAGTGTGAAGTTTGGGTACAACATCTGGGAAGGAAGTCAAATCAAAATGAATTAACATGGTTTATTTGCACACTCTTAACACTGTCATTAACATCCTTCAAAGAACACGTCCTCACTCCAGACATTATTTATTTTTTGCCTCTGTGAGATCTTTTGTTAAAACTCTTTATATAGCAGTGATTTATGTAAAGAAAAGCAGAGTTTAACTTGCAGTCCTACTTTGTTTGTTAGTTCCTTTTTTAAATCTTTATATTAGCCTCATATTTTTTGTTTGTTTTGATCCTTTTCCCATAACTTTCACGCCCAGTGGGTCCTCTCCAACCTTCCTGTGAGGCTCGCTGCCAGCGACACGGGCTTCTTCAGTATGTGTGGCCCGACTGTTTCCCCTAATCTAAACCATCATCTCCATATGTCTTCTATCACAACCTCCAAAGCATTTGAATAAACTCCAGGCAACAGGAACAAATTAATTAATGTCTCTTTTCCTCTGTGTGCTGCCTGTAAACTGCCTGTGCGAGTGTGTTCATTTTCATGCAGAGTGTGCAGCTCATGTTCACACACTTTGACACACGCTCAGACATTTTCCACTGTCTTGGATCTACTGTTGAGTTGTGCTCAAAATCCAAACATGTTCAAATGGATCTCGTTTTTTACCTGCATTCTTGCTAAATGATTTCCACCTGAGTGCTATTATCTTTTTTTTTTTTTTTTACCCATCATTCACCTTGTGTTTGAGCTCTGAGGGAAGGGGATAAAAAGAGTTGTACGAACCTCAGACCACAAAATTGCATGTTGCAATTCATCGCATGTGTTGGGAGGTCTTCCACCTTAATTACTCCTGTTTTCTCTTCATAAATGTTGGGACAAAATGTTTGGCTTGCATAGCAACAAGGGAGAAACGGAAAAAATAAATAAAATGCAGCAGGGTTGATGGTGTGTTGCCTTGTTTTGTGACCACAGAGGGCATTTAAACATACTCTAAGGCTACATGTGAAAATTCAACATATCTTCTCTTATACTTCTACATGTCAGTGATGTGGCATACATGAAACTCTGTGATGGCTACAGTTTGGCTGACCTCAGTCTTCCCCTTTCACAGAGTCTGTTGCCTTTACTGACCAGTGGAGCGGGCTCCCAGCTCTGTGGAACAGGGCTAAATCCAGACTTGGGCAGGGCTCTGGCTTGTGACTACACATCCTGCTTTAAACAGACCAGACCCTTTGAGTTATTCCTGTAATTCTGTGGTACATCTCCTGCAAAAACTATTTACGGTTTGATCACTTTGAAAGGTAACACAGAATAGGTGGCAAGCCAGTTCTGGAAGATATTTTAACTGACCTATAAGAAGTTTTGCTGTTAAGTTTGTTTTGTTTTTTAATACTGCCAACCCTTCACTCACTCTCATCCTCTCACAGTTTAACTGCTGCTAAATACTGCTCATTTTGTCAATCTTGCACTTCATTTACATTTTAAAGCCAGATTATATTTGCGCTTTGGTCATGGTGCGAGCAGATTCTGGTGCCATCAAAACTAAAGTTGCCATTTTTACTGTGCTTTAGATATACTACTTTCACTGCAGTCCTCTCCATAAACGGTAAGCTTTGCTACTGAGAGAATAATACCATTACACAGCAAGAACTACTAGAAACTATTCAGGAAAAAAAAATTAATACAAACTGAGCAGTATTAACCCATTTTCTTCCCTTTTAAGTATTCTTTTGAAGTCAGACGTTTAGTCGTACTGTCTGTAGAAGTGAATCTGCTTGCAGACTCTGTCCTGCTCTTTATCTTGTTTTACCACGGGCCACTTCTGTAGATCGACTGGTTAGAAAGCTAGGAGGTGCACAACCAGATGAAGTGACTGAAATGACAAGTACTGTGACATCAATTCAAGGAGATCGAGAATGGCAAGCATAAACTACACATTATAAGACATGCATTCCACATATAATCCAGCTGTTACATCTGAAGTTTCCTTTGGTTAGAACAATCACTCCTGTTTCTTCGGAGTCACAAAGTTAAAGAACACTGGTTGAGTGGTGAAACAAAAGGTCAGCTCTTAAACCTAATTTATTGTTTACCTCCACTCACATTTGATTTTTTTTTTTTTTTTTTTAGATGAAAGGATTTAGTGCGTAAATAGATAATGGTGGAAACTGACCACCTTTAATTTAAAATAATGTAGTTTTGTAAGTGACAGATATCTTGACTGTTTTAAACCTGTAGACAATTTTTTTTACCTCTCTTCTTGAATGAATTTTGCCTGTTTTCTCCCATTATGATACCAAAATGTTATCTCATATTAAACATAATCTGCATACTACAAGAAAGCTGCTGATTTTACTGTAAAACTGTGATCACATTTTATATGCACATACCAAAATAATGTAAAGGATCCTCCTCCTGTGCTTCCAGTTTGAGACATCTACTCCACAAAGTAAACACGGTTTAATTTACACCAGTGTGTGCGAGGCTGTCCTCCCCAGTGGGGTCCTTGTGGGTTTCCTGGCTGTGCTTTGGATGTGGTTTATGTGTTCCGCCTGCAGCACGATGCATGAGTGGTGGTAGTCATCCTTTTCATTTTATGGCACTCCCTGGAAATGAAGGCATGTGAACAGATGACTAACTGAACATTTCTGAGGGTTTTCTAGATGGAAAATGAGCGAGGTAATCGCCTAAAGGCAAACATTTTTTTTAAATATAATTTGTTAGCCGTCTAACGGAGTGATGGGGACTAGTCTGAAGTTAGAATTGGAATTGAAAGGTAAATAAAATAGAAAACTGAAAAGGGTTGGTGCTGATCTAAACAATCAAAAGATGCTAGCTGGTAAAAGCTGTCCTCTCAGCAGCAGCTTGACCATCCTTAAAGACATCCTTCAGACTGAATGTTGCTTGTCTGAATGCACCACAGCGATTTTTCTTTTTTTATGACTACCAACTCTGGTTAGTTGAACACTTTAATGCTGATTATTGAAATTCCAGTATTTTATGATGGTTCCAATTATAATTCATTGCACCCCTGGAGCCATTTCTGCTGCGAACACTTGACTATAAATTGCAACCCAAAAGGAGAAAACAGCTGCTTTTTGGGTTTATAAAGATCAGGAGTCAGACATGTTCATGATGCTGAGTCATTTTACTGTAAGGTAGTTTTGGTAAAAGTGAAGGTGAAGCTGACAGGAAAAAATGACTTGCTTTTTATTAGCCGTCTCGTTAGTTTGCTCTAATTTTGCTGCAGTCTTTCTGTGCAACATGACTGGACAGCACCAAGGTAACAGGAGCTGACAATAAATATCTCATATGCTCAGGTTGTATGAAGTTATGTGTTTGTTACTGTAGCTGTAATGGCTAAAATTAAGCCAGAAACAATTTATTAAGTAATTCAAATAACTCAGTCCTTGAGCCAACAATATTTGATTCATTCCTTTGTTTTATCCATGAGAATGCTCAGTTGTTAGTGTTTCACAGGGACAGTTATTACTGGTGCACAACATGCTTACTTTTGCATTATGTACGAGGAAGAAGAAAATCAGAGGAAAAAAATCAAATTAATTAAAGTCTGGGACCATATTGAAGAAAAAGAAAATAGAAAATACACTACTGGCGGGTTCTGAATAAAACAGCATTCACTGCAAAGTAATCAGTCTGGACAACGAGACTAAGAAGTAGATGAAGTTTCCTGAATCATCATGCGCAAACTGAAGCAAGGTGTTGTGAAAATGAAAATGTGAGCTTTAACAAAGCACGCAGTCGATGAGTCTAGAGGTTCTTTGTTTGTTTGTTTTTTTGCACTGACTTGCAACGTGCATTTAGATGAAGTTGAGTCTCATTTCATTGATGGAGACACAAACTTATAGGTTTAATCAGGAGATGTTGAACCTCCACATTTCAACTGTAGAAAACGTACAGTATAATATCTCAGTTAGGATGAGGCATTTGCCTGCCTTCAAACTGGTTCAATATCAAAGAAATATTTCCAGAAGAACACAGACGAAGTTTTAAATTGCCAAAAAAAACACTGCTGCACTCGCTCAGCCCAAACATGGAGATTCGGGTTATTCTTCCACTCAGCTTCACATACCTGTCGGGAGACTTTTATCACCTTTTAAACACAACAACAAAGCTGTAACAGACTGTCATAAACATCCTGACATTTCGTTCCTTGACAGAGGTATGCAAGATCCAAGTCACTTAGTATTTTTATGAGGAACATTTTCTGGAAGGAGTTTCCAGTGAACGAACATTAAAATGACTGAATGTTTTGTTGTTGTTTTCCTTTATGCACTGGTCATTGTGGATTCATAAACATGTGGTTCTCTTGGTGGAGAGGGAGGGCACAGTTTTTATTGTAGGCATAGGTCAGGGGCTTCTAGGAAAAAGAAAGTTGTGAATCATTGTAATACATGCGTATCTGATTACTGAAATAACAGGAATTATTACAAAGAGTACTTGATGACTAAAATATCTGATGGCTGCAGTCTTAGCTGAAAAGTAACTGAGTGGTACAATTCATGTGACCAGAATGATACCTCATTTTATTCCCTAAGTTTACTTTTGACCAGCAACAAAAAAAAACATGACACATGTAAAATGTTTTTGAGTCTGAAGTTTTTGGTATGGTTTCATTGGAACATTGATTTGAGTTTGGGTTCACAAACATTTCCTGTGGATAAATAAGCTCCCAGGTTTCTTCCTAAATAAGGAAACAGAGAGGGCTCATACTTTTGGGTGCATATCTGTGCCAAATGGTATGGAACTAATCTCCACTGAGTTATTTCTCATTAAAGATGGGCCTCTGAGAGGTACATTGGTGCGCAGACTGCGGACAGTGACAGGGAAGGAACTGTCTGTTCCTGCAGATGGGCTTCATTTAGTGTTGGGCAGGAATAACTTTCTGACAGTTTTATTGCAGCCCAAACTACATGGATAAGTAGAGAAGCACAAGCTCTTTGTGCAAATGGCAGTAGAGCTGTGGATGGAAGAATTTGTCTGCCTCACTGTTGCTGATTGACATACACACTCTTGCAGACTCGCACACAACAAGCCACTGGGATTTAGATGAACCCAGTGGCAACCCAGATGCTGATTCAAGTGCCGGGCTGAACCATCACAGGCTGCTCAGCAGTGTTTGGGTGTAATTCATCTGCTGACTGATTAATGTTCAGTGTCCATGTGGAAGTGCAGTCACGACTTTCAGAAGAAAACAAGCACTCTGATTTAAGTTGGGGTTAAGGACCACAAATCAAGTTTGTTTTGTACAATGAAGGTGTGATGAGTAAGCCAGAGGTATTAGCTCTGTTGTTCCACTCCAGTGATCAGAGAGCTTGTCTTGTTAGAGAACCACTAATCCAAACTTTGACTCATCTTCCTGTGGTTCAAGGAGTTGAACGTCTTGATCTGCAGGAGAGAGTCCAGTTGTTTAAAAGCTGTAATACCCATTTATTTGTGAAATAAAGTGCAGATCTAAAGCTGAAGTAAAATATTTGTCTTAGATGAGTTCCAACTTTTCACTTGTGCATTTAACGGCCTGTATTCAATACTTTAAACGGTTAATATTTGTAGTGTTCATGGAGATCTAATCAGTACAGTTATAGACTTCCGTACAACACTGGTGAAAGTGACAAAAAGGAGTTAATAAAAAGAAAAACAACCACTGAGTTATGTTGAGTTCGAGAGAAGATTTAAAAAATACGATACAACCCTGAATTGCAAAAGCAAGGCCCCCGAACCGAACAGACCCAGTCGGACTTCCTTCCTGTTATTTATAAAGACATAAATCACCAACATCACACTGTTTCCCCTCATAATACTTCTGGACTTGTAGAAATTTATTCCTCATGGAGCCTACTGCCAGTGACTCTCTTTGACTTTTCCATAAAAGACCAGTTCTCATCTACCCATCAGGGGTCTGAGCCATGTACAGCACTGAAAGAAAATATGAAGTCTCTGTCCCAACGTCTTTACTCATAGCAAATATAATAAATTAGAAACAAGACATATTGATGAGTTAAGAAACTATACAGGAATGAGATGGAAATGGTGTATGTTTTTGGTTTGCAACTTTACCTTTGAATTCTTTATGGCCAGTCTGCAGTACAGCTCTCTCCATTGTCCTGTCTGTCTATAAAAGTGACAAATGCACGTCTACTTATTTGTTTGACTTGTTCATTTTAATTATTTTTTAGCCTTTCAGAGTTGTTTAATTAGTATTACATGTTTACCTTGTTTATATTTTAGCTGTCAGTACTATGTATTGTAAAATCTGTGTCACTGCAAAGGCGTTCATAGACACCAGACATCAAGTTGGGTTTTTTTTTGTTTTTTGCCTAGTGTGTAAAAGTATACAGTGGCTGCCCACGCAACTGGCAGGCATCACACACACGGAGACCTCCATCTTTGTCTCAGTTCATCAGCTGAAGGGATTTACTCCACAGCTGACAAGGCCAACAACAATAATGAATAGGAGGCTGCTGATGTGTAATCCCAAGTGTATACAGTCATCAGCGTGTATTTCTCACACAAAGATTTAGTTGCAGCTGTTTTTAAAATCCATGTGAGGGTATTGAAATCACATTTTATCTTGTTTCTTTGTTTGTTTCTCTGTTGTATGTTGTGGCGTTTAATGCTAATGATGTTTTTTATGTAAAAGTGTGTGTGAAAGTGAAAAAATATGGTCTGTAAATAAAAGAAAGGTGTTTCAGATGCTGAGAGTCCTTACGTGCTCTGCATTCGACTCGTCTGTACTGTACCTTGCTGGATCTGCAGCAGTCGCTGGCTAGTTTTGCTGAGTCAGAGAGAGTTCACACAGCAGGGATGAGTAAGCGCTTCTATTTATGCTCAACGCTGCCTCTCTCTGGCAGACTCTGCAGACTGCACGCAGTGAAGGATTGCCTGAGCAGACGCAGGAAGCTTTTATTATAAACATCTGTAATCATATCTCAGTTTTTCTACACTGCAGTTTCCTTAACCGATTAATGCATGAATTGTTTCTTAGTCATTGTGGTGGCGATCGGTTGAAGTTTTATTCTGTGATCATGTATTATGGCGAATTATAAATTGGTCTTTGTTTGCAGGAAGCATCCTCTGTTCTGTAACTCTCTGCAGATGTTTTCTGAGTTGCTCCTACTGTTTTTCTGGTCTCTTTATTCCTCTTGTGGGAAAGTTTTCACATTTAGCTGCTTGCTTCCAATGGTGTGTGCAAGTCGTAGACACGAGGAAGTGATTTTCTAGACATTTGTAGTTTATGGGAAAATCATGTGCAATACAAGTAATTTAATATACTACATATACATATTATTCAAAGAAAAGTCAGAGTCATTTTGAAGCTTTAGTAATATGAGATACTAAATGTGTTCTTTCTTTTTTTTTCCCCCCCTCCAGAAAAGCTCTACAACTCAACAGGACGGGAGCTTCGGAGAGCCCTCTTTTCTCTGAAGCAGATTTTTCAGGTATTTCTTTTTCTGTGTGTCTGCTGGCCTTTTCAAGAACATCCTTTGTGTTTGTCATTTTTGCAGCAGTTCATATGCACACAATAACATGCAAAAGATATATATTGGGTGTGAAAGCATTAATCAGTTCACACTCACACTTGGACACAGCGCTGTTTTCCTAAGGCAGAGTTTTTTACTGCTAAAAGTCTGCCTCCGTGGCAGCTGTGGAGTTCTCAGGTCTGGTCACGGTTTGGAAACAAAAGCAACAGACACTGATGAAAGCTCAAAATAGACCAGATTGCCTCATATTTTTACACTGAGTGCCTCTATAGGCTATCAGTAATAAGGAATATTAATAGTTCTTATGCAGTCATCTCTACATTTCAGAAATTATGTGTATAAGTTTCAAAACTGTTGCTCAATCTGTTCCTTCAGTGCACTTCTGTATGTTTAGCCTCTCTGCCAAATGACTGCAGTCTCCATCACTGATATATGGTAAAGATGTTCTGGAAGCACTTAGACTTCCTCCCGGGACACAAGAAGCCCTGACCACCCCACAGTGTTTATTGCTGCTTTCCCATCTGAACAGTAGAATGTATAAGAAAATGTTAAATCCTGCAGAAGACCTGGTGCTGGCTCTTAAATTATACAGTCACCGACAGGTGTGAGAGACGCAGGTGGTTTTACCATCAGTGTAAATATGTGGGATGAAGTTGAGAGGCCAAAGCAACACAGATTTAATTCCTGGCATTTGTAGTGTCTGAAAACATAGGTTGTTGCTTGTTTTTTCAACTTATTTTTCAGGTTTGCATACTTTTCCCATCAAAGCTTCTGTCTCTTTATTAAAACAGTATAACATATGTGTTGTTTTACAAATTTACTGGTGGGCTGTACATCATCAAACAGCTGACCACAAATATTCTGGCTGACAAAGATCATGATTGCTTGAGTTCACATGTGTAAAATTATCTGAATAGAACAAATGAAAAAAATGTAACCTTTCTATCACAATGCTGTCATTTGCAAATTTTGAGCTATGCTCAACTTATTTAACTTATTATAATATTTGATTAAAAACACTTTAATGATCTTTTTACAGTAAAATTGTAAAACTGCTGCGTGCATATGTTGGTTTTAAACTAAATGGCAACAATCTAATTTAAATCAAAAGGTTGGCAGGCATAAATACTAATATTTTCTAAACAGAAACTAATTATAGTCTCGAATAAACAAATAGAAAATGTGTATATACTGCTCTCTCTGTATGTGTGTGTGTGTATATATGTCAACTGTTTATCAACTGTTTTCTTCATGTTGTACAAAAGAGACCACATTATGTTCTGCATAAAGGATCACAGAACTATTCAGCAGCATATTTTAGATTATTCTTATTAACCAGTAAAAAATATGCAGATAATCTTTCTGTAATTCTAAGGAAACTTGTATAGAAGGAATCATTAGTCTAAGATGGTACCAAATGTCACAAAATAAACACAAAACACTGTGTTGCAGTCTGTACGAAATAATATTTATTTTCTTTCTCTTGTTTTCCTTCAGGATGACAAAGATTTGGTGCATGAGTTTGTGGTGGCCGAAGGACTGACGTGTTTGATAAAAGTTGGAGCTGAAGCAGACCAGAACTACCAGAATTACATCCTCAGGGGTACGTATGCTGCAGAACAGCTTTACTCCAGAAAACTAACAGGGGTGTTTTGTTCTACCTCACCATGAGGATGTTTCTAATCAGTCCTATAACAGCTATTCTTTCCATAAACTCATCTACAGCCACATGTGTTTATGTAAACCATGTAAATTGATGATTCTACTCGATGACCCACGCACATACGTACAGGAACTTAAAGCTTATAAACAGACTCCACTGTGTGCTGCAGATAATGTGGAAGTTAGGCCAAATGTAGCAGCTGGTTAATTTACGGCTCCCATGAGGTGAAGGATCATTTGTGTTGAGGTTGAAGGGGGCCACGGACACCCTGTCTGTGGAAGACCACAGCTCTCACTCCAGAGTCACCACCATTTAACAGCCTGCTGTGAAAAGGCAGGTCACACATGCTTAAGTGTCTAATAAAGTTCTGCCAGGATATTACAGACCATAAAACTAATTCTCTATTCACTTCTTCCTTTCTCTTAACTTTTTTTTCTCTTATTTTTTCATTAGAATTTGGTGCAGTTTTGGTTTTTTATTAGACTAAGCATTTTGTGTGTTTTACTAGTTTTGTGTTAAAGATAGATACCACTAATACAGACATGAATTCATGACCTTGGATTCAACTTTTAAAAAAACAGCAATTTTTCAAATACCTTTCATAGTGTAGTTGATCCTAATGTTAGTTCTGTTAGAAATATTTTACAACTTGCTCATCTTTGACCTTTCCTCTAATTGAAAAGCCAAATTCAAAGAGGGGAAGGTCTACTTCTGATGGCCCCTGGGCAGGTTATGAACATGAACGTGACCCCTCAGCAGTCTGTGATCCTGAATGTTTAAGGCTTCGTCCAAACTTAATCCCATCTTCGACTCAGCCAGATAAATCACAAGGCTTAAATGGCCAAAACATGAAAAAGAAAGATGACAACTGGCTTTTGGAAACCAGAACTGACCACATGTAAGAGTTGTTAGTGTCATTCTTCTGTGAATGATGAGACCACCTCTCATATCGTCACTCCTCCTTGTTGACATTTTTTTTTTTCAAACTCATCTTTAGAAATATGATCTGTCAATTCATTTCTTCTGGACTCCTTTTTCTCTTCTCAAGCTAATTTATTGCTTCATCTGATCTTGGAATACAGTTTTCTGCTCATGTTTTGTATCTCAACATCACCGTGAGAAACTAAACCAAACTACGGCTCTCCCAAAAGCGCTAGTTTCATCTCCTGACCTAATTTTTGCTGACAACCAGAGGAAACGCAGCGCAGAGCAGATCACCCTCCCTTGTGAGAGGCATGTGTTGGAGAACACAAGCAGAGTATGAGCTGGAACACACATGCACAGGTCAGAAATACTGCTTTGCTGTTGATGGCTTCCAAAAGCAGCTAAATCATAAGAATTCCCAAGAGGAGAGTAAATTAGTTGTCTTAAATGTTCACACGTGCAGACACATATGAGGGGAGAATGAAACAACTGTAACAGCTTTGAAATCATGCACTGATCACCTTTAATGTGGTGGGTTTTTTTCTGCTGTGTCTTTCAAGTTTAGCTTCTTTTTCTTTCGTCTGTTCTCTTTTCAGGGGTCACCACAGCGAGTCATCCTCCTCCATCTAACTCTGTCCTCACTCCAAGTACCTCCCTGTCCTCTCTAACTGCATCCATATATCTCCTCTTTCTCTTTTTCCTGGCAGCTGCATCTCTAACATCCTTCTACCAATATACCCACTGTCCCTCCTCTGCACATGTCCAAACCATCTCAGTCTGGCCTCTAACTTTATCTCCCAGTCCTTCGACCTCATTCCTAATCCTGTCCATCCTTGTCCCTCCCAAGGAGAACAACATCTTCAGCTCTGCCACTTCCAGTTCTGTCTCCTGTCTTTTTGTCAGTGCCACTGTTTCTAAACCATACAGCATAGCTGCTCTCAAAAAAAGAGAGAAGCAGAGAGAATGTGGCCTTGAACCCATCTGTCTGGTGTGCATTAAAAACCTCCCGACCAAACAATCTCTCTCTCTCTTTCATATGATTCTCAGTCAATCTTAAGGATCTTTTGTAGTTAGAAGAGGCACCATCAGTCATTCGCACCCGTCTACTTGTTTTTTAAAACAACAAGTTCCCAGCCTTCAGGTATGAGGAAGATTGTTTTCAGCAATCTACACCATCTCACTTTCCTTTTTTGCCTCATTTTTGTGTTTTGTCTTCTCAAAGCCCTGGAGGTATCTGTGGCCAGTTTGAGCTCCCGCAGCCCCCTTTCATGGTAAATGGTAAATGGCTTGCACTTATATAGCGCTTTATCTAGTCCAAGGACCCCAAAGCGCTTTACACTACAATCATTCACCCATTCATCCACACATTCACACACTGATGGCCCCTCACACCTGGCTTGGAGGGCTTCCAGACCTGGGTTCAGCTCTCGTAGACCTGCTCTTTGTTGGCCCAGGGGAAAGCTTGTGCACCTTTATCGCTTCATCAGAGGGAAAGGTGTGAGGTCACTGTTTCAGAGGTGCCAATCCCATCTGGTTCTGCAGAAACTTAACAGTTAGCTACAAACACACAGAAACCGAAAGGGCTTCTTGGGATTATTCAGTTTTTATTTGTAATAGAAAAACTCTGATCATTTTTGTAAAACAACTTTTGAATCTGTGACCTTCACCTTTGACTGGATCACCACCTAAATTTAATTTGTTCCTTGTACCATGTTTAGTGTTTCCTGAAAGTTTCCTGAAAATCTCTTCTTAACTTTTTGAGTAATCTTGTACACAGACAGGCAGACAAACTCTACTGATAACGTAACCTCCTTGGCAAAGGTAAATGTACAAACTGCAAATTGACTGACGAGCATCAAGAGGATAAATGAATCAGCTGAAGCAGCACTGGTTTTAAAATGTATAGACTAAGATACAAGACGATGACAATAATGTTATGTTCTTTCTTAAACCCATTGGGGTTTTTTTATTTACCAAGATTAGACACAGAATTGGTACAATAATCCACAGAAACTAAAGGAGAAAAGCAAAGAGAAGAAAAATATCCATTAGTATCATTTATTTGCATCTTTGCTGAATTTCTTCTTGAGTTTAGATCTCATCAGAGAAGCTTTTAGGAAGAAGATTCATTTTCTAGTGACAGAGTTCAGTTTTAGGAAAAATGTGAGCTGACACAGTCAAAAGTTGTATGACAGTGGAGGGTTTTCATTAAAGCAAACAATAAAGGAAGTAAAAGTATGGTTCTGTTGCAGAGGCAACAAAGTTCGTCCATCAAGTTTTGTGTCTGCCCAGTTGGATGTGCTCAGAAAACTACCAAGAGGAGGCAAATCAGATTCCTGAACCACCTCAGCTGACACCTTTCAATGAGGAGGAGAGGCGGCTTTATTCCAAGCTCCTCCCAGATGACAGAGTTCCTTACCGTCAGTGACTGATTCTGAGCCTGACCGCCTTATACAGATGAAACTCATTTCAGCTGCTTGTATCTTAGATCATGTTCTTTCAGTCACAGTCCATACTTCTTGACCATAAGTAAAGGTTGGAACATAGACATATCAATGTCCTAATTACTGCAAATAAAGCCCTGATTCATCAATCCATCTCTTGCTCCATCTTACCATCACTCATGAATACTCCCAAATACTTGAACTCCTTCACTTGAAGAGGCTAACCCCAACCCAGAGGGGGGGTATTTCCACCTTTTTATACTGGTGTTTCAGTTATCGTCTATATTTAATAGGCTTCTGTGCCATTAATGTAATTAATAATTAATGGCTTCTTCTCCATTAATGTAAAAAAAGTACAAAATAAACAATGCTAGAAGAGTAACACATCATTATTAACAACACAGTAAATGCTTTCACAGGCCTAAAATAAAAGAAGTTTGTAAAAAAAAAAAAGGGTGGGGGGATGGAGGTCAAGAAGGTTTCAGCAGTAAGCTTGAGGTTTTTCACAGTGGTACGAAAAAAGGATATTTTATGGCACTAATTACCATGAGCAAAACAAGGAGATGAGTTGGAAGAGCAAATCATAAGGTCTCTTCCTGAATCTTTGTTCCATTTGTAGTGTTTATAATAAGAACACTAACAAAAGTAACAGCCGTGTTTAATTGGTGCTGTAAAACCAGGAGCGCCAGTTTCAGTCAACTTGAAGTAATTATTCTCCTCTTTGAAATGCTCACTGTTGACATTCCTCACCATGAGCTATGGTTTTAGCTACGCTTTCTCTCCGAGCTCCTTTCCGTTTGCACGCTTTTGTTGACAAAACACTCACCATCTTTAAGCCACGATGGGAACAAATTGGAAGTGAAGTTCTAGGTGTTCATCTACGGAAATTTATATTAAAAAATACTTTTTTAAAACACCTATCTTGGACTTAATTTTTCTTTATAAAACATGTCCATAAGTTAGATTCATACCGAGAAGGTGATATCTCATCTCATGCTGCTTTATCCTCTTTGCACATAGAATTACATGCTATAACTTATAAACCTGGCAAATTTATAGCTTTTACAGATAGGATTTGTGTTGTCCAGATTCAGAAATATTACTGTGAGAAATAAGGGATGGTCGTATTTCATTTTATTCTTTTATCTTCCTCTTTCCTTCGAGTTGTGTATGTCTCTCTCATGCTACCGTTTTAAGATCTCCTGTTTCTGATGACACGGCTGTTACAGCGCCATAAGTTAAAGCGCCTCGACTTCCTGGTTTCCAGCAGGAAGAGCTCTGTGGACCTCGGTGAGAAACGGAGATGTGTTCAAGTCAAGTGTTTCATTACCTCCTGAACTGTCTGGGATCTGGAAAACTGCTTCCAGTGCAGTTCGGCTTTTCGTGTCACGCAGAAGCAGTTTCAGTGGAAGGCAGTGTTTGCGACGTTTCAGCTGCACCTGAAACACAAGACCCTTTTGTTGCTCTGAGTCTTCATCCTATTTCTCTGTGTGGTGGTTTGAATTGTACATGTGGCAGATCAGTGAGGCCAGGCAGTGACACATCTGTGCGTTGCTTTTCATCTCCGAGCCAAGATTGTGCGCGTTCCAAAGGTTCACAGTAAATAAACACAAAAACAGCCATTTTCACTCATTCACTCCTCTTTTGTAGTCGAACCAGCTGCTGCTGAGATAAAAACAACCACAACAGGAATAATTTGAGTTTCCATGTTTCTGTTTTTTCATAACTATGTCACCGTTGCATGATAATAAATACCAGATAAATGAAAGCACATTTAGATTAGTAGCTGGCCTTTCCTTGTGTTCACATAGATGTGATCATGTGTTGCTAACAAAACAGCACATTTTTCCAGTATACCGTTACATACTAGAGGGGCTTTTTACTTCTCTTAATTTAGAATCTGGATCATTGTTTTGACTACTGAGCTCTGAGTGAAAACCCAGGCATAGTTGAGTTAACAGCAGCGTTGGAAGCTCGTCTTGGAAACATTGTGTAGTGGGTAGTCTGGCTGTGTTATAGGTCGTCTGCTCTAGTGGGGAAACCTTTACGATGTCCCATCGTCTGGATAAACAATTCCTTCTGTCTGAGCTGAGCCGTGTGGCTTTGTGTAAATGTGTCAGTACGTACGCTGGACTTTTAGCTCCGGTCGTCTTGTTTATGTGATCGTGCATGGCAGAAATTTAGGAGAAGATACGGTGCTGCTTTGAGATCTTCTCACAGATAATCTGTGGACAGGCACCGAGCTTGAAACGGGAGGGAGCTCTTCAGAAAGGCCCTTGTCACGCCAACAGAAACCTGAACTCCTCCTTTGTGATGAGATCCTGTGGGAACACGTGCATGTTCTCAGACCCAATCTCCTGAAAAATCTGTGAGAGAACCAAAGCTCCTGCTGCCTCATACTGTAAATCTGTGAAAAATAAAACAAACAAAGAAACTCACTCATCCACATAGTCATGATACTTGCCCTCTGAGGAGTCGTGGATGTTCAGTCATTCAGCTTATATTATTCAGAGTTCCTTCTCAGTCTTAAAAAGTATATAGTATCAACAGTATCAGTATTATCTTATAATATTCCAGGTTTGTTTAAATATTAGACAACAAAAGTAAAGTATAGACAAACACGTTTCTGACACTTTTCTCTGTTGCACTTTCTAAAGGATGAAAATAAAAATTTCTAAAAAATTGCTCAAACATTTAGTGTACTTTTCTCATTAATTGTATAGAAATGATGAGCAGGGTCATCATGATGTACACTTTTTATCCACCTCTTCAGATCTTGAGTTTAAGGTTTTATTTATTATTGTTTGTTACTGATTGAGAACCTTAGAGACCTTGATTCTTACATTCTCTCTTTAAAAAGTGACCGAACCTCATGGGATAAAATTCTTTGCCAGATGAATATCACTTTGGATGCAAATAAAAAAAATATCCCACCACATTCCTTTTTTTTAAGTTTACAGATATTTTACCATCAAAAGAGGCTTAAAAATCAACAGATGATTTGAGTATGGAAATGTTGACGGAGTAGGTACACATTTTTTTCCATCTAACCTCAGAGAACATCAAGTCTCTCCTGTACTGGAATTAAAGTTCCCCGTAATAAAGTGTGGTGTGTGAGTGTGTGTGTGTGGGGGGGGGGACTTTAAAATATAAAGTAAATGTTTGAATATATCTGTAAAGTTGTAAATAATCCGAACAAAATGTTAAAAAAAGAAATTGTAGTTGCATTATTTAATCTGTTGGGGTTTATTTTTGGGCCTCAGAGGAATGATTTGGCTAAAGTGAAGGAGATTCAGGACAGTAGTTTTGCTTATCGGTTCAGTCCTCAATATCCCAACCTTCCTCCACACTGCCGACCCCTTCAGTAGATTTCAGTTCGCTGTCACACCCTCTGTTTCTGTCGGACTCCTCTGGTCCTCACATGAGCTCGGAGCTGGACCCAGTTCAGCCCCACCTGCCTGACCTATATTCTGCCTCCCCTTAATCTTCTCCCAACATCTGTGGATGTTTTCAGCCTCAGCAAACCCACTGGCAGAGGAATTACAACCACCTCTCAGACTGTTGGACACTCACAGAATTTACTATACAATAATTATATTTTAAGAATGTTAGTTTATAACGTGCTGACTTTATTAACTCTGACTCCGCCATCTAAAACAAACCATCATTAGTGAAAAAAAAAGAGAGTTTTCTAAAGTAACGTAGCATGCGAAGAGAGAGACTGGAATCTTCAACATTTGAGTGGTTTTTAAGGCAGATTTTTGTGAGGATGCTGTTTTTGGTTTGCCCACACTGTAAAATCTAATTTATTGTTTCAACCTAAAAATAAGAGTGAAAGACTTGCTTTCATATTTAGGTTAAATGAAAAAACAGTTTGTTGCACTAACAAAACTTCATATTTTGTTTGAAAAGAAAATCCCCTGCTGTGCAAACTTCTATGTTGGTTTGGATGACTTGGTTTTGATAATAGACTGAACTTCTTATTACAAGACTTTTTTCAGTGAAGTTGATATAGATTAATTCATAATTTAACTGTTTAGCGTAACTCTTTCAATCTAGGGCTGCAGTAGCTCGGTGGTCAGCGCTGCAGTCTTGTATTCCACCAGTACTTTGTTGAAATAACAGATTAATATGCTAAAATAACAAGCATGCAAAAAAAGTGTTTTTTTACAGTGTAGAATCAGCACAAATCGCATTGCTGCTCTCGAGAGCAGGAAGAATTTCTCACAGCTCATCCTTCAAGTTCACTTTACAAAAAGCTGTAAGGCATGCAGTTGCTTTTTGCAAGTTTGTCCAATCTGGACGGGATGCAGAAAGCTCGGTTTTTTGTTTTTTTTTGGCAGAAAGCCCAGGTTTTTGTTGTCCATTTTAGTTTTTTATGACTCCTTAAAATTACTTTAGTACAGAAGCAACTCTAATCCTGCAGCTGATTGTATATATGGCAGGAATAAACTTTATAGAATGGTGCATAACCTTTTATTGTCTCTGTGTTGTTATAGATGGCTCAGCTCTGCCCTCCACAGCACTGCAGTTCATTAGGTCTGCAGTGCCCACAGTGCTTGCTCAGCCAAATATTAGAAAGACTTTCCTGCCTTACTTCATGCTAATGTTCCATTAGGTCTGTTTGTTTGTCTCGGGGGAATTCGTTTGGGATTAGGCCTACACCAAATTTTGGCAAATGGTAAATCCATCCATGTCTGAAAATGGAAGTATCCCTCAGTTGTTTTACTTTATGGGGCACATTGTAACTCTGGCAGACGGCACGGTGACTGAAATTGCTCTGGCAGAGGCAGTTTGTCTGGCTCTAATGGTCTGGGTGATTAGCTGACTAACAAATAGAAGGCAAACCATGACCATGTCTTAATTCAGTTCATATACTGTAAGAGCTGGGTAGTAAAACTTGTCTTTTTATGGCACTCAGACACTAAATCAGACCGTTGCCAGAGGCATGCAGAGAGCAGAAGTATCAGTAACAAAAGAAAATCAGTCCGCTTTTAACATCATCATCAAAATGAGTTTCTTTACTTTTTTTCCTCTTGTCAAGGACGTATGAGACTGCAGGCTCCAGTGAAAACTTCACTACATGTATTGACATTTTTATATTTATGTGGTGGTTGTAAGGTACTTAATCCATGTAAAGAACTATCTTGATTCTAATGTCATGGATTCTTATTTTATACAAACACATAGCTACATTTACATCAATAAATACAAAGTTATGTGCCATTTCAGCCTGGGTTTTAGTTTAGCTGTGGAGTGAATACAATATATAGCTGTCATTTAAAGACTTTTACCACATACCACATAACTCCACTAGTCTTTAGCTTGGACTCTTGCCACAAACTTGATTATTTGTTCAAAATTTTAATATAGCATGTCAGAAATCTGTTCTTGAATGTTCTGAGTAGATGTTGAGTTAACCTCATTAGCCGTATTTTTAATCCTCTTCTTTAATGGTGGCTTGAAAAGAGCTTCGGCCATTGTTAGTTTCTTTGTTTACTATTTAAGAGCTGTTGGAACATATTGTTTAAACAAAAAAAAAATATGATCTCTGGATGGCACTTCCTCTTCTGCATTGGTTTTAAATCTCCTGAGGTGATATTACTTAAGGCTGCAGGTCTTTCAAACCAGACAGCAGTAGGGATTCTCAGAGGGTATAAAGACTGTCGCACATTAAGTAGTTATAAGCATCTATGTGTTTGCTTTCACATTGCCAGGGAAATTCTGTGATTGAACAATACTTGTCCAATGGTTTATGTTTCCTGTCACTTAAGCGCGTAACATTCACAGTAACAACAATGGGCGATGCCATATCTCCAATTCTAGGTTGTCTTTTTGGTTTATTTTTTAAAGCAAACTTTGAAAGCACTGCAAAGGTTCAGAAGAAGGAGTTATAGAAGCCAACAGCCGACTCACAGAACAGACAAGACTGTTTTGTGCTGCACACGTTCAAAGAAGAGCAAGACAGCAGAATTCAGTGGCAATTAAGTAGCTCCTACATTAGCAAGGCATGTGCCGTTTTAATAGCGTGGTTGCTGGAAGAGTGTTTGGGTTGCTCGGCTGGTCAGCGTACATTTATGTTTGGATCAATCACATCAACTTACGTCACTCAAGAGTCCCTATTGAGCTAAGAAAGCGCCTACTCTGCTAAAAACAATAAATAAATACCCAATAAATTTAGTTATAAGGATTACAAATGGCCAGAACCTGTCAGTTATCTCAGATGGTTACTGACGTCAAAAACACCTACACTGACATACGATCACACCTGTTGTAACTGCACATTATGTTTATAAAAGCTGTGTATCATTTAATGCTTATTTATATTTATTAATGCTGTTTCTTTTAACACTTTTTTGGTCAGCAGAAATATGCTGTAACCAGAGCTTTTTTTTTAGTATCACCTGTTGAGGTCACCATACCCTTCCTTTGGAGTGTATGGCTACTTTTCACTGGCTTTTTAGTGCGGCTGCCTTGTTAGAAATAAAGGTTTGTGGGTTGTTATTTCCTTAGCATCAACCAGCACCATTCTCATTCATCACGCAGATGCCAGCTATGAATAAATGTCTTTTTAAAAAAAAGCATTGTTGAGCTGAGAGGGCCTGAGACTTTTTCCACAAGTGATCTGTTTTACCAGCAAGTAGTTAAATTATCCAGTTAGTATAAATTTATCATTAATGTTTGTTTTGATTAATAATTAAACTTGAGAAAAGGAAACAGAATATGTGCATTGAACATCGTTACATTAAAAATATGTTTTATGTCTGTTTGTTTTGTTAGTTTTCTTTTTGTTCTTATTTTTAGTAGTAGTTTAATAATAGTGTTCATTCAGTTTCCAGATGACAGTAACAGGAACACATTTCTGACAAATATCTTTTACAGACCTAAGTATAAAGCAGAAACGGCTTATGTAGATGCGGGGCAGTTTTTCAGAAGTGTGAATACAGTTACAGCTGAAGCAAAATATACAAGACGCTGTAAGAGGCTCAGAGTTGCATTGGATGGAGATTTGACTCCTAACCTGAAGTCCTGGGGAAATAAATGTTGCAGGTTGACAAACAGTTTGGCTGACCCATTTCAGATGAGCTGAAAAAATGCAAAATGAAACCAAAGCAGCAGCGTGTTAAGTGTGAGAAGAGCATAGAGGTTTTCAGATATGTTGAGCAGCTTTGTTGCATCTTTTTAGAAATGTTTTTGGTGTCGATTTTTTTTTTTTTTCTTCAGGATGTATATGTCCGACTTAGCTTGCTTGTGTTGGTGCTGCCTCCAAGACCTCAGAGGGCTTCTCACCTCGGCAGTGGTCACAGAGCTGCCCTTCCTGCACATTCCTGGGGCTGTGGAAGATAATTGCTGTGGTTTATGAAGGGGAGAGGCCCTGAAGAAATGCTTCCATCAGACTTTAGTTGTTTAAAGTTTGTAGTTCTCTCAGAATTCTGGTTCAGAAACAGAATCCGGGTCTGTCTCCTCCAGTCCGTAGGTCTGTGGTTACCTTCAGCAGTTTCAGATCAATCAAATATTATATTTACTCTCAAGGAAAATGAGTGATACCAATACACTGATCACTTCCAAGTTGCTTTTGGACAAAATTTATCATCTTTTTGCATAACGACGCCGTGTGTGTAGATGCCAGCTTCTTATTACAAGTTATATGTGTAAGAAGTTTAGCACTGTTAGTGTTGTACTTGGTGTGAGGTATCGTAAAACTGCTCATGATTATTGGAAAGGAGGTCCACATTTCTGGTCTCAGATCAGAACTTAAAGAAGAAGAAGAAGAAATTCAATACAGACGCTCGTTTTATTAGCCTTCATTTAAATTGATGATTTTCTGTTGGAAAGTTTAAAAACCAGTCGTGGTCTCTGCTTGTAAAAGCTGTAAAAGTATGTCACAGTCTAATTATTTGGTTTCACTGCCTCACTGTTACACAAGTAACCTAACTACCCTGTTTTATGGATGCTTTAATAAAAAAATGTTTCAACTCCTTTTAGAGTTCACAGAGGTGATTGTTTTTAGAGTAATTCGATTTCTTTACTTTGTTTCTCAGGTTTCTTGTAATGAAGGGAAATTTAATTTCTTTAAACCGTTACAGTATAATTTTACCCTAACTGCTCAGTCCGTGTGGTTTCTGCTCCTTCATGTGAAATTGTACATAAGTGACCGCTGGTAATGAATGATTTCATGAAGCAGCAGTTTTGATAGATGCGAGGGGAAAGAAGGTAATGTTTGTGTGGGTTCTGGTGTGGTTTGTAACAGCTTGAATGGCTGAAGTGTTTCTGTGTCCTAACTGCTCACTAAATTAAATCTACATATGATATGAACATTCATTTTAACTTTATTTTACTTGGCTGCACGGTCAAGCAAGCAAACCCGCTCATTTCCTATCTGTGAGATTGTTGCGTAACGTCTTGTGATAACATGTCACTGTGGTCGAAAAGTCGTTTTAATTTTGCGGCTGGCTGATAAATTCTCATCTGTCAGCAGCTTAATATTCACGTTGTGTAATGACACTTTAAAAGCCTCATTAGAGTCACAGAGATTTTCTCACCTCTGCTTTCAGTAGACATTCCTTGAAACCAGACGATACCTTCCACAGGTGCACAAAAGAGATAAGTCTGTGAGGTGATGATTTTGCAGGTCAGCTATGGATATGAAAAAACCAGCATGCAGCCTGGCTTTTTTAGTGTGTGTATGTGTGTGTGTGTCTGTGTGAACTTAAAGAATTAGTTTTTTGAAATAGTGTTCTCGTCATGTAATGGCACATGAATGGATCCAAATGCATGCTCGGTGGAGGCAGATTTATAAGCAATACTTGAACTTTAATAACCGAGCTGGGAGTAAAGCAGCTCTGCAAAACAGAACAAACAAGAACAGGAGCAACCAAGAATTAACAGGAGGATCTGACAAAGAAGTGAAGGAAACCAGCGAGTATAGGTGCTGTTAAGGATAAAAACAGGTTTGCTGATCACAAATAAAAGACGTGGGTGTGGAGCTGGGAACTGAGGACATCTAGAGATTGTACAAGAACAACGTAAGACAATGAAACCTGAGCGAAAACAAACAGGAGTGAACTCAAATATACAAAATGAAACAAAGACCCCAAAAACCATGACAGATCTGTGGCGTTCTTATCAGTAATAAATATCTTATCTTCAGTAGAAATCTCTGAGCATGATATGAGTTTGAAATATCAGGCAGAAGTTTAACTTCGGGGGGTGACTCTAACCTGCAGAACTGGAAGGAACGTTTCATATTTTTGTAAACTCTCTCCGACGTGCTCTGCTTTGATACGTCATGCTGTTCCTGCTGCTGAGGTTTTCTGGACTGCTTTGGCCTGACATGTTAGGAGTAATTAACCCTGATTGATAAAAGATGAGCCGTCGCTGTATTGGGCCATCAGCGTGCACAAACACACACACTGACGTATGCAGACGCACACACACACTCACCGATCATGTACACACTGCAGCTGCACCTGGGAATTTTGGCTTATCTACAGCATATTTATGGTTTTAATACCCCTGGAGAGAAACGGAAAGAGAAAATGTATGAGAAACTGCAGGTTTTCATTACGATATGTCATAAGAAACTCTTAAATACAGAAAAAATTAAACTGTACTCTTAGTAATTCTGTCTGTAAGTCTGTTTATTGAGTTGTTGCTTAGATATTCAACTTTGTTATTCTGTATTTTAATATTTTTATAGTTTCAAAGCCTCTGTTTTGACAAACTCGGCAGCATATCTTCTGATATATCTCTGAATTGGATCATATATGAGAAAAACAAGAATACCACGATTTATTGAAAAATTTCTCTAACGTATTAACCCCAAAGTCATAACGCCTGCCAAAAACCGGGGCCATTCAAAATTATTCCACTTTAAGAACGGCCTCCTCCTGCTCATGTTCTTTAGTTCCTCCGCTTTTTTCCTTGCGCCAGGTAAAGTATCATTCACACTTACTGTGGGCTCAAACTCAACTCATCGGACAGGAGATGTTTTTCTGTCTGAAATGACTTAAATAGTGCTCATGTCTGTTGTAACTGTCTGTCCTGGTGTTTGTTGCCTTTTCACCAACTTTTTTTTATTTTTTAAAGAGGTCCCTCATTTCATGTTACTAAAGACAGATCACATATATCCAGGATCTGAAGAGTATTTTCAGTGTCTTCCTCTATCAACAAATGTTTGGTAAAACTCTACCACATGAAGGAAAATGCATGTGTAAGCAGCACCCTAAAACACTGCCACTTTGTCAGGCACAGAATTTACTGATTTTATTAATAATTTATAGTGAGATCCATCAAACTATAAAATTATCAGATGCTGCATCTTTCAGGCTAAAAAGGAGGTAAAATATCAGGCTTGAAGATGTTCATGTGATTATTGTAGGTAATTTTTTTATGTTCAGACAGATTTGGGCTGCATTAGGCAGACTGATCCCATTTTCGTCTTTCCCTAACACAATCATGAGTGATTGCATTTGTGTTAGTGGTTCTTTGTGTGCCACATGTATGACAAATTTGATCCGTTGTTTTTTTTTAAATTATATATATATATATATATATATATATATATATATATATATATATATATATATATATATATATATAGTTGGTCGAAATTCTCAGTCTATTTACAGAGTTAACTGTGAATTTCATTTATTGTGTCACAACCCAATGAGTGAGCTGTTGCTGTTTTGTGTAGAAGATGATGAACCGAACACCATCTGTTTCTTCTAATCCCACTCCTGCTCATGTTTCTGCTGCGGTTTGTTTTTTGTCTCTGTCCAGCTCTCGGTCAGATAATGCTGTACGTGGACGGGATGAACGGCCTCATATCTCACAATGAAACAGTCCAGTGGCTCTACACCTTGGTCGGCTCAAAGGTAAAGAACATTAACATTCACTAAGTAATGAGACCGCAGACTCTGTAATCTCATCTCATTATCGCAATCTCATTATGGCTTTTACAGAACAGATTAAATCATGAACAACTTTGTCTGCGTGGAAGCAGTCCTGTCATTCTGCTCACCTCAGCCCCCTAGTGGCCATGATGCCACACGAGTAACTTAGTTGACAGTTTCTACATCGTATTTTTCTTTATTTCTCCGTGTTTTTGTTCTTACAAATTTCTTTTCTACCTTCTTATGTAAATAATGAGAGAATACTTGGCTTCTGCTTTATTGATTTTAATAAAATTCTTGCTTCCCAATCATCCCAATCATCTTGTATGGCAAGCATCCATTATTAATAAACATTTTGACCATGATTAGTGGAGTGTTTCTTATCACAGTCATGGCACTCATTATTACAAGTGATTTTTTTTTTTCTTGTTTCATCACCGCCTCATGTTTTGTTGACTTTCCATCTTCAGCTATTTGTGTATAATTAGTATTACACCCCTCACTATGTTTTAGTAACGACCTTTTCCACACTTTTTGTTTTTGTAAGTTTTTAAATTTTGGGTTGTATTTGATGCCTTGCCATATTTAGGCTTGTATATTACAGAATTATAATAATAAGTTTAGTTCAATCAAATACTTTTACCCGTTTTGTTACAGGCCTGAAATAAAAATGATCCAATCAGCTCTCATTGTCTGGTATCAAACCTCTCGAGACAGTTCAGTCAGGAAACAGCTGCTACGATGACAGGAAGCATTTGGAAAATAAACATTCCTGCAGATTCATGGTTTGTTACCAGTCCTTTAAGTTCAGCATTGATCTGTGTTTTGTAGTTTCGTCTGGTGGTTAAGACGTCTCTTAAGCTGCTGCTGGTCTTTGTGGAGTACACAGAAAGTAATGCTGCCCTTCTCATAAAGGCTGTGAACACTGTGGATGCCAAAAGAGGTAAGACCCCAGAAAGAGTTTTTTAAACGGAAAGGTGAAACACGGCTGTATATGCAGTTTAAATTATTCTTAGAGATTTAAACCGAGAAACAAAATTAGTCAGTTGACTTTAGTATTCATAGCTTTCTGGATGCAAAAGAGAGGATCTCACTGGGCTGTGACTGTTGGAGACTAGTTGGTGAATGAGATTTGTGAGGGAGTCTCCAAAGTGTCTCAAAACGTTTGCAGTGGTTCTCAATTTCCTTGTGTGAGTCACAGACGATCGCCGTCTTGTCGCTTGAGTTTTGAACACGTTCAAAAAGTCTATGCAACAAATTCTCTTTCAAACTGGTCACAGAGTCATCGAGGACATATCCAACCCATCCCAACGCATTTTAATTGTCTTGTAGGTGTCTCCAATCTGGCTTAAAAGCTTTACAGCTTCATTTTGACACCTGTGTCCAGGTCTAAAATCCATATTCATGATCAATAATGATAGATGAAAAGCTGGTCCAAATCTGCCTACTGTATCTTCATTTCAAAAGTGTACTCCAGCAGATTAAATCCTAAATGAGGGGGCAGCTGCTGAGGTGGCTGTGATGTGGGCATCAAATAATGTGCACGGTCTAGAATACAGTTTTAGAAGCTGCGATTTTTTTATTTTTTTTTTAAGTCAGCTGTGCAAACGTGGCCACACGGCTTGTTGGTCGCTTCATTAAACACTCAGAATCCAGTGACACTGCAACAAAAAATGTGTCTATTTTGAGTCACCAGCTAGTCACCAGCTAGTCTCCAACAGTCGCAGCTTTGTCAGATACCACTTTACGGCTAACAGTTGAAACTAAGATGGTTTGTGTCAACTTTGGGATCCAAGTTAATTTATATGTCAGTCAAATACAAGTCATGAAATGTCCACATTTTTCCGTAAGAATCACTCTATCCGTTCTGTTGTAGAACCATATTATTCACTGTGTGTCATGTCATCTGAGGATTTATCACATGGAAGTGAATTACCTGCTGCTCAGTGAAACAGAATAAGTGATCAGATCAGTTATCCTGAGCTGTTCAGACCTTATTGAGCTGCTGCCTGCAGAAGGCTTTAGTTACCTGCAGCTTATAAAATTCAACATTTTCCTGTGGCAAACAGCAGGGGTTAGTTTTCTGTGTTGAGGGCTCAGGTTTCCCTCTGTCTCAGCTCTCTCTTATTCCGTTGCTGCTTCTGTTGTTTTATAAGAGGACTAACAAGATCCTCGGTCTTCTGATGAGAGGATGGAGTTGGCTCCATGACTGAAGTCTGGAGGATGCTCCCTTTTTTCTATTAAAGATAAAGTCGTTCTGCTCTGTTTTTCCACTGCTACATTTCAAGAGCTTATAACTGCAGCTCTCCCACTGGAGCCATGAAATATTTGTTTGTTTTGTTTTTGTAAAGAGGTGGTTCTGAGCCATTTTTTATGTTGTACGATGAACAGATGGGTTGGATTTTGTTCTCTTCCGTATAAATCTTGACTCATAGGCTGCTTTGTTTGAAGTTTGTCTTGTTTTGCACAATTACTTGCATGTCTTTGGTCGCTCAGATACAAAACTATGGTCAAACGTCATGGAGATCCTGGATGAGAAGGATGGAGTGGACACTGAGCTGCTGGTGTTTGCAATGACACTCATCAATAAGGTGAGAAAAAAACTATAAAAAAAATCTCAATATTATTTCACCAGCTTCCATTAAACCATTTTAGTCTATCGTGATCTGCATTTTTTCTTTTTTATTTGCTGCCTTTTAGATTTTCTCTGTACATTGTACTGATATCAGCATGTAAATTTGTTTAATTATTTACATTATTTTCTTTAATTTAAGAAAAAGCTAAGTCAGAATCATTTGGTCACTTTCTCAGATAGATTAAATCATATATAGACATTAAATTGTAAACAAATCATTAATAAAATCTTCCATTTTTATTGGTGATCATGATACTTAAAGACGGCAAAAAGAATCTTATTCAACAAACTAAAATAGTGATAAAACAGAATAATTAGTGAAATACTTCATCATCAGCCTTCAGGGTTTTAAAATCACTTCAAAAACTTTAAAGTTTTACCCATTTGTGTTGAGTAATGTCATTGAATTTGCCTCTCGCTGTCTTTAAAGTGGAATATTTTGCTGTCAAAGTCATATTTTCTACAATAAAACGAGTGACGTGCGTTTTCGACTTGTCATTCTGATTATAAACTCCACTGTTTCCCTACTTAGAACTAAAGTGTTTATTTTTTATTAAAATTTTTTCTGATTTTTTCTAAAACTCATCAGCGATAGGCATTATTAGCCCGTGGAGCCGTGTATTTTCTAATGAGATGTTTGTCTCTCAGACTCTGGCAGGCCTTCCAGACCAGGACTCGTACTACGACCTGGTAGACTGTCTCGAGGAGCAGGGCATCGAAGCCACAGCCCAGAGACACCTGAGCAGGAAAGGCACCGACCTCGATCTTGTAGAACAGTTCAACATCTACGAGGTCAGGAAGCTCACGCTACTAATAATTATTACATCTTAGAAAACACCTGCATCCAGGCTGTGATTTATGAACAGCTTGAATGTTAAACTCGGATGCCTGTTTGATCCAGGTGACTCTTCGCCACGAGGACGGGGATGACGAAGCCCAGCTGCCCCCGAATGGCCGGAAAGACCGGCGGAGGGCCAGTGTCGGCTGCACCAATGAGAAGCAAGGCCTGGAGAGGAGACGAAGCCGGAGGCACTCGCTTCAGAACAGCAGAGACCCCACTTCAGCCTCAGCCTCCCCCGGCAGCCCTCTCATTCATACCAGCAGCTTCCTGCCTGCTGGTGGCCAGCGGGTCGAAGACATCTGTGAAAGGTGAGGGAGAGGAGGCAGAAGGACAAGTTATCAGCGCACCTGCACTTTGGCTTGAACTTTATCTGACTCCGGTTTGACGAGGTCATCCAGGGGGTGGATTGTTTTGATCTTGTATGTTTTAAAGTCTGAGAAATAGCTGGAAGAAACGAAGCAGAGATCACAAATTATTTTTCTCAGAAGCAGCTTTACGAAAACTGAGTATTGCATTTCGGTCTTGGATCTACTTTCTCCAGAGCCAAAGCTGAGAATTTCATTATTTTAGTATTTGAAAGAATGAAAAATAGGAAACTGCTGCTACAAAATGACATTTAGATTTTTTTTTTTTCTTTTGGTCAAAGACTCACTAATGGAAAGAGGAAGCATCTGTAAAGATGAAATTAGCTATTTGCTCTTTTTTTCATGTTGAGTCTTCTTCAATGGGAGTACGTTAACCTTAAATGACACAATGCTTTATGTTTTTATATTAAAGACAGCAAAAGGCCAAGCTTTGATTTTCTATCTCATTACAGCTCTTTGTTAATACAGTCCAGAGTAGCATACCTACTGATGTTCTTGGCAGACGTCAGGTCTTCAGGTTTACTAAATTCACTTCAGCAGGTCATTTGATACTCGGCGATCCTCTTCCAGTCTACCACAGGAAATTCAAGCTGCCTTTGAAGATCACTATTTTCCATATTGTTAATGAAATCCAGACAGCCAAGTGGGATCCAGATAGCAAACTGGCAACATACTCATACGTAACGATCTCAGCCAGACGCCAAAGCTCCACCTAAATAACCCTGTTAAATTAAAGCTTCCCCCTCAATAAATATTAAAATATTTAAATTAGTCTGTTAATACTGGATTAATGGCATGTTAGTGAAGTTTTATTTGCATTTCAAAATCTGTTTCTAATGTTCTCAACTGTCGTCATACTAATTTTGCTACCTGCTAACATTTTTAGTGTGTGTTGTGTGTTTTTTTCACTAATATTTGTAATGCATTTGTTATTTTATTTTGTCTTGTGTGTCTCATGTCTGTGAACTGTCTCTCCCGGTTTATTTATCTGTGGTTTCACGTTTCTGTCAAATTCCCGCTTCCTGCCTCCCCGTTCCTCCCTTTCAAACCTCAACCCCTCCTCTCACCATAGAGAAGAGGAAGAAGATGAGAAGGAGGAGGAGGAGGAGGAGGAGGCAGATGATGAAAGTCATCCAGTCACTGAGTCCTCTAGACAGGGCGCTCACAGGTATCTGAGGCCAGCTGGTTTACCCTAAAATGTGATCCTCATTTTTTTTCCCCCCAGTTTCTCCTCCATTCAAAGTTTTACTATCCTCCGTATTCTCTCTGGACTCGTACTGTCTTGTATTTTGTCATCCTAGTGTGGTTCCAGATGTAGCAGACACTCCTAACATGTGTCTGAGCTTAAAGTGTATGGCCAACATCTTCCCTAAAGCCAGTGACCCCGAAGGGCAGAGAGAGTATCTCAGCACCGAGAGCAGGACATCTCCTCCTGTGTCCGTCGCACCTAAAAAGAGGACCTTTAGTCCTTGGTGTGTTCCCATCATTCCCTGACAGGCTCTGCACACCCTCAGTTTTAGTCTACCCCAAACACCTCCACCCCCCCTTCTTCTTTCCTTTCATTCCTTGACTTAAACCAGTCAGGTGACTTAAAGCCACAGCTGCAGTATCTTACATTCAGATCTTTCCACACTGAAAAGTATAATCATGTAGTTTATGATGAAACATCAGAGAGCATAAAAGAATAACAAGTAATGGCACTAAAATTTCTTTAAACTTTTTAAAAAATGTTATCATTTTATTCCCATGAGTTCATTTTAAACATAGATCCCTCAGATTAGTTTCAGGCGTTGTTACTTTCCATCAGATGAGATTTATATACTGCATGTCTGATTTACAATCTCATTTAGCTCGTGATTCCTTTCATTTCTGAGTTATATAAAGCATATATATTTGGGCTTCTTCTATTGTTGTTTTATATTACGAGTTAATCGATTCAAAGTATTGAGAGTCACAGCCACTTTATTACTGTAGTTGTTTCTGTTTCTTAGATTATTTTTTCATCTGCAGCAATCCTCCTCACTCTGCTTCACTAACTTCACTGTGTGACTAACAGTTAGTTGATTTATCCTCTAAATTTCTGACTTCACCTTTTCTTGCTTCCATCTTCAGTCTGACAGAAACTCCACCTGCTACATCTGTCTCAGCCAGAAAGCCCTGCTGGGCTGAAAGGTAAGACCAGGAGTCAGCAGGTCAGGTGTAACAGGAGCGTCTCAGACAAGATATATACTCTTTATTACAGTCAGTGGCTTCAGTGACTTGTAGCTTTCCACATTTTTAGTATTTATATACTTTTATAAAATAAATAATTGATCCATTGTTATATTCAAAGCAAAATGGGGAAAAAAAGGGCAATTGAATTTAATAATAAGGATTTCCTCACAGGAAAGCTGCTGAAATCTGTGGCTGAATGTCTCAGGAGCACTAATTTTATTTGTTTTTATCTTTGCAGTTATATCTCAGTCTAAACTATTCGCCCAACCATTCATCCAGGTTTATTTGATAAAAACATAAACATCACACACAGAGGATTGAAATTAACCCTAATTTGCGACACCTGTCACTAACAAGGCTTTTAGAAGACTAACACTTCAAAACAAACTAAAAACTAATAAAATTATAGACAAAATAATAATTAGGTTGAATGAACAAAATAAAATTGCAAAAAAAAACAGCATTTAAAATTAGAAATGATTTATTGCTATTAATTAGGTGGGATTTTTTTCAACTTTGGGCAAATTTCAGATAACAGGTAAGTCCAATAAAATGTTTATATATATATATATATATATATATATATATATATATATATAAACATTTATGTGTGTGTGTTATGAAGGAAAGAATATTTATATCAGAAAACAAGACAAAGAAAAAAGGCCTGAAAGTAATACACAATACTGATCAGATCAGAATGAAATAACTACACATCAGAACACAAATAATGAAAATGAGTATACACTCATTAAATCCGTCCCTCCTCTCTTTAAGCAAAGACTTCCAGTTTATCTTTGTCATCAACATCAGTCACCACTGCACACATCCCACTTAATACAGTATGAGACTCTGGAGAATTAAAATATAACAGTAACACTGTATGTGATGTGTGCAAAATAATTAACCAAACAAAAAGACAACAGATATGTTAAAGAAGGTTTGTTACCCAGTCATGCTCCAAACTCATCTAAAAAATGAGAGTTTGCAAAACTGTCTGTTTTTACTTTTTTATGTGTCAGTTGCTTTTATTAAGAACCTTTTAATGTTTGATTGTAAAGAGAGTTTCCAGATTTAACTGGCCTGAGACCAGACAAACTAAAAGACAAATGTGAAAATATCAGATTTAAAAACAACAACGTAAAGTTAAATGACAAACAGGTCTGATTTTTGGATTATTGGCCATCTCCTTGTCTTTTTCTGTCTTGTAAAACAAAAAAAGCACTGAGTTGTCTCTTGTTGTTCTTTAACAGAATCAGTGCTGCAGGTTCTCCGTTCTCCGGCAGGAACCAGGCACCCACACCACCCGTCCATCGCCTCTCCAGCTCAGCACCGTCCACACTGGACTCCAAGCCCGACAGGTCAGTGCAGCTAAGAACACTTTGTGGCTATACAAGAAAAGAAAACATAATTTCTTTTTTTTCTTTTGTCCTTTACGAGCAGACCTGGCTTTGGAAGCTTGCTGACGTCTTCATACAGGCAGCATCAGGAGTCTCTGGCTGCAGAGAGAGAGAGGAGACGCTTGGAAAGAGAAGAGCGGCTGCAGAGAATTGAAAGAGAAGAAAGGAACCGCTTCAAGTTAGTCTCCTCTTACCGGTTAGACAAACTGCAGCAGGAGTTCATATCATGGAGGAATATACAGTCTGTTGGCAGCTGATTAGATGGCTCCAGTCTTGACTCAGCAGAGATGTACATAAATCTCTCAAGAGACTGAGACGAGTCGGGTTTTATTTATGACGATCGTTAAGTTCACTGAATCGTGACAGGACGACTCAGCCGAAACCTGTGTTCTCATATGTTAAAACTCTATAATAACCAACGACTATATCATTAACGATAAATCAGGTTACGGTTTTAAATGAACATCTCAATCTAAATACAGTTTCCAAATTCAGCAGTTTCCAAACTGTATTTAGTCCAAGCTCTCTTTTGTTTGTTTTTGTCTCAGTCGAGATTACGGAGATAAGAGGGAAGAAGCAAGACAAGCCAGGGAGGAAAGGTACTTTTACTCCTTTTTTCATTCATTTGTGTTTTTGTTTTCTTTTATTCTTCTTTATTTTTGCTTTACCCTCTAAACTTGAACATCCACGTTAATAATTTGAAAGAACGCCCGAGCCTAAATCAGGAGTTGGTAGCCAAAAATGCTTTGCAGCACTTTAATAAAAGGTGGATGTCGTTTGTCATCATTTGAGTCTGCGAGTAATGAGATTATAGCTCCATCTTCCATCATTTCCCTGGAATGAGACAGCCTAAATAGCTAATATTCACTGATAGAATCAACATTATATGAGGCTCTCATTCTTCAAAAATGTCATCTTTCCTAAAGCTTGACTTTCTTATAATACAGCGGTTTACTGGAAGTTATTAAATGTTATAAAATGTGATTTAGAAAATAACCAGACTCAATGCTCATTCAGTTAATCCAAACCAGGTTTCATTTGATGGCATTTCTCAGAAACATACCATTAATGCCACAGTGTCAAATGTCAGCGCTGAGATAACCGAAGCTGGTCTAACCCACAGTGTGTGCAGCCGTCTGTGAGCTTCGTTCTTCTGCTGCAGGTACAAAGCGGTGGAGCAGTTAGCTGCAGAGGAGTTTGAGCGGGAGCGCCCCAGAGCGCCGACGCGGGGGCGAACGGAGATCACGCTGTGCCTGAGTCCAACTCCAGCCAGTCGCTCTGCATCACGCTGTGTTACACCTTCACCCTCTGTGACCCAGGAAGACATCGTCACCACTGCACAACAGGTTTCAGGTAAAAAAAGAAAAATAATTAAAAACTCCTGGCTGTCTATTTATTATTAGCAGTGGAGGAGACAATACTGGCTATTACTGCACAATATCTTTAAAAAATGTTATTGTCATCAAAATATGTGCATGCTACTGTGGACTTTAACAGACTGTAATGCATGGTATGGCTAAACATGGTTGTTGATTTAACTGATATTAGCCAAGATGCACAGAAAGTGTAAGAAAGCATTGTGATGAAAGAAAATAGAGTGAGGACAATGTTAGTTGTTATTGCAAATCTCAGTAAGAGCACAGTTCCATGTTTTCCCTTATATTATGCAGCCCTTCTGCAAATCTGAGCTTTACACTTGATGGGTGGAAATATACCTCTGCTATGCTGCTTTTGAAGATTTCTATTATTAAATCAAAAAAACTAAAGTGGCACACAGAGATAAAAAGATAAAGAAAACATTTAGCATATTATGTGTTTATTTTAAAAGAACGTGGAGATTTGTACATATTAATATCTACATTTATCTGCATGCTTTGAGTGCAGAAGTTGGATTTAAATGGATTTGTGAGTCAATCTATTATTTATGGAACCATATATTCTACTTTTCATTTAATTTAATTTCCAGGAGCAGAACATATTTCTGGTCCAAAGCCTGAACCCCAGATCCAGACCAAAAGTCCTGCACCAGAGTTATCGGCACCAGAACCTTCCCCAGCGCCTCCCTCAGAACCAGACAAACAGCCGACTGATGCGGAGACTTCTGCAGAGACTCAGGTTGCTGCAGAGACTCGGCCTAATGAGAATGTAGCAGCACAGCTGGATGAAGAGCCAGGCGGAGAGAAAGAAGAGACACAAGCGCAGGAGAAGCTTAACGAACAGGAGCAGAGTGCAGAGGAGGTAGGTGATGTAGCAGAGATCGGAGAGGCAGAAGGAGATGTGGAGTTAGAGGAGGAGTCTGAGAAGGTGCAGCCAGCAGGAAGGGATGGAGACGACAGCATACTGCTGAGTGAGAAGGAGAGACAGAACGAGGAAGTGAATGAGAAGGACAACTGCTCTGCATCCAGCATTTCTTCCACAAGCAGCACTCTGGAGAGGGAGGAGCGGGAGGAGAAAATCACCAGTGACATGGAAGCAGGTACAACTGAAGCCTGATTGGTTGCATTGTTTGGCTTTCTTGTGTTTTCTTTTGGTTATTCAGCTGATTTACGTTCTGTTTTATATCATACTCTCCTGATGGTCTCTGTAGTCCCTGGTTCCAGCTCCTCACACGCCACCTAGCTTTTTATTAGTAATCAGCACACCTGTTTCCACCTATGCATCACCCCATCCATCATATATGCTGCTTATTTTCCATAGTTTGCTGTCAGATCCTCCTGTCAATTCCTGTTAGGTCCAGTTCCTGTTATGTTACTCTCTCATTGGTTTCCTGTCCTTTTTTATAACTAAAAGTTAAGTTTTAATCTAAAGTTTGCCTCCTGCTTTCCTGCATTTGGGTCCATTCTAGCAACAAACTCACCTTTCATGACACACGTGCTCGATAACCACTTAAAGTATGTTTCTCTTATTGTACAATTTGTTTCTCTGTGAACAGGCCAGTGGACCCTAGAAGAGGCAGATGTGAATGACCAGTGCAAGAAGATTCTGAACAACAAGCGTTTCATGCTGGAAATGCTTTACGCTCAGAAGGCGATCGCCAAGGACAATGGAGATGGAGATGGAGAAACTGAAAAGGAGAAATGTAAATGTGAGAAAGAGACTGAGATGAGCGACGCCATAAGCAGTTTGGTCAGCAGGATCTCCACACTGGAGGCAAACAGACAGGCCAGAGAGGAAAATGTGAAAAAAATGGAGGTGGGTCCTCTGGACAACCACGGCAGCGTCAGAGCGGTGGCAGAGAAGTTTGGGGACTTAGTCAAAGGTCTGACGTCTCTACAGGAGGCAGAGGCCTCAAAAGAGCAGCAGCCGGCTGACAAACCATCAGCGGCTGCCTCGTCTGCTTTACCCCCCAAGAAGGAGTCGGACCATATCTGGGATCAGCTGATGGCCACACCCAGGGAGCTGCGCATCAAAGAAATGGACTTCACTGACCTGAAAGACGAGGACGACTTGGACATTTTAGATATGGACAATGTGATGGGGTCGCCCCCTACACCGTGCGGTTCAGCCCTCCCACCACCTCCACCTTTGTTTGGGTGCCCCCCACCCCCTCCCATTCTTGGCAAAATGATGCCCCCGCCGCCTCCGTTTATGGCTCCCATTCCTCCCCCCTCCCCTCACCTGGGTCGGGGGGAGGCGCCTCTGTTCCAGAAGAAGAAGAAGACCATCCGCCTGTTCTGGAACGAGGTGCGTCCCGTGGACTGGCAGTGTAAGAATCATAAATTCTGTAAGGAGTCCATGTGGTCCAAACTGGAGCCAATTAAGCTGGACACGTCCAAACTGGAGCAGCTGTTTGAGTCCAAATCCAAGGAGCTGTCCGTCACAAAGGTACGCTCTTTTAAAACATTAAAACTCGCTTTGAAACAAGTTTGA
Organism: Kryptolebias marmoratus; assembly: GCF_001649575.2. NCBI lineage: Eukaryota > Metazoa > Chordata > Actinopteri > Cyprinodontiformes > Rivulidae > Kryptolebias > Kryptolebias marmoratus. The sequence goes on from NC_051445.1 coordinate 14,590,973, forward strand.
TTGAAACTGAAATACAAGCACCACAGCAGCCTCTCTGTGAGTTCATGGCACATCCTGTTTGGCTTGGAGAACATCTGGGTTTCAGAATGTTCTGTTGATGCTTTATTTATTTTTTTATTTGTTTTTGTGGTTCTGTTGTTTTCTGTCTCATGGTCCCAGTTTGTAAATGTCATCTCATTCACTCCTTTTGAAGGTGTGCAGCCCCATACCATCACACTCCCACTCACGTGCTTCACTATGCTTTCATGGTTGCAGTCTTTGCCAAATTTACACCAAACATGCTGGAAAGAAATGCCTCTCGGTGTATACCGTTTACCACCATGCTCTCAGCTTTCTCTAAATCTTCTCTGGCAAAGTTTAATTTCAGTTCGATGCAGAAAAGCAAACAAAGTTTTCCTGTTTGGCAGGAGACCTTCACACTCTGAGTTTTCATTAAAAAAAAAATCTGATTTCTTTTAACAATCTTCAGAAGCAAGTCTGGTTGTTTTTCAGAGCTGAATTGTGCAGCAGTTTTGTTTTTTCTAAATGTAGATTTCCCTGCTGATAAAGATTAATTCTATTATATTCTAATCTAATTTATTCTGTGCTGACTTCTTAGAAGGATGGCCGCTGCAGCACTTAATCTGCTCTGTGTCTGATTATCCGTATTACTTGTATTAGTTGTATTTTCTCTGATCTCAGATGAGACACAATCAGTTTTTAAGTTTTTGCTTTGGAATTTCTATTCCAAATATTTTTCCAACATTTATTTTTGATTGCTCATAAAGTGAAACACTAATCTTTGACATTGTGCATGTATTGGGAGGCGACACAGTTCTGAATCTTTTGATATTTAATTTAATTTATAGGGGACACAAAATGAGGATGCCAGCCTTCGAGTTAAAATATAGAGGGAAATAATGCAATAAAGCTGTTTTCTACATTCCTTTCAAATTATTTTTGAAAACTGACTTGTAATATGTGTCCACTGTGAGTAATTTAGATTTATTTTCTTAGTGAAATTGTGGAGACGCTACATTTTAAACATATTTTAAGCATCTCCTCATAGCTGTGGATTTTCTTTTCAGAGTTTATTTTATTTGTGAGTCAAGTGTGTCCAAACTGTTGTCATCACCACTTACAGCTGGTGTTTTAAGTAATGTCAGTTAAAATACTTAGGTTGAATCAACTCCATTTTTTAAGTAACAATAATAAATCACTACAAAGGCTCTCATACAAAAGATGGAAAAATAGCTTTGAAATAAAATGGGAAACTTTTTCCACAATCCTTACATTGAAAATAAAGGAACTCCTTCCTGCTGATATCTATTATGTTATTTATATATGTTCCTCCTGATAGTAATAATACTATAGCTACACATATAGTCTAAACTGGAGAAATGGAATTAGAATTAGATTGTCAGTCAAGACCAGAAAGTGTTTTTTTTACAAACATCTTACATATTTCGCACATAAAATAATAATTTCTCACTTTTTTCCCTCGTCTCTTAGAAAGCAGCCGTCGACGGCAAACGACAAGAGATCATCGTCCTGGATTCCAAACGCAGCAACGCCATAAACATCGGACTGACGGTCTTACCTCCTCCTCGCACAATAAAGACAGCTATTCTTAACTTTGATGAGTACGCACTTAATAAGGAAGGCATCGAGGTAAGCTTCAGTCTAACGAGTATTTACTGCTGGTCTGGTTATTAAAGCTCGTCACTCAGTGCTTCTCCATGTATGGCTGTCAGAGGTTATTTTCAGGTCAACTTAAAAACTGAATGATGGCTATCTGAAGGACTTTATATCTGCAGGTAACAGTTAATCCTGCATATTTTTGTTATTATATAAGCTGCAGTTTAGAGCTTCTCCCTGAGTCTATTTTCAGCAGGGAGGAGATTCCTCTCCAACTTTTTTTTTCCTGCTAAAGGTATTTGCAGCAGGACAACAAAAGCCAGGTTAAAAGTTCAGATGTCAGACAACTTTGTGGGGAAAACCAGAGCTACACATATGCTGACATACCATGTACAGATTCTATACAGAGAACACTTGATATGTTTAATGAATGACCCTCTGAGCCACATCCTCTCATGTCTTTCTTCTAGAAAATCCTCACGATGATCCCCACGGAGGAGGAGAAGCAGAAGATCCAGGAGGCTCAGCTGATGAGCCCGGACATTCCTCTGGGCAGCGCAGAGCAGTTCCTGCTCACCCTCTCCTCCATCACTGAGCTGTCAGCTCGTCTGCAGCTGTGGGCGTTCAAGATGGACTACGAGCTTCTGGAGAAGGTCGGACACATGCCTGCCTCCTCGCCGGTTAAATAACCGCAGCTTCATTCTGTCCTGTTTATTGTTCATGTTAGCATTTTAGAAAAAATACCTTGGATTTTACTTTTACCTGAGGCTTTATAGGTTCTTTTTTGATTTTTATTTTTTAAAAGGGCAGCATTTGTATGAACTTAAGAGTGAGGATGTGCTTTTTTTTTCTTGCTCTTTCAGGAAGTGGCAGAACCTCTGCAGGATCTGAAGGAGGGAATGGACCAATTAGAGAAAAACAAAACACTCGGATACATTTTAACCACTCTGCTGGCTATTGGTAACTTCCTTAATGGCTCAAATGTAAGTAAAAACAAGACAAGAATGCCTGAAATAGTCTTTATTTTTCACAAATTTCTTTCCTTTTTTGCCTTGTTCTTACTGGCCATATTTTTTTCAAACTCTTTGTACCCCATTATCTTCAGCTGACATATTAGTTGGAAAACAAAACAGACTGGACTCTGTGTGTGTGAGACTGCAGCACACACCAGCCTCCTGTTGTAAAAATACTCATTACAGCTTCTGCAGAGTCTGGCTCTGTCTAGTGAGGGAGAAAAAGGGGAGAGAGGTTGTGTAATTTTTGGAAGTTAACATACGTCTGGGTGCTTGTGTGTGAGCTCGTGTTTCTGTGTTTTTGTTCTCACTTCGTCACATGTGTGTGTGCCTCTGCGTGTGTGTGTGAGCCTCTGGGATTGGAAAGCCAAACATCCAAAAGGGGAAATACAAGTCATCAACATCAAAACAAGTGGTTCCCGTAAATAACTGCTGCTTTTATATTTTGCAATAAGCCGTTTACAGCTGGCAAAAGAACAAGGCAGATCCTGTTAGGATTATATTTTTCATGATGAATTCTGACCCGTTTTGCTTTACTTTGCTCAGAAGCATAATCAGTCGGGGCCTGAGTGTATCGTAGTGTTTGATAATAACAGTGTAATGAATCAAGATATCCGCTCGGCGCACCTCATTGACTTTCTTTTTTCTGACCGTGCCAGAAAGGAAAAAACAGTGCAATTTGTCGCTGGAGCAAGTGCTCCAGGTCTGTGATTTCACCGAGCTGTTTCCGTCTTCCTGTGGTTTTCTGGACCTGTAGGCCAAAGGCTTTGAGTTGAGTTACTTGGAGAAAGTCCCGGAGGTGAAGGACACGGTTCATAAGCAGTCGCTGCTGCACCACGCCTGCTCCATCGTGGTCGAGAAGTTCCCCGACAGCACAGATCTCTACTCTGAGATCGGAGCGATCACCCGCTTGGCCAAGGTGAGATCAGCATCTCCGCCGTCGTTTCTTCTTTATGTGTGCTAACAGCATAAAACGCTGAAGAGTCCTCAACAGTTTGAGGTTTTCTTCTTAGGTGGACTTTGACCAGCTTCAGGACAATCTGGCGCAGATGGAGCGAAGGTGCAAGGCATCATGGGATCACCTGAAAGTCATCGCAAAACATGAGATGAAACCAGCGCTGAAGCAAAAAATGTCCGACTTCCTCAAAGACTGCGCCGAGAGAATCATAATTCTCAAAGTTGTACATCGTAGAATCCTCAACAGGTTTGTCTGAGTTTAGATGAATTCACGACAAGATTCTTCACTTTTATGAGCTCGTTTGCTGCGTGTTATATTTGGTGCAACAAATAAAACAGGTTTTAGTGTTAACTCGCATAAGCAAAGTTTATTCTTGTGTTTCTGAAGACTGAAGTATTGTATGTTCTTCACATCTGCAGGTTTCATGCCTTTCTGTTGTTCCTCGGCCATCCGATATACGCAGTCCGCGAGGTCAGCATTCATCGCTTCAGTAAAATCCTGAGCGAATTTGCCCTGGAGTATCGCACAACGAGGGAGCGCGTGCTGCAACAGAAACAGAAGAGGGCCAACCACAGAGAGAGAAACAAGACCAGGGGCAAAATGATAACAGATGTAGGTGCTCTTCAGCGCACACACTTCCTTCATGTTCTAATCATCCTCTCTGTTTAGTTTGTGCTTTCTTATTTCTGCGCGGCGATATTAACAATCCCCCGACAGCGGTTCTATCCTTAATCTGGGGCCGTTTCTAATGACATCAGCAGAGTTCCTGTGTGTTCACATGTATAGGTTACTGTAACAACAATCAGTGAGTTGTTTTCAGTGTATCCCATTCTGTAGCTGCAGCAGGCTGAGAAAGGCCAGAGCAAACATTTCGGCGTGTGATTAAAATCCCTCGGACCCCGGAGAGTCGGCTGCTCAGAGAAGCCTCCTCCGTTGGCCCTGACGGGGACCCCTCTCGCTTCAAACGAACCCCAATTCAATCTCTGTGTGAAAATTCAAACCTCTGGACGTCCCTGAAGGAGAAATAACGGACTCTGACTTCTTCGGTTCCACAAACAGATCAGAGATAGTTACCAGATCTGCAGAGTGGAAGTCTCATTAAAAAGTCAATGTTTTGGGAAATACTTCGACGTTTAAGGCTCTGTCTTACTGGGCTGTAAGTATCTGGTGAACAGTAATCATGAGGGAGCATTCACGCTCAAAATGGAGGCTGACGACTCGTTGGTCACTTGGTTCCAAACGCTCAGAGTTCAGTGAAACTGCAGCTGAGAATTTACATGTTTTCTTGCTGTTTGCGAGATTGAGTCGTTACCTTTTTTCCCCCATCTGTAAATGAAAGAAGCACTGATCTGCAGTAAATTTGGCAAAATTCTAATACTTAAAGGCTCTGATCATCATTATTGTTGGAAGATATTTGTAGAATTAGGAGAGTGGAAGCTAAAATTCAAACAACAAATTACATTAAACCAAATATGTTGCCTTTAACTTTTGTTTACTTTTATTCTATAAAACTGGAAGAAGTCTGTCACTGATTTCATGTTGGGTAGCTTTAAAAACCAGACTGATAAATGTCTGTCCTCCTTTAGTTTTAAACATATTAATAGTCTTTGAAAGGTTTTTTTTAACACTATTGAAACAAGTTATAATCAACGTTATAACGTACACTTTTTTTCCCCTCTTAGAACCTACAGAGAACAATTTTTCCTTTTAGTCTGCAAAAAAAAACCTAATATTGTGATTAGCACTGCCTCATTATTAAAATCTGCTTTTCCCACTGTTTTATTTGTTGTTCTGGACATTATTCAGCACTGTTTGCCTTGGAGCTGCTTTTGAAAACTCAAGAAATTGATGCATTTTGTGGACTCATCCTTCAAGAAGACTACAGTCAAAGTATTAGAAATATAACCACGAGATCAACACACCTCCATGTATTGTTTCCAGCTTTAGGAATTTAAACATACCTGGTATTAAATCTATAATCTAGAGTCACGTTTAACAGAAAAGTAGAGCTAATCACAGAAATCAAAAGTTATCTTCTCCACATCCACAGGATTTTATTTGACCTTTGTCATCTTTATTTCTGTAGAGCGAGGATGATGATAATAGTGAGGTAGGGGTGCCGTCTGTATGCAAACAGAAGTGTGTGAACTCATACTAACATCTAACAAGATGTGATGTAATGCTGACAATAACTGCACTGACGAGGCTCAGTGAGGGATGAGTAACCTGTGAGGTGAATGAGTGAATGAAGGCTCGAAGCTGACAGCATGGAGGGAGGAAGAGGAGGCTGCGTGTTGTTGACTGCGGTGCTGAGTGACTCTAACCTGGAGACGTTTCCGATGATTCCTGGTAGAAACTAATGAACCTCAGCGTGTTCGAGCCTGGCATGCAGCTACAGACAGTCAGGAGTTTGAAGACAAAACATTTTCGTGCCTCTCAGATTATTTGAAATGACTAACTGCTCTGATTGTACTGCTAAAACGACCCGTCCCGTGACTGTGTTACCCGCCCCCCTCCTACAGAGCGGTAAATTTGGCGGCGGTGCCACCTCAGACGCACAGGAGAGCCAGCCTCAGGGGATCCCGTCTGCTGAAGACGCAGCGGAGCACGAGAACATGAAGGCCGTATTAAAAAGCAGCCCGCAGGACGGAGAGAGAGGCGCGTCCACGGTGCCGGGCCTTCGAACCCGGACCAGAGCCAGCGCCATCAGGGGTCAGTGGTACAAACATGGTGTGCTGTTCCAGCATAGATGCTTAAATGATCTGCTGTACAGGATACTGAGATGTAAGAAATCTGCTCCTGACACGAGCAGGTCATGTTTACTGATAAACCTCAGTTTTCACCAAGTAAAAGCCATTAGTTAAAATGTAAAAATATCTGTTAATGTGGGGCTTTGAGGAACGCTTATAAATATCTTACCTGTTGTAGATAGATCTTTGAATGACTTCAGTTTGTTCAACTCTGACTGGATGGAGGAGCTAATGGCTCATCTAACCGGGATTAAGACCAAAGTGGGTTTCTACCATCTTGAAATGATTCCAGTCTTAAACATTTCATTTTATTCTATAAACCTTCATATAGCTGTTTGTTTTGTATTACGCAGTTATTTACAATGCTCACATTAGACTTCTATAGTTATTTGCAAGAGCAAATAGCAGCAGTAGCAACTACCTGTGGCACTTCCTGCAGAAATATTACTAACAATAATAAGTAATAATTAACTTTATTTATCACTGAGGAGAACTGAGTACTGTAAAGATTTATAAAAGTGTTTGCTTGAATCGCTCTAAAATCTTTGAGACTTTAAAAACAACAGCAGTCCTCTTTGGTTTTGGCCCCAGTTGGACTAGCCTTTAGCTTGTCAGTCCAGTCAGAATTATTTCTCCAAATTAAAATTCTTCAAAAAGCTTTGTGTAACAGAGAGGATCATTGATCTTTTCACAGAACCTCACTTCAAAGGGATCTGAACTGTTTGTTGTGTTATGTTAGTTCTACCATACTACATGAGACATTTGTGGGGGGGTTTTTTGTTCATTTTGACCCATTTGTTGTAGGACGTCTTGCCCCGTGGTGTTCTGTCAGCGACGACCCAATAAACTGCACAGACGACACAGCTGATGAGATCATGGAGCGCATCGTTCGATCCGCCACTCAGGCGCCCAGCCAGCGGTCACAGCCTCGAGAGAGACGACGATCCAGAGTAAACCGGAAATCATGTGAGTCTTTATCTGTTTGTCATCATGCTGCACATAAAGAAAAATCTGTATATATAAATATAATAATCTGTTTGTCCCCTTTGTTGTCGTTCCCTCCCTCCAGTAAGGAGGACTCTGAAGAGCGGTCTGACGACAGAGGAGGCGAACGCTCTGGGCTTGTCCAGCGGTTCAGAGATGCAGGTGTGAGCCGGACCTGAATCCTACTGAACATTAAGACGCCTGTAGGCCCTTTCACTGCCCCCCTTCTCCCCCCCAATCCTCTCCTAACTGGAAAACCCACTCCACCGCGCTGGCTTGGATTTAAAACCCCCCGCCAGCCGTGATGAGTTGATCTCATCTTTTTCCGTGTTTGGTTTACAGACTGTCGGCCGACACGCATGCTTTTCCTGAAGAGGGAGGAGAAAACCAAATTTTAAAATCATAAACTGCTGGGCAAGAAAAAGAGCACTGCATTCAAACCACTAAGCTTTGCTTTTGCTGGATGAACGCAGGTAAACTGTCTTCGCAAGGCTTTTATTGCCATCCTTCAAACGTGGCGCGCGCGCACAAAAAAAAATCTGAAGTTTGCCGGGGAGGGAGGGGAGGGGTGCATGTGACCAACGATGAGGGCTTCAGCCTCTGTGGTCTTAGCTGGATCCAGAGGACTCTGACCCTTTGGGTGACTGTCTGCAGCTGAAACACGTTACATCTATTGAATAGATGGCTTTGAGCAGAAGGTTTTTCTGTTGTATACTACTGGGGTACTTTTGTGTTTCATCTTGCTTAAAGAAGGTGCTAAAATAAGAAACTATTGCACTGGATGTAAAATGTCGGGTGTCTTTGGAACAGGAGCTCCGTGACACCGATGAACCAGCTGTTCAACAGCTTTTTACAAGAATCATCAAACGAAACCGATTCAACTAGATTAGTTCACTAATCTTTTCACTAAGAAAAGTTTAACAGTGTAGATATATTTTTAAAAGCTTACAGAGACAGAAAGTTCAATATTGCATTATCTGATCCATTCTCACCTAAAAGCTGAAAAACGGAGGCCGCGAGCGCAGTGAGTAATCTTTATAAAGTATTATTTTGTAGAGTTAATGAGCTGCACATTTCAGAGTGCCTTGCTGAGACCGTTATTTATTAAGATGTTTTCAGGGATACGTAATCACAAATATCTGCTACAGGTGTGAGATCTGTGAGAGGACAGTGTTTCAGTGTTTATTAGATCCGTGTCGGCCATCTTTCCTTCGCCCCATGTCATGTTTTAGTTTCAGAGACGCAGCTTCTGTTTAACGGTTCAGGACTGAAGGATGGACACACGAGCTGGGTCTTTTAGCCGTACTGTAAAATAAAAGGCATCCACTGAAGACGTGAGACTTCAGGAAATGAAATATGAAGTTCAACTAGAGAACCCATTTAAAGGACATATTTTGTACAATGATGTACAAAGGTCCCCTGCCACCTGTCATTTATATTCTGCCTCAAAGGAGACTGACTTCTTGGTAACTTTAAAGTGATCCTGAGCTTTCTAAGGATTTTAGTCTGGTCTGCTGAGAGCCTCAGTGTTACTGAAGGAGAAATTTGTCTTGTAAGGGAACGCAGCTTCTTCCAGTTCAAAAGTACTATTGCACAGTAAAGGTGTTTCTACCAAATATTGATATTCAGGCCTGTTAGAATTATACAAATACATTTATCCATTTCGCCACACAAACCGTATTTAGTTATGTTTGAATGTACCCATTTTTGGGTTTCGTAGCAAAATATAAAGTGAGGGGTGGCTCAAGACTTTTGCACAGTACTGTATAATTACAAACTTTTGATTTGTGACAAACATGGATGCTTCCCCCTGAAATGTGCGTCTGTGTTGAGGTGAACTGAGCCCATATTTAACATCCTGACTGGTCCATTTTCCATTTAGTACTGAGCCCCCATGTTTTAGATCATTCTCACAAAGTTTCACTGTGATGGATTCATAGCCATGGAGAGAAATAACTTTAAGTGTGTTTAAGCTGCATTAAATGGCACCAGCACTACATTCTGTAAGAATTTACTGGAACCGATTTAGCACCTTAGACTCAACACTCGTAGCATCCCAGACTGGACTAAATATTAGGAACGACAGGAGCGAGGAAATGAATGGGAATGCTGTGTAATGATGTACATCTTTTGACTTTTTTTTTTCTCTTCTTTTTGTGGAAAAAAGTGTATTATAGTCTAAAAGCAGTGTTATTCTAAATATAATTTAAGAAAAGTCAGCCATGCATGGTTTAAATGTGTCACCTCTGCCTGCTATGAAGGGAGGTTCACTTTGGTTCTCAGAGCTGGAAGGCTTATGTGCACTTTGAACCTTTTTTTTACTTTATACTGTAACAATCGCAGTGAAACACGATGAAATTTACCAGCAGCCACATCATATCCTTCTTTTACCTTCAGCCCATTACAAACTGCTGCCTGTGCCATATCATAACACAATCGAGGCTCATATCGCACCTACGCCCACAGCAAAACCCTGCAAGTTACAATAAAAAGGCTCATCAAAACACTTTGACTTTTTCTTTTAATTGTCCTTCCAACTGCATTGGTTTGCCAAAAAGTGACACTTTCCTCTATGTGGTGGTGGTGGGGTATTAACGTGACACTTTGGAAGAAAAAAGCAAGCAAAACGTAAGCTTTATTCTCTCAATCCACAAACCCCCCCTGCTTTAAGTCACTTTATGTTGAAGAGCACTGACGACAGCCACACCCGGCATCGTTCGTGTAGCGTTTCCATGTGGACTTGATTAAGATACTCCCATGTCCAAGTATTATGGATCTAAATGTGATTAAGTTTGCTTTGGGGAAGAAAAAAAAACAGCAGAAAGCTTATTATGAAGAAACAAGAAGGGAAACGTAGCAAATACAACTGAGCGTCAAATAAAAAGGAAAAAAAAAAAGGTTGGCTGAAGCAGTCTCAGCAAATCCAGTGCAACCCAAAACATTGTTTTATTCTAGCTGAAAACTAAAAACCAGGGCACACCGTAATCTCATTTAAATTTCCTGATCAATAATCAAAATGTTTCTATGTGCACGTTCCCTGAACAATTACCTTTGCACAGTACCTTGTAGCTGAATAGATAAATTACTAAAATAGTCTTCCCTTTCCACTGGACAGCTTGTTTTTTGTAAAAGCCCTGAATTCACTATAACCTTCTGCAGTTTGTCATCTTATATTGCTACATTTTAAACAAAGGAATTCTTCGTTTTTTTGTTTTTTTGCATATATTCTTAGGTTTGTAGTTTGGTGTGCAACTTCACCCATAATGTCAAATTATTTCTGATATAGCACCACGAGAAACTCCTGACCTTCCTGGGGCCAAGTGCTTAAATTAGATTTTAGAGATGGTACATCACAAATGTTCAGTACAGTCTGACCATTAAACATTAAAAAAAACAAAAACATTTGTAAGGGAAAGAATGTAAACACTAATCATAATTACTAAACAAAGCTGATCCTCAATCAACACAGATAAACTGGATTATTTCAATCTGTCATGTTTCCCAGGGTTTGGGTTGCTCTGCAGGACTGATACAATAATGCACTATTAGATCTGGCTTTATTTACCATTTATTTAAAAAAAAAGCTTGCATCTTTACTGCATGCTCACAATTCAAGACGCCCTTTAGAATTAAAAAGGGATGAAGGTCGGAGTTTAAAAAGTTTATATAAAAATGAGTACCCAAATTATAGCTTTTGTGAGACAGATATGTAAAAGGTCATGAAAAATAATCGTTTTTATTATAGTTACTCGTGAAGGTATGACAGCATATAGCACCAGCTTAAAGATCATGCCAAGCCTTGGGTTTGGTCTAAAGAGCAAATCTGTGCCGCGCCGAAGTGTAACGCAGACAGCAGTGAGACAAACTGACAAATCTTAGAAGAACTTAAAGTGCCACTCCAGTCCCACGCTCACCTCTCAGACTCCAGCTTTCTAAAACCACAGTACGCGTTTTTCCTATCTAAGACAACTGATGGGGAGCTTCGAGCATTTCCATGAGGAACGTGTCAATTGGCGTGTCACCGATCAGTTTGAAGAAAAAGAGATGCTCCAAGCACTTCAAGCCAATGGATCGCAGTGCTGGTAGTCTGAGGAGGAGCTTAGCAAACCTGCAGAGGGAATAAAAGACTTTTTTTTTCTCCTACTTTTCTCAGCAACGTAAACACGTCTGACACAGTTAGCAAAGCTGAGGACTTTTACCTTCCCTGCTGCTCTGGATACTTCTGTTTGCAGTAAGCTTCCAGTGATGCATAGACCTTTTCTCTAAGGAGCTCCACCTCAGTTGTGCTGGAGAGCCCTTTAGCATCTGACAGGAATATCAAAGATGTGTTTTAATCGGGGAATAAACAACAAATAACATGTTTTAGTTTAGGTAAAGAGAGGAAAAAACAAAGATACTACCTGGGTTAAACAGGACGATGGCACGGAGACAGCCCAGCTCTGTTTTGTCCATTTGCATATCTCTCATTTTATTAACAAGCTCGGTAAGAACCCTGTTTTTGAACAAAATGTTTCAGCTTAAAGTAAGAAACATATGAAACTGTTAAATAACACTTTGTTGGAAAATGTGTAAAAGTACCTCTCAAATATGGCACCAACTTCTGCACTCTGCACATTCTCCCTGTGTTGAACAACAAGATTTAAAATTACACAACTTTAAACAAGGATTATTTACTGCTGAGCAAAATAAAGTCACCACCCAGATTTTCTTTCTAGCTAACAGATCAGTAGCTTCTCATTCCCTAAACTGCAACATTAGACACATACGCTCTGTAACTGGAAAACAGGCACCAAAAAGATTTCTAAAACTGCATCTAATCCAAGAAGGATAGTGTTGAACCTTCACCATGAAGAAATAAGTGTGCATTTTGGTAATTATTTAAATATAAACTAAAGGTCATGTTGTCTGATGAGGTCAGCGTGATCTTGTTCATGACCGTCAGATCAAGATCAAAAAGCAGAAGGGATGAGCCAATGGGAGGGAAGTGTTATGATCTGAGGGTCATTCTAGGTAATCAGGTCTATGTTCAGTAACGTGCCCAAATCTGAGCTCAGCTAGCTATCTGAATACACTGAATGATCTCTTTTCATCTGATCATTCTGCCATATTTCAAACTGATTACACCAGGATTTATTGGACTCACTGGTGCTTAACCAGAGGGAAAATTGATGAGAAAGAGTTAATCATCAACGCGCCATCATGACGAAAAGAGTTACTGCAACATTACGTAACCAAAGTTGCAGCTGCTTCAATAAAATAAGAATATTTTCTGGCCAAGCGGTTTACCAAGTTCTGAAGTTGGATTAAATATGCTGAAGAGTTTTTGTTTCTGTGACTGTACCTATCAAAAATGGCTCCAACTCCTGCCATGTGTGCACCGTCGCGCTGCAGCTCAGACGCCAGAAGAGCTCCGTCTTTCAAAGGAATAGAGCGATGGGAGAACGAAGCGATCAGGAGCTCATTCCACCCTGACAAAGACAACAAAAACAGTTCCATGCTTCTTTAGGAGGAAATCCATTTACAAATAATGTGGTTTGAATAACAGCATTGTGTGATAATTAAAAAATAAAACAGATGCTCCGTGAGTTTCTTTAAAAGTTACACTCAGGTCATTTCTGTGCACACGTGTTTGTTCATACCTGCACGCAGAAGGATGACCTGATCGTCAAGAGGCAGTTCAGAGAAATGAGGGATTCTCTTTGCCCACTCGACCAAAGCGAACAGCTGTTTGTCTGCAGTCTGACAGATGTTGGAAACAGCATCATGGGGCTAAAACAGAACAAGACAACACACCATGACTTCCTGATAACCGCCCCAAAGAGCGTTGTCTGGAATTTTAGCGAGTTCTTATTAAAAGCACAAGAACACCCATGGCTGACACATCTGTTTGTTGAAATCTGTCAGCTAAAACATTCCAAGCACTCACAGAGTTTCCTGCAGAGCCTCCATCAGAGTGGAGCTCAGTCCTCATGTCCACGGCCGTCTCCGCCTCCAGGATCTTCTCCACGGGCATCTCGTCGTTGACTCCGACACTGAACTCCAGCTCCCCTTCACGCTCCCGGTTCCTCTGACGCTCCTCCTGAACCGCTGCACCAGGCAGAGCACACAGAAACAAACGTGTGAATTCTACACTAATCCTAGATGTCTCCTCTTTACAGAACAGCTGCTACTCTTAGAACTTTAAAGCTTTATTTTGCTGGTGGTTCCAGCTAAATTGCATACTCTGACAATTTCTTTTAAAGTGTGTGATGCTTCATACTCAGTAGGTGCAATAGGTTTAGTCAGATAGAGGATTAAAATGACCACATATTAAAACTACAAACTTGGTGAGCAAGACCTTCAGCCAGGATCAGGTCAGAGAGGCTGTTTTTATACATTCACTGCAGCAAAAAAAAGCTTTACAGAAATGTTTTGAAAGAGGAGCAAGTAAAGGAAATCTCAAGATTACTCTGCCTTATCTTCTACACTTTATCTAGAATCCGCCATGTAATATTTTAAGCTTTGAGAACATTAAGTAGTGTAGTTTTCCACAGATGATCAGTTAAATGGTTTCTGTAGCTACTGGGTTATGCAGGAAGACAATAATAGTAAACATTTAAGTAAAAGAAACAAAACTATTTACAAAAAAAAGGAAAAAAAACAATTGCATTATCTGTGTGGTTCAGTTAAAATGCGACCTCAGATGACTACGGAGATACAATTCAGTCTTTAAAGTATTCAAGAAGATTTGTAAACGAACAATAAAATCCACAAGCGTACAGCAAGATTCCCCAAATGCATAAACAGTTTTTCAAATGTACACATTTCAAACATCTGTGAATCTGGAGGGTGAAGAACATTCACCTGCAGGCTGAGCTGTGCGCTCGTGATGACTGACCCGTCTGCAGCAGGCGATTTGTGGACATGCATTTCACAGTTTGTATGTAACATATATTTTTATTTGTGCTGTATGAAATGTTTGTGTTTGAAAATTTGTACTTCTTCCTGTACGCCTCTAGATCTTATTGTCTGAGACTAATTTCTCTCCATAGAAGACCTCAGTTGTTTTCATGACCACAGGATGACCTCTAATGTGATTAGAGAAGAGGAAGCCACTCATTACACAAGTTAGGGTTAAGGAACTTGTTGCTGACTGAAACATGAAATTAGCTACAGAAAGTTACCAATAGATGGCTCTGCAATCCAACAGGTTTTCTCATCCTTTAAGATTTGAAGGCTTGTGTCTAAATGGTTAACAGATTTATAAATGTCCCACAGCTTCAAAAGTAGCATGAGATGCAGCGATGGCAAAACAAGTGAAGGAGAAAAGAGCAGCAAAACTTGTGCCCAAAATGAGTGGCACAGGTTGATTAAAACTAAAACTTAATATTCTGATTTCTCTTTGAAAAGTCGACTCTGCAGCACATCATCGTCTGATATCCCTAAGAGAACAGACGCTCATACTGAAAAGTGACAGCAGAAGGTGATTAACTGGTGATGAGAAACAGTGTGCAGACTGTCGTGTGTCTCAACACACAACCTAATCCAAAGCTACCTGGAAGAACTGAAAGCCACGCAGCACATACTGTGTGCTGTAGAGATGCCTCTTGCTGACCTTTATGCTCTTTACTAAAATGTGAGCTGTTGTATCGTTGCTGCGTCAACAAAGATTTAATCCACCAGTTTCCACACATTTTTACAAACTCAGCACAGAACCACAGCGGCCTGACAGGCCAGTCCATCATCACAAAGCAGTAAAGCGCAACAGTCCACATGCTTTTTTTTCTTTTTACTTCAGAGCGCAAAGTCACATCAGTGTCATCAGCTGTGCATTTCTAAACCAAATGTAAAAATACCTCCTAAATTTAAGACATCCATCTCTTTTTTTTTTGACCATCTCTGTTTTTCCATTTTGCATGATTTATCACTACTGAAAGATGGAGAAAAGGCTGAACTGAAGTAAAAGAAAAAACAGAGAGGAGTTACTTTTATACCCAGACCCAAAATATCCTCCTCTGTCCTTGTGATGGTCCATACCAACATCCAGTCTAACCTAAAAATGTCAAACTACTCGAAAGTTATGCCAACCATTTTACTAAATGCATTATTTGACAAAATCTATTACATTAAAAACAGAACTACAGCTACAACTACAGTTTAGGTCATTCTAAACTTATATACTTAATAATATATATATTAAAAAAATCAACTTTGGTATAACTGTGTGCAAGAAATCCTGCTCTCTTAAAAGCCACTAGAGGGTCTTTTGTAAGATGTGTCTCATTGCATACCTTCTCTCTTCATACCCATAGCCAGGCACTTTTGGTAGCGGCAGTACTGGCAGCGATTGCGCTGGCGTTTGTCGACCAGGCACTCTTTGTTATCCCTGCAGGTGTAGCTCAGGTCTTTGCGTACAGTTCGTTTAAAGAAACCTTTGCAACCTTCACAGCTGTACACGCCGTAGTGTTTGCCTGGAAAATACACAAGCAAAATGGACATAAACAAAATAAAATTGAAGATTGTTAATAATAATTAGTACAAGAAACAGAATCCGTTTTGATTAGCAATAATGTGTGAACCCCATTATGGGAAATGTTGAGAAACACTCTGCTAATTGCTGTCTTTAGATAGTTCACACACCAGAAGAGCGGTCACCGCAGATCACACACAGTCGTTTCTGGGACGTCATTACTCCTGGGCTCGGACTCTGTAGAGGCCGGAGGCCAAAAGGGGGCTTTATATCTTCTGAGCTGCTGACTGAATGCATCCCTGATACAGGTGCTGAAGAAGAGATCTGGATACACAGTGTAACCAAACAAAATACTGTAACACTGTTGGTGTGTATTTAAAGACATTGATTATTTACTTTGACTATCTACTATTCAGAAGCAAGCGCCGTTTTCTATTATTCTGTTCCCGTACTGTAAACACTGGAGGAAAAGCTGTACATTTTATCATTATGTGTGCATATTTTACATAGTTTAAACAAAGACTGGTACTCTCTAATGATAGATTTGTCTAGTAATACAATATTCAGGTGCATCTTTACATGCAGTAACTACCTGACTGCTGCTGATGGGTCCAAATGCCAGAGAAGGAGAGACCACGGGGGAGTTGAGTGTGGGACTGATCACAGAAAAAGGAGAACCTAAGATGCTTCTGGGGCTGTTGGAGGCTGAGCTGTTCTGCTGTGTGGACATGGCTTGTAAGCTACCTGCTGATGATGATGTCCCATGTGAAGGATATCAATCTGAGGGTGACATGAGAGGGTACGTTAACAGCACAGGCAGTCTGTTTACAAAGATCTTAAGTGTATGAAAGTCTGGTACAAGCTGAGCTAAAACAATCCCAGAATTAAAGTTTAGCTGCCAAATTTCTTGAGGCTTTGACGAGTTGGCAGGAGGGAGGCGTGATTTCTTTTATTTACCCACATTAGGCTAAAACCAGGAACAATGGCAGCTGTAAACCAATACAAGTAGGGCACTTAGACCTGACATTAAAACTACGTTTTACACACAAAAACACTGACCTACAGGCTCAAGTTTTGTCCCACAAATATTTACTTAACGAGCCAAATGATAGGGGCCGCGATACATTATGTGTTCAATCCAATAAAAAAATAGCTAAATGACAAGAAATCTGATTTGTAAAGCATGTTTCTGGATCTTAACCTGTGCGGCACTGATTTTCTATTTAAACCTAGTTAATTTATACAATATCTTTATGCAGTAGTGTCTTTTTGTGTCGTCTGGCAACAATATTTAACGCTTGCTAAGTTTTGCTAAAAATACGCAGCAACATTACATTAATATCTTATCAACCGGTATTTATTATGTAAAAATGGTAAAAACCAACTCATCCGCAAGTCGCCCCAAACCATTACCTTCAAAGTATCACGTTAGAAACCATGAAATATAAATTATTCCTTTCGTTTCGGTTGCTTATACTAATCTGGCTGCGAAAAGCATGACTGCTCACTAGTCTGCACTAGCATTAGCTGTGATTATTACACATCCAAAAACATGAATATTACATCGCTAAAACCTAAATCGAACGCCAGAATATCGCGTTTAGGGGGTTTAAAAAGTTCAAAAGCAACCAAATAAATCGACCCAACTGGAGCATTTTGTTCTAAACAGCTCAGATTAGCGCGTTAGCTTCAATTAATGCTACGTTAGCTAATGCTGCTAGCATTAGCTGGAGGCTCGCCGATAGCTCCCGAAAAAAGTGTTGTTGACAGATTTAACTCACGCTTCTTCGGAGTTTGGAGCTACGTACCATACGCACTTTCGACGCATCGTTGAAATCCACCTCACTTCATCTTATTTTCGTGACCCGGAGAAGCGCTAGACAACAGCCCGACATTCAGCTCAGTTTACTTCACTTTGACGGTGTTGTTGTTTACAGGCCATGTTGGCTCAGCGCCATTAACCACCAGAGCCAAAATGTCTCACGGGACCACCCACAACAACGCTGTCACGTGGCACCCACGGCGCTCTGCGTGATTCTTTCTCACAATTATTGTTGGCATAAAGAGTTAAAAACAAACCCAGTTTAACCTTATATATTGATCGGTACTAGGCACGATTTGTAAAAATACACAACATAAAAAAAACCACACACATCAAAGGGCTCAGAGAAATCGGTTCTGGTTACTGATGTACCCGAACCTGATAGGAGTTATTTCTAGATAAATGCAGTTATTTGATTGTTAGGATGATGGCGTGGTGGATTAAAGTGTCAGTAAAAAAAACAACAACAACAAAACTATAAGTACAAAATGAAATTGTGTGGCTTTTTAAGTATTCAACTTATGGCACATGAAATCAGAGCAGATTTGTAGGCCAGCCACACCTACAATCAGAGCTGGAATGTTTTGTTGCCTTTGACAGGATTGCACAACCTGTTCTTGCACCACCGATTGGCCTCAGTCAACGCTTCGACAATCCAAAATATCTCACCCGGGGTTTGTTATTTTAAATCTCAAAAATACTGTGTCTTTTTCAGGATTAGGAATACTCTCCTCAAGTGTGTAAGAGTTTGAAATGAGTGTCAATAAGTTTTCTCCCACGTAAACACAAACCAAGTCTCTTTCACGTGCTCTGAAACTGTCTTACTTTGAAGTGTTATGGGCGGCAATTATCATTCCATTCCGTTGACAATATATTCCTTTAGCTTGAAGATTTATGCAGTTGTCAGCTGCTAATAGCAGATGTGGAGGTTCTTTTTTTTCATCAAACCTGTAAACAGGCCGTGTGTATGAAAGAGAGAAAAAAACTTGTCAAACTGCTTTGTCTGAAGTGGTAATTGAGAACATTTTCACTTTGCAAGCCTGGTGGCATTCCTGTCGTCAACACTTTCCTGCTCAAAGCTGCCAGAACCTCGTGTTACGAGCAGCAACAGATCGATCTACAATATTATACTAGGCAGAATCATATGTTATTTATTTCTTTACTTTTGTTTTTTTTTTTACTGCCATGAATGAAAGGAGGCTCTTTGCGATGGAAAGGACTTCACTTCTATCTTTGATTTTGCTCTCAGGTTTGAATTACTCACACTTTTTTGGTACTGTGTTGTTTTCCTGATATCTCATGTACAAATATTTGAAGGAAAAAAAAAGAATACTGAAGTGCTATTCATGTCATTGTAAAGATTTTTGGATGTATATTAGTGCTCAAAACTGTTGTTAAATATTTTACAGTGTTTTGCCCAGTGGAATCTGGAGAATTTCAATTTTTTGAACAGAAAATGAAGTATGAAGACGCAAAGAACCACTGCAAAGGGCAAAACTCTGACTTGGTCACGATTCGCAACTCAGCAGAAATTAATGAACTGATAAATAAATATTCAGCCACGAATGAAAGTGTCTGGATAGGACTGACGAATGAAAACGAGTGGATATGGCACTGGTCTCTGCCTGATCAGGATACGATCTTTCTAAACTGGAGCCCTGGAGAACCACAAACAGTAGAAGGGCCAAAATGTGCAAAAATGGATCAGAACGGCGGGTGGTTTGAAGACGACTGTGGAACTGAATTAAGTTTCATCTGTCATGGTAAGTAAAGCAGCAACACTTCCATGCTTTAAACTGCAAAAACATTGAAGAAAAAGTGCAACCCTACATTTTATTTTCCCATTATTTTTCCAGCCAGTGGCGATGCCAGCAGTCACATCTTTGTTGAAGAGCTCAAAACATGGAGAGATGCTCAAAGCCACTGCCGGGGCTTATTGACTGAGCTGGTCAGCATACAGTCAGCAGAAGAAAACAAAGCAGTTCTTAACATATCTAAATCTCAATCTGTATGGATCGGCCTCTTCAGAGATCCCTGGAAATGGTCGGATGGGAGTAAGTCATCCTTCCGTTTCTGGATATCCGATCAACCAAGCGGCATCGTCGGTAAGAAGTGTGTTGTTGCTGGATTCGATCAAGAGGGAAAGTGGGAGAATCGGAATTGCAATAACCAATACAGTTTTATTTGTTACGGTAAGGACCTTTTTTTAAACTTACAGATTATTTCTATTCTACAGAATCTTGCACAAAACACAAGAGATAGATTGTTTATCTCTTTACTCTTACCTTTTGCAGGACAGAAATCAACTCCAGCAACGACCAGTTCCCAGACTACACACGCGGGCCTTACAACAACAGCTCAGCTGTCAACAACTAAAACAACTATTTTGCAGAATTCACCCCAAGGCTTCACAGCAACATTTCATTCCACTGTGGCAACTACTGAACAAATGAAGACTACTCATGTTATGACCTCAGCTCCAACAACTGCCAGTGGAATGACAACGCCAAATACCACAGAGTTTGTGCCACATCCCTCAAGCACTGAGCTCAACAATGCAAATACAGAAATGACAGTGACACCCACACAACAGCCTCCAACACCTGCTGTCAATGTGACCACAAGCAGCGCTTCGACATTAGCCACGCAGGTGGGAACATCAGATCAAAGCACAACACTAACCTCCACTGTCAACAGTCAAAGTTTGCAACCAGGTAAGCATCTTTGTGAGTGTTTTTTTTCACATATCTAAAGAAAAATGTGAGATTAATTCAGTATTTCCTTGCTTCCTTGAAGAAAACCTGATACTAATCCAGAAAAATCTGTCATGGATTGAAGCTCTGAGTTACTGCAGGGAGCACTACTTTGACCTCGTCCACATCATCAACAAAGACATTCAGGACAAGGTGGCTCAGAAGACGAAGAGCGCCACATCCTCCCATGTGTGGCTGGGCCTACGCTACAGCTGCAACTTTAAATTCTGGTTCTGGGCCGGGTCGACTTCTGGCTGTTACCAGAACTGGGTCCGCGGAGAAGGACCTGACAAGGTGTACGAGTGTGACGACGGCGGTTTTAGTGGCGCCATCAACGCCACTGGGGGGCAGCAGTGGATCGGCTTGCGTGAGACCAAAAAACTGAACTTTGTCTGTAATGCATGTGCTGGATGAGAATGAACTGCCAGCGGCAGCCGAAGAGGCAAAGATGATCAAGCTTTGAAGATGAAAGCCCAACATGTTTGTGCTGTTCCCATATCTTCACCCAGAGAAAAGTGTTTGGAGAAATATATGAACCAGCCAGAAAACTTTATGGGACTTTAAATGAGTCATTAAGGCTGTTTTAATGCTGACTCAGGACACAGAGTCATTGTTGAATACAGCCTCAAGGTATTGTTGAGACTGAATGTAATTAAACATGAACATATGTGACGTGGTGGTGCGCACATTCAGTCACGAGCGGCAAGAGTATTGTGAGAAAATTCAGGAGTGGCAATTTGCATATTAACCTCCTCTCAGTTCAGGATAGTCTGTATTAGATTATCGTAACTATTATGACCTGAAAGCACAAGGCATTCTCCGCTCACTGACCTGACCTACGCTGGCAGTTCGACAGAAAAACATCTTACTGAACTTTCTGTTCGCCATGACACAAAAACTAGCTTGAAACCATAAAAACAGAGTCGCTGAAACCTTTTGAATACTGTGAACAGGGTGCAACTTGTGTTTTTTTATAATGTGTTTGACAGGAAGATCCTTTTCTTTCAGCTATTATTATTTCAATGTGTATACATGTGCTTATACATGTTTACTGTTATTTGTTGATACCTTTAAAAAGGCACAATTAAAACCGCCTTAGTTATTAAACAATGGCTCTAAAATTCTGGTAAAACCTGCTTTTAATTGTTTGCTTGCACGAGTGAGACACAATCTGTTCGATGTGAAAGAACACAGTGTGAAAAATGATACACCAATGACACATACCATACCGGCGTACTGCAAATTATTTCAAATAAAAAGATGAACACAATCGTGGGAAAAAATCCACTCCCTTTAAATTCTAATGTTTAAGTTCAAGTGTACAAAACACACAACAGATTCCATTGTGTCATTATTTATTAAACAAAAACAAAGCTAAAATGGAAAAGCTGTGTCTGAAAAGGTACATCCTATGATCTATTAGCTTCTAGAACCTCCTTCAGTGAAAATAACTCTTAGTGGTTGTTTTCTGTACAATGTTATCAGTCTCTTACATGGTTGTGGAGGAATTTTTCACTCACTCTTCTTTACATTTTCGCTTCAGAGCATTGAGGTTTGCAGATATTTGTCTCTGCACAGCTCTCCTATCACCCCACCACAGCACTTCAGTCAGGTTGAGGTCTTGATCTGACATTGCCGCACCTTGATTCTCGTCTTTTTCAACCATTTTGTTGTAAATCTGCTGACTTAAGCTTTAGCTGTCAGGCAGACAGCCTCACATTTGACTCTAAAATACTTTGATTTACAGAAGAGTTCATGCTCGCCTCAAGGACTGCAAGGCACCCAAGTCCTGTGGCTGTAAAACAAGCCCAAATCATCACCCCTCCACCACCATGCTTGACAGTTGGTATGAGGTGTTTATGCTGATATATTGAGTTTGGTTTTCACCAAACGTGGCTCTGTGCATTAGAGGTAAACTTCTCCATTTTGGCCCCATCTCATCATGGTTCCAGAAGTCTTGTAGCTCATTCAGATGCAACTAATTGTCCTGTCATGAACTTTAACCTTTAACCTGCTAACTGAGGCCTGGAGAATCTGAGATGCAGCTCCTTTTTGTTGTTTTGCACTGCATGGTCTGACGTTGGGGTAAATTTGCTGGGATGGGATGTCCCCCCCTTGGGATGATGGACAACTGTCTGAACTATTTTCCACTTGTGAATAGGTTTTCTCAGACGGATGAACTCCAGTCTGTTTGGATATAGCCATATAATCCTTCCCAGATTGGTGGACAGAAACACTTGCTTCTCTAAGTTCCTCGCTGATGTCTTTCCTTCTTAACATTGCGTCAACACACACCTGTAGGCTCCAAACCAGCAAACCGCCAGAAAAACAGAGGTGGTCCCACTTGCTGATCATCAGGTTAACGGGTGCATTTCACCAGCAGCACCTGGCTGCTGCTTTCCTTCTTAAATCTTATGAAAGCAGCATGAGTGGACTTCATTTTTAAACAGCTTTTCCATTTCAATTTTGTTTTAATTCATTAAATAATGACAGGGTGGAATGTGTTGTGTTTTTGTACACTCAAGATTAGATTTTAATAGTTTTAGAATTTGAGAAAGACCAAATTATTTTAGTATGTCCTGATATGTAAAACTTTAAAATTAAGAGTAGGGTTTTTTTCTATGACTTTATTTAAATGATGATATATGATACATGCCAAGATATTTTGCTTAAATACAAGTAGATAAGAAAATGTCTCTAAAATTTAGTTTTTGTCTATATCATGCTAATAAATCAGTTTAAATGTAAACTACTCAGCAGCAATTTTGTATATAAGCATGGTTTTATTTTTTGGTGGGTTTAAATTATTCTGTGGTGTCACTGAATGCACAATGCTGCATTGCTAAAGCAACTTTTGCATATGCAAAAACAGTCTTGTCACATATCAGTTACCACGGATCATTACACAAGTGTGTCTTCGGCTGGTTCCTCTCTAAAAATGCATTATTAAATGAGCCTCCCTTCAGTTCAATGTTAATGTTTCTTTGGGTCCAGTCAGTCAGTCCTGGATATCTCCCTCCCCTCCTTTTCTCACCCTCACTTTCTCTTGTGTGCTGTCCAGCTGGCTCTGACCTCTGACCCCTCCACCCTCACTCCTGACCCTTGAGGACATTCCCACGCCACACCCTTTTGTGCACTCCTTGCCATGCAAGCCCCGTGGTCACTCCCTCTGAGTTTTTAGAGATTCTGGTTGGGCGTCATTCATCTCCGAGTGGATCAGTTTGATGCAACCTCATTTGACCTAAGCTCAATTTAAGTATGAGATGTAAATAAATTTCAATTAACAATTTGAATGAAAGAAGTGAACAAAATACAAATAAAAAGAAAAGAATCTAATCAGTATTTCAATACTATACAAATAATTATAATAAAGTTCAGCAAATAATAGGATTTAGAGAATTTAATGAAACATTTTTCTATAATGAGTGATTGTTTGAATGGTATTTTTGAAGCTGAAATTCTTAAAACAGATGCAATAACTTTACCTGACACCTAAACTATAACTTTACATCTATACCAACTATGCACACTTCTTCCTCCTCTTCCTTTCTGACTCTAGTCCCCTCTCTTATTTTTCTTCTTTTACTTTCACAGTTAATTGAGGAAAAGCAGATTTTCTCCATTGAAGCTCTGTCTCTTAGGTAACCCCACTCCTGCATGTAATGAGATGGGTAGTGGGAAAGTGACAGAGAAGGGGACATGGACTGACTAGAGGAACAAGCAGCAGTGGAGGATGGAGGCAGGGTGGCAGAGAGACGACTTTGCACAGATTAAAAGAATTTTTATTTTATTTTTGTATTTTATATGCACATACAATTTGGACTTATATAATTAATATTGATGGTGCAAGATGTAAGTATTACAATTATTCAATTTTTAACAAGTTCATAATTAAACAGAAAATTGTTCAGCTTTTAAACTCCTTAATATATATTTGGTGAGATAAAATGTAGATTATTTATGGAAAACGTAGCAACTCGGTTAAATTTATCAGCCTGAAGCATGTGCTTCAAAGGAAGTTTGAAAAATAAAATCAATAGATATTGATGTAACTGTGTAATCTCATCACCTATTATATTTAATCAAATCATCTACTAAAACAATAACCTCTGGACTAAATGTCAATATTAGTGAATATCCTAAAGTTTGACAGGGAGTCTGGTGTTGATTGTCCAAACGCAATTCTTGTACTTCTCCTTCATACCCAGGAGTTGTGGATGGACATCATGCTCCCAACTCCCACTGACTCCCTCTTCATACCTCACTGCAGCGATGACAGAGATCAACTAAGGAATCATCTGAATCTTATGTTGTTTCTATAATAAGAACCTGTAATTCAATTACTGAGAGGGCCCAGTAGTCTGGATTAATGTTGCATTTAAATGGCATGGATACTGTCAGGAAATGTGTAACATTACATTACAAAACATTTGATTTGTGTTACCAGAAAATCATTTAGCTTCTTCTAGGACATCAGCTGATGTTTAACTTTTCAAACCACTTGACACTGAGCTTTAAACCATTTAAACTTAAAACATACTTAAATTCAAGGGTTTAATATGCGTTGTCTTCCAATAACACACTTTAACAAAGAACCATTTGTCAGCAGTGTGTTAAGGCACCTGGTTACTAGCAGCCTGTTGCAAAAACATTATTTGTTTCATTCTTTTAGCCGAATCTAAAAATGACGTCAAAAACTGTTTCAAGGTATAAAATACTTTTGCACCAAAGAGATTATGTTATTAGCTAACATTGCAGTATGTGTGGTGTCCTTAAACATGGGAGCTAAGTAAACAAGAAAAGAACAAATGGAAAAGTGTCAGAAACAAAAAAATGGGAACCAATAAAGATTGTATTTGACAACCTGCTGGTAGGAAAATGCCAAAAGATTTTATTTAAACTGGGTTTTTGATTGATTTTTGATTGTGTTTGGAAAGTTCATAGTCCAGAGTTAAGTGGATTAACAAACAAAAATCATTCTTCTTTGAAACTGGTCAGGTGTAACAACTGAATTTAACTGAACTAGGTTAAAAACAGGTAAAAAAAAAGCAGCCTAAGCACCATTGGGGTTATTTTTGACTGGGAAACATCCTTCAACTCAAACATAAACCAAGTTTCTAAGTTTCTTCTTTATTCTTCATTCTCCTGTTCAAAACAAACAACATCCTGCCTCTGAGTGATGCAGAAAACTCATCTAAACATTTTCTGGGCTGAATGATTGTAATTCTATATATCAGGAGGTGGAAAATCTTTAAAAAGCTTTCAGCTGACTTAAAATGGTGTGCCATATTATTTCAGTTTAGTTAGATCTTTAAAGGCTTCCTTTAAAATATGAAACAAATTAACACTCTAATTCACTAAACTGTCATATCTTAAAATGACTTAATTGTTCCATATTTTTCCAACAGAGCATTTTATTGTCAAGGTGCTGGTTTGTTGGTGTATGTACATGTACATGCTTTCATTGCTGTAAATATATTTTTCTCCTTTTCTTTTGCATAGCAGGTATCTCTGACCATGTGCTTCTGTGTTTGTCTGTCTCTGTCCCCTCCTCCTCCCCCTTCAGCCTGTTGAAACAGATGGCCGCCCATCCCGTCTGGTTCTGCCGGAGGTTTCATCCTGTTGAAGTTCTCCTCTTCAGTCTCACTTGCTTATCTTTAGTCAACAGTGTCTTCAAAGGTCTGCCTAAAAAAATCAATCAGACAGCTGCAGCTGATCCAGAACGCTGCTGCTCGTGTTCTCACTAAAACCAGGAAGTTAAAGCACATCATTCCGGTTCTAAAATCCTTACACTAGCTCCCTGTAGCTCAGAGAATAGACTTTAAAATACTTCTGCTAGTTTATAAATCACTGAATGGCTTAACACTACAATACATTAAAGATCTGCTGTTGTTCCAGACCTCTCAGGTCTTCTGGTTCTGGTCTACTCTGCATCCCCAGAACCAGAACCAAACATGGAGAAGCAGCATTCAGCTTCTATGCACCACAAATCTGGAACAAACTTCCAGAAAACAGCCAATCAGCTGAAACACAGAGTTCCTTTAAATCAAGGCTAAAACTCCACCTGTTTAGAGTTACTTTTAAATCATAATAAATGGATGCGCACTGGTATCTCATATGGTGACTGCATGTTGTTTTTATGACTTTTTAATTTTGTGTTTTTATAATGCTAAGCACTTTGAACTGCCATGTGCTGAAATGTGTGATACAAATAAACTTGACTTGACTTGCTGTCCCACACATGCTTAAAACAGAAAACATTGTAAATAATAGGAAAGATTCAGTGTAATTTCTTGGGTCTCTTAGTTTGATGTTTTTGAAAGGCATGATGGATTCAATTAGACTGCAATAAACTGAATATGAAATGAATGTGTTTAATTTCTTCAGTGTGGTACACTAAGATTACTTTTATCAATTGGCGCTGTATAAATAAACAGAATTTAAACTATATCTGAGCTGTTCCAGAATAAATACATTTTCAGGAATTCTGGAGAACTATTGCTAAAGATTACATAATATTACAAAAGTAATCTGTCTTCTTTTAAGCAAAATATAAAAAATAAGGGGTTGCTCAAGACTCAAGACGGGAAAGAGACGTTAAATATCTAACTGATGGACTTGCAGTTTTGTAGTGTCTTCTGTACAAGTTAAAAGAAAAGGGTAAAGTTGTGAGTATATTTAAAACTTTGAATACTCATTTGCAAAAACACATACATATGTTATTGAATAAGGCTTTTTATATAGAAAAATAAAGTTGGAGCTATGAATTGTGCTTTTGTTACTGAATAATTTCTTTCAGTCTCCCAAAACACAAAAAAGGAAATAAACTCCCTCAACCAAATTACACTTTCCACAAACCACTAAATACATTTTATTACATTTTCAGAAAGCAATCACTCGATGTACACCTATAACTGTTTAACCCTCTCAAGGCAGACGTTGCAGATTTGCAACAGCGAATTGCATATACCGAATTACTCCACATTCATATTTTATGAGCCTTATTTTACTCAGATGATAATTTCCCCAAATATCTGATTTTTCCTGTTACTAAAACTTAATTTGAGCCTGAGAGGGTTAACTTTGGGAATCAATCCAAATCAAGATAGTTAATCGACATAAGCCAACATAAAAATGGCTATAACTAAAATTTGATGTGGTGGTAGCTGAGAGTCAATTTCAAGACATATTCTGAGCAGGACCTCTCGTGATATCATATGACATTTTCATTTTTCAAGATTTGACCAAAACTGCTAGAACTCAGTCATTTCTTATCATAAGCTGATCTTAGTCCAAAACTCTGGCATGAAAGGTGGTGGGTGGTATGCATTCATTTAAGAAATGGTAGGTCTTTAGTTCGTTATTTTTCTAGATGTCCTAACTAGTCCTAACTTAAATACCACTTGTGCTAACTCAGATGGAAGACACATGGCATTAATGAGCTCACTCAGTCAGGCAACAGCAGCACACACACAACTGATCCAAAGCAGTTTGGCAGCATCTAGACTTTGATTCTGTGCGCAGAATAGAGATGGGCCTACTTTACAAGCAAACAACACAGGACTTTACCTTGTGAAAAGATTGGTTTCAGTAACTATTGACATTTTAACTACATATAAAACATTAATATTAAGGCTTTAAATTGCTGTAATAAAGTAGTTTTTTTGATAAATTCCTTTTAAGTTCAAATTAAGTAGCACACTTTCTAACCTAAATCCAAACAGATAACATTTGATTTCTTGTAAATCACATGGTTTGGGGGAAATCTGGCTCACAGCAGCGACCAATGAGGAGAGGGTTACAGATTGTGAAACTGAAGTAAACACTCTTCATGCTGTGAGCCAAACAGAGACACAAAACCTTTGGAAATCGAACATGTCATTCTAAGAATTGCACGTTCAGTCTGTAACAGTTTTATCTGGAAAAGTCTACATAGCATTTCTCGTTAAAATAAGTATCAGAGAAGAAACCTCGACCAATATTCATGCTGTATATTATTTGCACTTGTCACTTCTCATGCTCTTGCACTATGACAGTTTTGCTTAATTATTTCGTACCAGATAGCATGTCCAACAATGAACATCTCCCTGATAGAGTGATATTTCTGAGATATTTCTAGGTTTGCTTAGTGAAGAGTAAAACAGAGAGGGCATTGCCCGATCCAACGATTGAGAAATAAAGGGGAGGAGGACTAATAAAACCTCAGTTATTCCAAAGTCTGAGTCAGTGTGGGGGAGACAACAGAAGCTTCAAAAATGAAGCTCTGCATTGTTTCAGTACTTCTCCTGATCTCAGCTGCGGAGGGCTCAGACAGGTAAATAAAAAGATAATTCTCAACATTATATAATCATGTAATTTGATGCCTATTATTAACAAATACAAACAAAACTATGTATGATTTCTATCAACATTAGTGTGATATTTATAAGAAAATATATGACTGTCATTTTGTTGATATGTAAAGGTAAAAATGTAGAGCACGTTTGTTGTCATGCATAAAAAGTTCAAATTAAATGTGAGTCAATAAAGTATACAACAAAAGTTAAATATCACTTGTCTGAGTACAGATTCTTCATCTCAGCCCCCAATGTGTTTCACTTGGGTGTGAAAGAGAAAGTGCTTGTCCAGATGGGAGGTAGTTATCTCAATCAAGAGGTTACTCTCTACCTGGAGGATGAAATTGCTGGAACAGTTATGTCTGAAAAAAAAACTGCTCTCTGTACTCGAGAAGAGGAAATGCAAACCATTCAGCTAGAGGTAGGAAAACGTCTTTATAAATAAAAAGCATTCTAGCCAGGACTGAGATGGCATTTACTGAAACTACTCACTAACACCCTCACAGATCGACAAAGAGAGGTGGTCAAAAAATCTGCGTTACCTTAGTCTTGTGGCAGAAGTTGACTCTTCCAAAAAACGGCATATGACAAGGGTCCTGGTTTCAAATCACAGAGGATACCTCTTCATACAGACTGATCAGCCAATGTACAACCCAACACAAAAAGGTAACCACGGTAAAGTTAATAACTTCAAATAAAGGTGAAGACTCTGTAGAAGAATTACTCATTAATACATTTTATGGTTTTAGTAAATTATAGGATATTCAGTCTTGACCACACGTTTAGGCCACGTGAGGAATTCGTCTACATATCAGTATTTGTGAGTAGCTAAGCTTTTGGTTTTCTTTATTTTTTTTCAAGAATAAAGAATACTTTTAATGCTTGTTGTTTTTATGACAGAATGCTGATGAAAACAGAATAATGAAGTCCTTGAGGGCTATAAAGAACGGGATTTTCAAAGGCCTAATTTACATACCAAGTGCATCAAAGTATGTTTAAGTATATCCACTAAACTTTGACCATCATAGCATCACAACCAGAGCAACATATGTTTTCTTTATACAGAATGGGTACATGGAAGATTACTGCACACTATGAAGGCGACGAAGAAAATGCTGCTGTCCGAGAATTCAAAGTCCAAACATTTGGTAAGTAATTAATCATTTATTTTTACTCCTTCCATTAAATTCACAGATTATTTTCATTAACTTGAACATTTTTTTCTATTACTTACCCTAGTTTTACCAAGTTTTGAAGTTAACATTGAAATGAGGCAGCGTTACATTTTGTTGAATGATGAACAACTTCAATTTACCATCTCAGCAATGTAAGTGTTATTTAATATTAAATTTATTTTCTAAGCCATTTTCTACTTAAGCAAAAAATAAAAGTAAATCCAGTTGTCTTAATGCTTTACAAATTTAGAAAAAACATTAAAACTATGATTAACATTATTATATCCAAAACAATTGGTATTTAATTGAGTTCCTATGCTTTGTGTGAGTGATAGGGCTTTTTATTTATTTTTCCTTTTTTGTCTTTTATATTCTTCATTTTGGTCATGCGATAATTGCACAATGAAAAATGTTTATCTGCTTTGTTTTGTTTTGTTTTTTTGTAATCAGGAATATCATCCAAATATTAGGGATGCGCCGATCCATATTTTTCAGTTTTTGTTCTTGTTGTTTTTTCCAAGGTATACACATGGTGAGAAAGTTAAAGGGGCTTACCACTGCCGGATTGGGGTCACAAAAAAAGGTGAAGCCCACGACCAAACAACGCCCATTTTTATCAAGGGGCTGGAGCTGACGGGCTCGGTAATGAAATGTGTTATCCATCTTGTTTGTTGTAGAGTTCATTTAAAATCTGACAGGTTTCATCTTGCTTTATTAGACTGCCAAATCACTAATGCACGCCTTTTTTTACAGATCAAGAATGGAAGTGTAGCCCTTACTCTTGAATTAGAAAAGATAAATTCTACACTTATGGGACAGCTGAACAAAACCCTCTCTGGCTTGCTGAAAACTGAATGGCAACTCTATCTGGGAGTATTTGTCACCAACATTCAAAGTAAAAAATATATTCAGTAATGTTTATGTAGCTGTAACAATGTAAATGTCATAATCTGCATAAATCAACATTTGATCTGTGGGCCAACAAACATTTTCTGTAATGATTAGTGTGAAGACAACTAGTTCAATTGTCTTCTTATTTATCACTAAGACTCTGCATCTTGAAATACTGCATGCAGACACTACACTAGGGTCGTGGGTCACTGTTCTGTGGCCAGTGGGGTACAAATCTTGATAAAGATACATGAGCAGCAAAAACTGAAAGTTCAGCCTTTAATCACAGTAAAAAACAGCAAATCAAAAATTCTTTAAAGTATATTACTGTTAGTACAAACTTGTAACATTTTATGCTGCAAATTTATTAGATGAATTTTACCTGTAGGTCTTGTTATTGTTGATTTGAAAAAAGTAAATTTTTATGTACAATAATAATAATGTGTGTGCATTTCATGATTAAGGTGGTGAAATACAACAAGGACAGGTTTATCTTCCAATCATTTCCCAAAAATACAGCATAGATCTGTCTCGAACCCGCTCTCATTTTCTTCCTGGACATCCACTTGATGTGGTGGTACGTCAGAGACAATAAAATGAGTAATGTATTTCTTACATAATCCCTATCCATACTTCTAAAATACTTTTCTTTTATAGGTGTTCATGCGCCTCCCAGATGGCACCCCAGCAGTTGGTGTGCCAACAGATATTACTGTTACTTTAAAGGACGCAGAGGAACGTGAGCAAGGCACCACTGACCAGGATGGGGCAGTGTATACAACCGTTAATATCCCAAGTGTAACTCAAGTTACAGTTAAAGTTAGTTTTCACAAACAAAGTTAAATTTTTTCCAAAATCCCCTTATATTCATATTTAACTGTTTGCACTTTTGTTCTTTTCCAGGTGTCAGCAGATGGTGTTCAAGAGAGCAAAATTTTAGAACCAGTGTCAGCACCAAGTAACAACTATCTTTACATGACAATTACCAACAAGGTGTACTCTGTGAATGAAGATATTTCAGTAACATTCAGCACTCCTGAAGGACAGAGTAAAGGACATATATACTACATTGTGAGAAACATATGTGACTGGGTATTACACACGTTTTGAGAAAAGGAAGAAACAGTCATGATTGGTCATTTTTACTGTATGTGTTGCAGGTTTTAAGCCGTGGGATCATAACAAAAACTGGCTCACTTCCAATTGGTACATCAGTTAAACACAACCTGAAAATAACAGCTGACATGGTTCCATCGTTCCGTCTGATTGGTTATTATCACAGCACAAATGATGCCATCGTATCTGACTCAGTGTGGGTCGATGTCAGAGATGAATGTGAGATAAAAGTCAAGGTGAGTAAATGGAACAGATAACAGTGAAACAGTAAACAAACTGAACTTTATCTCAGTTGACCACATTTAATAAACATGGTAATTATTTGATAAACAGAGTTAGAAGAAAGGAGTTATTAAAAGTTGGAAATTTATTTAGACACTTCAAACTGACTATTTTTAAAAAGTCTAATGCAAATCGTAAATGCTGAAATGCTGGGTTTTATAAACTTGAATGTAAAAAAATACGGTTTTGAATATTTTAAATTTTGACATGTTCTGAAAGTACACATTTTATTTTTATCTTTTAAGGTATTTAACATGCATGTTTTTATGGAAAAAAATATTAATTTAGGTAGAACATAAAGAACAGCCAAGGCCTGGAAAAACAACTACGCTACAATTCGACTTAAATGGTCAATCAGCTACAGTGGCATTGTTGGCTGTGGATAAAGCCTTCTACAGTCTGAAAGCTGATAATAAACTTACAGCTAAACAGGTAACATGTTCACACATACTTCCTGTTTTCTCACTATAAATCATTATAAATTTTGCAAAGTTTAGGCTTTTCCTTTCACTTTTCAGGTATTTTCTACCATGGAGTCATATGACCTTGGCTGTACATTCGGTGGAGGAGCTGACTCTTCATCAGTACTTGTGGATGCTGGCCTCTCTTTTATATCTCAGTCTGGAGCCCATCATAGAAGGCGTAAGACAGAAACAACTTATTATGATTTAAAACATTTGAAATATTATTTCCTGTAATATAGATTTGATTTATTAGTCGTGTCAAACTGGAGGAAGAGTAAGGCAGAGACAACTGTTTGTTATGACATTTGACTATGTATCCATTTTCTTTACCCGCTCATTTCTTTCATGGGAGAGTTGGTGCTTATCTCCAGCAGCCATTGTGTGAGAGGCAGGGGACACAGTGGATAGGGACACATGGAGACAAATAAGACAAACAACCACTCACACCTAGGGACAATTCAGAATTACCAGCTAACCTAACATGCATGTCTTTGGTCTGTGAGAGAAAACCCACGCATGCACAGGGAGAACATGCAAACTCCACACAGAAAGGCCCCTACAAGCAACACTGCATGACTGGCATTTAAGAAAACTTGTCTGAAACATTATTTTTTATGTTGTTTGTAAACTATACATTGCCGGTACCCACTGAGTTACAGCAGGCTCAAAGCCAAGCGACACAAAAGCGACATTAAAAAGTTCTTTGAGCGCACCCAGTAAAAAATGTTTGGTTTACAGTGTGTGCTATATTTACTTGCTTAGTCAGGTAACTTCATGTTACACTCTGAGTTTCAAGAATCATGACACTACTTCGCTTTTTACAGGGTTTATTCAGCAACCTAACCAGCTCTGGAGGTGAAAACTGAATAACAGTACTCCAATAGGAATACAGTTTGCCTTTTACTGTATACTGTCAGGAACAGAACTGTATTTTCAATCTCTGGAAACATTTCTTTTTTATAGAATAGTTGGTCTTTGTAATAAGTGTTTGGCTTTTGTGAGTGCTGTCTAAATAATAGGGATTTTGCATTCTAGTTACTGAAAAAAATGTTTTATTAGATACAACATTCAGCTGCCATTTCTCATCACCAATTTTATGTACTCACTGGAGCTCAACAAATCATCAAAATTGTCTTTACTTTACATTCAACTTTCACAAACTTATTTGTCTTTACATTTTACTTCCAACCCAGATTTTAAGTGTGATTCACCAGCTGTACGACAAAGACGTTCTGTGGACCTCCAACAGGAAATGATGAATTTAAGTAAGATTTCTAATCTCTTTGATCTGAAATAATATACTACATATTCTAAGAACATGCTAAAATTGTTCCTCATCTTTTTCTTGGAATGTTACTTTCAGAATCAAAATTTAAGGATCCAGACCTGCAAGATTGTTGCACTAATGCATTTTCTTCCATCCTTATGAGACGAACATGTGAGGAAAGAGCAGCAAGAGTTCGACTAGTGAAAAAAAATGAAACATGTGCAGATGCTTTTCTACAATGCTGCAAAGACGCAGAGAAGCTGAGACAAAAAAAGGAGCAAGAGATTGCACAGAGTGGACTCGGCAGGAGTGAGATGAAACACTTAAAACATCTACTTGAACAGCAGTTACCAACTATGGTGTTATCCCCATTTAAACACAAACTATTTTATTTATTTCTCTAGCTGCAACCACTGCTGACATAGAACAGTTCTTCTTGGATACTTCTCAATATATTCGACGATTTTTCCCCCCAAGTTTCGCTTTTAAAGATTTTCAAGTGGATGGCAAAAAATTGTGAGATGGATATTCAATTTGAATCATAACTTTTTCATATTAACTATTATGTCTATTTGCTACTATCTAAACACCAGCAGATACATACTTTTTGTGTTTGGTTGGTTTCAGTGTTACCATTTCAAGTTATAGTTATAGTCAGTACAAATCAAGCAAGTTATCTTATGTTAATAAAAAAAAACAGACAAAATGCATATATGCATTTTTTTGCATTTTTAAAATATATTTATTTTAAAACCAAGTAATTTATTTTACATGATTAAACCTCTTCTAGGTATTCTTTGGCCCTACCTGACTCCATAACAACATGGGAAATT
This sequence comes from Kryptolebias marmoratus, assembly GCF_001649575.2. Classification (NCBI taxonomy): domain Eukaryota; kingdom Metazoa; phylum Chordata; class Actinopteri; order Cyprinodontiformes; family Rivulidae; genus Kryptolebias; species Kryptolebias marmoratus. Next base: position 14,625,683 of record NC_051445.1, read on the forward strand.
CAGGTGGTCACAATATCTCCTACTACTGGTAAGAACAGCTTCACAAATGTTGATGTTTTCTGCTTTGACAGGACAGTCTATGGGGGTGAATATTTATTAAGCTTACACAAGCTTATTTTACATCAGAAATTTTATTTTATTGGTATTACTCTGTAGAAATTGAGTTTCACATCGACTTTGAAGGGTTTTTTTTATATACATTTTGTAAAGAAGGTAAATTTATAGTGATCATGACTGATTCATGATTCAGTAATAAAAGCAGAAAACATCTAAGTGATGAATACTTTTAGGCATTGTATTTGATGAACTTTTTATATCTCACTCTTTCAGGTTTCTGTGTGGTGAAACCACATGAAGTGAAAGCATTTCAAGAAACATTTGTGTCTCTGAGGCTGCCTTACTCTGTGAAAAAATTTGAGCAACTATCTGTGTCACCTGTTATCTACAATTATGGCACAAAACCACTACAGGTAAAACTGACCTCACTCATGTTGGCACTTAGTCACTCTAGAGAAAGTAACTCATTTGTAGAAAGAGAAACCAATACTGAATTTGTAATAATTTTGGGGGGAAACCTGTGTTTCCACAGCTTGCGGTACACATGGAACAAACTGAAGGACTCTGCTCTCCTGCTTCAGCCACTAAAGCCTCCTACGTTACAATAGATGTTGAGCCACAGTCGTCTCAGCTTGTTTCTTTTACCATTGTCCCCATGGTAACTGGACCTATACCCATTAAAATACGTCTTTTTGATGTTGAAGATGAACGGGGAATAGATGGAGTGGAGAAAAGTTTAAATGTGCAGGTCAGTGGAATAAAATAGAATTATTTTTCTAGACAAACACAGCAAATGAAAAAACACATTTAAATGTTTTTCCTTTATATTTTGTTGCAGACAGAAGGATTTGAAAAAAGAGTGGAGCAAACTAAAAGGGTTGAGTTAGACGGTGAGGGGTCTTTGTACATTTCACATAAACTTGCTTGACTTCTGTCAATATTTTTTGTAATTTGTTTTTAAATACATTTTTGTTCTAACAGGGCGGAGTTCAAAAACTCTATATATTGATGGTAGTTTGCCAGATGAAACAGTACCTGACACCAGCTCCAATATATTTATTTCTATTGAAGGTGGGTGCTGGCAGACAAAGAACTGCAACTCACTATGTAAACAACAATTTGTCTTATTCTTTCAGTATTCTCATCTGCAGGGAGTGGATTTGGAAGTTCACATGCAAGGAGGCTCCTTTCTCCAGAAAATGTTAACAAACTAATCGTATTGCCCACCGGATGTTTAGAACAAACAATGACAAAACTGGCACCTACTGCTTTAGCAGTGCGCTACCTCGACTTAAGTGATCAGTGGTTTGACCTTCCTCCTGGTGCCAGAGATGAAGCTTTTGATCACCTTGTACATGGTATGTCTAGTAATAATATGTTACACAAACAATGAAAAGAATAGAATTTTTCTTTTATTAAGAGCGTGCCTATTTTTGATGTTTTCAGAAGTATTTAAATCTGTTGCAGTAGCATCATGCTTTACAATATGGGCAATAATTTAAGGTCTATACAGAGGGAGACATACATATATATATATATGAGAGAGAGAGATTTACCACTGTGTGAACAGGTGGCTGCAGGATTTAGAATGGGAGATGTCCAACACACATTTTATGTAAGTTTTACTACACTCCTCCTTTGGTTCGACAATGCTAGTGTCAGGTTGGGTGGAGAGTGAGGCGAACCCAGAGCACAGACTTATCATGAGCTTCAGGAAAAAAAAACTAATTTTATGTAGAATAAAGAAAAAAAAAACAAAGGCTAACGTGGCAGCAGAACGAAGCGAGATACGAAATACAAAACCGTAGAAAACACGAGACGCAGACATGAAATGAATGAGACAACACATGAAGCAACAATGAACCAGCAAGTAAATGAAGGAAATGATCAGGTTTTAAAGCAAAGGGTAATTAGGGGAAGTGAGCACAGGTGAGTGATTACAACTAGGATCAGGTGAAGATGGGCATGGCAGGAAGACGAGATAAACAGAGAAGTGAATGATGACAGGAAACAAAGACACAAGGAACAAGAACTGAACTAAGACAAGGCTAAACAAAGATAACAAAATAACTAAATAAAATAAACAAACTCAAATTGAAACATGAATTGAAAACCCCAAATCCTGACAGCCAGTTTCATTAATGAAAACTCAGACCATCACAGGATATGGCCAGCTCAGCTGTGGTTTATGACAGACCAGAAAAAGCAAAAAGAGGGGCTTGTTTTTGTAGCCATGTTGCAAAACTCTTGTGAAAGTGACTAAAGTTTCAAAACCACACCTTCAAAAAAACTTCAGCAAGAATACTGTTGCACAGCCACCACAGAAAAAATACTGAACAGAAAAACTTTATTCTATATTTTTCCAAGTGTTAAAATGATGTAACATTGCAATTTCAACATTTAACAAAACCACATTTAATTTAAATAAAGTAAAAACTGTTTTTTAGGTTATACATGGATTTTAAACTACAAGGCGAAAAGCAGTGGAGGGTATGGAGTATTTGTATCAGTGGGATATAGCAACTGGTGAGTATTTTTATGTAATATTTAGTTTGGTTTGGTGAAAAAATTGTCACTTAGAATGTATCACATAATAAATTAGCTATATTAATGTTAAGCAAGCATTTGAAATCAAGTTGTACAAGACACTTGAACACCTTTGTTTCTTTCTTTTTCTTAGGGTGACAGCATATGTTGTAAAAGTTCTGTCGTTAGTGGCAGAGCGTCAAAAGGCAGCTTTTGGACCACAAGGTCGGGGTATCAAAGTTGTACCAGAAGAAGAAATTAACCATTCAGTCAGTTACTTGCTCTCAGCACAAAACAGTGATGGGTCATTCAGTGACCCAAATCTTGTTTTTCACAGAGATATCCAGGTAAGCCTGTATACAGTCCTGCTCACCATTATTGGCACCCATTAAGTTTAAGTACATATAATAGAATATTTACTGAAGGAAATTCATCAGGTGAAACAACATTTTATTGCTGATAGCTTGTGCTTGATGCAAAACAGCAAATGATCAAAAACATTTAAAAAGATAAACATTATGAGGAAAACAAGGAAAAACATAATTTTTACCATGCCAATGGTATTGACACCCTTTGCTGCAAATCAATATGAAAACCCAATTTGGCTCACCTGTTGCAAATCACACATAAAGATCACTTGTGATGGACTGCCTCCACACATATGACATGAATTAACCAATGAATGATCATGAAGATATTCACTCAGCTATGCAAATCATGAAGGGGTGCCAATAATGGTGAGCAGGACTGTAGGTGTTTAGGTGAAAACTTTTTTTCCCCAGTTTGATTTTTAAATATATTTTGAATAGCTGTGATTTAATTATAATTTTACTGTGTTTAATGTAGAATGACATAGATGCATCGCTGACTGCTTTTATTACGCTTGCACTGAACCGGTCCCTTCAATTCCTGACATCTGGAAATCGAACAAAAGCGGTGAGATTAACTAAATCTGTTTAGTAAACAAAAGACAGAAAAAAGTGCAGTGCAGTTTTGTCATAGACACACATGCAGTGTAACATTGTAACATCACTGGTCCTAAAAAGAAAATTATTAAAGAGCAGAAGAGCAAATATTCAGATGACAAGGGCATGAATATACACATGAAAAAAAAATCTACTTCTTAATATTTTGTGGATATAAATGCTAAGGATAAAACTGCATGAAAATTTTGTATCACAAATATTGTGTAAAATTTAACACAATTATCATTAATTTTGCTTAAATAAATGCATTGAAAATATGTAAAAAGTTTATTAAAACAAATTGTTGCACAAGGAGTAAAGCCAAAGACATTACTGAACTTTCCTGCTACCAGTGGCTAGAAAGGGCTGGACTGAAGGACAGCACAGAGGCACTAATCATTGCAACACAAGAGCAATTGAGGCCAGGATCTATCATACCAGACAACCTAAGATGCAGGCTGTGAAAAGATGCCCCTGAGACAGTAAAGCACATCATAGTATGATGTAAGATTCAGGCGGCCAAAGCATACATGGAACGCCATAACCAAGTAGATAAACACGTGACAAAAACATCAAAAAGACTTGCACACTGCAGTTTTTTCTTGATTTGTTTTTTTATTTAGGTTTTTATGTTAATTAGCAAATATTAGCCCCTAGTATGCAAGAAAATACGATAAAAGATAAAACCTGTTAAAAAGTTAGTATTAGGAATAAATAGCCATGATTTTTTCTTTATTATATTTTGATCATATTTTGTCAAAACATTACATTTAAGGAACATTAGGTGTAAAATGTTAACTGACAATATTTATGCTATTTGTTAACAGGAGGCAAGCTTGTCAAAAGCAACAATATATCTTCAGTCAAAACTCGAAGAGCTGAGTCATATTCATGCTGTGGCTATTACTGCTTACTGCCTGTCAGTTTGTCTGCCACAAAAAGCTGATGGATTACCTGCATGGATGAAACTTCAGTCATTGATGACAAAAAGTAAGTCGAGTTTAATCCAAAAAGTGTGGACAGTCTGGGTAAATTTGGTGTGGTAGCAGCTGAGACTAATCCTCAACACAAAATCTGAACACTAACAGATTGTGTAAAGACTCTTAAAAATGTTGGCATTAACTATTTGGAGTCAACTCTGTTTGTCTGTTAGCAAAATATCTTGTGTTTCATTGTACAGATGATAATCAAACTTTCAGGAAACGTTTTTCAGATGTACATCTACAGCTGTTTATTCTTTGGAGACAACCTAATTCAAGATGGTCCCTTACAGTCAACTGCCTTGAGAAAACAAAAATGGCTATTATTGAAATCAATTTACAAAACATACTCCAAGTCCTACTCATTGCACGAGATCATTGCTTAAAACTTTAGCAATAAGTGTAGAATTCAAGCTTGTTTGTTAAAAAAGTGTGTCACGAACCACTGAATGAATTTTGATGAAATTTGCAGAAATTAATCATTGGAAGGACATCTACAATTGATTAACTCTTGGAATAATTCCAATTGAAGATGTCCGCCACAGTCAATCGACATTAGCTAACACAAAAATGTCAACAACTCTGTCAATTTTACAAACACAGAGCTAAGATTGGATGTTATAGTAGCTAAGAGATGTCCCTCTGAGCATGACAGCTTGTGGTATCACATGAGATTGCAGTTTTTTTCAGGGTTTGACCAAGACAGCTGCAACTCTGTCTTTTGGCATTACAAGATTATCTTAGTTTAAAACTCTGGCATGTAAGGTGGTGGGTGATATGCATTTCCTCAAGGATTGCTAGGTTATTTATTTTATTTTGCTTTTTTATCATGTCATTCTGCAATAAATAGTTTTCAACAAATCTAAATAATCAACAACTTGACCCAAAAGGAACTTTATCAGTTAGATGGGGAAAAAAATGCAAAGATATTCTCAGTAACATACAACACTGCAGAACATTCATTTAAATTATATTCACAACTACTGATAAAGAAGTTTACTGTAAATAAAGTCCAAACTATCATACTGATCAACTACAATAGCCACCAAATTCATATTAGAAAAAATGGTTGTATTAAATTTTAAGTCATTTTATTCTTTAATTGACAGATGAGGATGACTGCTACCCATGGAAAAAGCATCCTAACCCAGCAAATAAAATAGTGGTAGATGCCATTGCAATAGCGACAACAGCCTATGCTCTTCTGGCGGCGGTGGAATTTGAAGAATACAAGTGGGCAGACCAGTTAGCTTGTTGGTTAACCAGCCAAGAAAACTATAATGGAGGCTACAAATCAACACAGGTGATTACTGTGCTATACAGAAAGTCAATACAGTGACAGTGAGAACAGAGATGCGCACATCAACTGACAGACAAAATTCAAACATGTTTTTTTTTTTGCACTCTACAAAGGATACAGTAATGGTACTCGAAGCTCTGTCAGAGTATGAGCTAAAAAGGTACAAACCAGAACCAGATGCAAAAATGAAGGCTGAGTTCACTGTTCCAGCAAAAACGGAAACTGTGACACTTGAAGTGAAAAACAAAAAGGAAAAAGTGGAAACGAACCTGAAGGTAACATAAATGTTTTCTGTTATACACCTGCTGTAAAAAGAGATATTGTGAATTCAGATCTCTTTCTGGCTATGCTTGTGTCCTTCTGTGACTCTTGTCTTAGAAACTTGCAGGGAACAACATCACCGCGCAGCTCACAGGAAAGGGGAGTTTTACAATGAAAGTAAGTTTGTTTCATTATTCTCTTCTCATAAATGACATCTATAACTGATGGTAAATCTCCTCCTCTTTTGTAGACTGTAAAAGCCTTCTATCTGCTGGACCCTGAGGATGACTGTACCCAACTTTCTATCAGTGTCACCGTGGAGGGGAAAGTGAAATACACAAGTAAGCTCTAATAACAACAAATCTGAACCACCAATAAAAATGTACGCTTACAGCTATTTCGGTCTTTCCAGAAAAGATTGAAGAAAATTATGACTATTATGAAGATTATGATCAGACTGGGGATAAGCAGGCACAAGAGGAACCATCTGGGATTGAGCTGTTTGGTAGTAGCGGGAGAGATTTTGAAAACAACCAAAATTCAGACAACACTGTTACTTATACTGTTTGTGTCAGGTTAGTTGAATTAAATCTACTTCTGGTATCCTAAAAAGTACTTTATTTGAAGCACTGAGTTTTAATAAAGTTCAGTATTTATGATGAATCTCCTAACTTTTTTTGTTTCCTTCTTTTCCCAATCATAGCACAAACACCACTCTTACAGGAATGGCCATTGCTGACATCACACTGCTCAGTGGTTTTGAGGCTAAAACTAAAGACCTGGATGAGGTTTGTGCTTCTCTTTATACCCGCTTTATCATTGTCATCCTTTTCAAAAAGTTTCATTTTTTCAAGCACAACGAGTAAACCACATCTCTAGTTTGAATGTCTTCTCCACCTTTGCCTCGGGTAGAGGAGTTTAAGTATCTGGGCGTCTTGTTTATGGGTAGTGTTAGAATGGACCAGGAGATGGATCAATGGATCAAAGCCTCATCCTCAGTAATGAGGGCGTTGTTTTGGTCTGTCATGGTAAAGAAAGAATTGAGTCCAAAGGCAAAGCTCTCAATTTACTGGTTCATCTACATTTCAACCTTTGCCTATGGTCACGAGTTTTGGATCATAATCAAAAGAACGAGATCCCAGACACAAGCGGTTGAAATTAGCTTCCTTTGTAGGGTGGGCAGCCTAAGAGATAGGGTGAGGAGCTCCATCATCTGGGGATGGGAGGGTCGAAGTAGAGCCTGAACAAGAGCTTCTTCATTTTGAAAGGAGTCAGTTGAGGTGGTTCAGGCATCTGGTTAGGATGCCACATGGTCGACTCCCTTTGGCGGTTTTCTGGGCATATCCCACTGGAAAGACCCAGAACTCCCTGGAGGGATTATATATCCTCTTTAGTCTGGCTGGAGAGTGTCGCTGGGGAAAGGGATGTCTGTGTTTCTCTCCTGGATCTGTTGCCTCTGAGACCAGACCACCGATAAGTGGTAGAAGACTGACTGATTGATGGTTTGAAAGGTCAGAAAACGCAACCAATTAAGTAAACAATGCAAAACTGAACAGATTTGTTAGACTACATTTATTTGATGAATGACAAATGTTGGAAGGAGCATTTACAATCATTTGCCATCTTACTAAAAGCAGAAGGTTGCCATCTTTTCATGTTTCATTTTTTAGGTATGATGGTTTTGAAAACAGTGGCTGACAAGTTTAACTGAAATAGTTAAGGTAGTCCATACTAATAGTGTGGAGAAAAACATCTATTTCTGTAATGATTCGTGACTGGCTTTAAAATCAAGCCAAAAACCAGCCAGTGCTGATAACAATTCTGTGTAAATCCCATTTACACATTAAAAATTAAAATCAGTTTTTCAAAAATTTTCAAGTGATTTAATTTTTCTCTCCTTCTCAGCTAAAGGTACCACCAGAACAATACATTAGCCATTATGAAGTATCCTATGGAAGAGTGCTGATCTACTTCAATGAGGTAAAGCTAAAATCAGGGTTTAAAGATTAAATAAATAAATACAAATTTTCTTTTTAAATTTTGATGTTTTTCTGTTCATTTTTCCAGCTCTATGAGCAACAAGAATGCATAAGTTTTGATGCAATACAAAGAGTGCCCATTGGCCTTCTTCAGCCTGCTCCAGCTGTGTTTTATGATTATTATGAACCAGGTAAGTCTTTTCTTTATATTTTTATACATTTATATGAAGGGCATCTTTATTTTTCAGTGGAATTTATGAGCCATTTGTGTTTTCTTTGCAGACAGAAGATGCACTGTGTTCTACTCTGCACCAAAAAGAAGCAAGATGATCTCCAAACTGTGCTCAGAGGATGTTTGTCAATGTGCAGAAAGTAAGCCATTCTCTCAGATTACATCTAAATCTTTTTTTTTCCCAAAGAGTTTACCTTTTGTGTTTTAGATATCTTTAGAGGCCCCTGACCAAAGTGGTCTTGGGCCCTGCACCTAGAGAACAAAACAACTGTTGACATTTATTCCAATTTCAAATTTTTTTCCTAACATCCAAAACATTACATACATCTGTTTCTGCTGTCAGACAACTGACTGAGTATAACTCAGTGTTCAAAAATCAGTTTAACCTTTTTCATTTTTTTAATATCACAATTTGCAACCCAGAAAGGAGAAGTGGGTAAAGATGGATGGATGAATGGTTGGATGGCTGGACAATTTGCAAAGCCATAGCTCCTGATTTACAGGTCTATGTACGTTCCAACCCTTACCTATGGTCATGAGGTATGGATGATGAAAAAACAAAATCTCAGATTTAAGGGGCTGAAATGCGCTTCTTTTGTGAGGTGGCAGGGTTGAACCTTAAAGACAGGGTGAGAAGCTCTGTCATTCACAAGAGGAACCTCAGTGTGGGGACTCTGTCCTTCATATCAAAAGGAATCAGTTGAGGTGGTTCACACATCTGATTAGTGGACACCTCCCTTTGGAGGTTTTCTGGCACATCCCACTGGGAAGAGACCCTGGGGTAGAACCGATTCTCTGGAGGGATTATGTATCGTCTTTGGCCTGAAAACGACCTTGGGATTCCCAAAGAGGAGCAGGAAAATGGCACTGGGGAGAGGGAGGTCTGAGTTTCTCTCCAGGATCTGATGATTAAATTTAGATGAGTCACCTAAATTTTGTATTGGTACTGTTTCATATGCTTCCTAAACTTTTTTCCAGTTTCAAAATATAGTACTGAGTATCAAGTTTTTTTTAGTATTGTTATTGAATTTAAAGGTTTAGTATGACAACCCTAATTGTGCGATTCCAGATTGTGTAAATAACTGCAGTTGTATTGTGTTCTTTTTTTTTAGGACCATGTCATAAAATGCAGGAAACATTCAAATCACAGAGAGGAAAAAAAATAACAAAGGCCAAACGTTTTGAACACACATGCTTCTTCCCTATAGCGGATTATGGTCAGTACTTTACACAAGACAATATACAGCAAGACTGAAATATTAAATAGAATTTAAGCTTTTTATATAATGTCTTTCTTAAATTGATGGTTTATGTAAAAACAGGCTCCAATGAATATGTGGTATTTATGTTGGATTTTCCATTTTGTATTACAGCATACATTGTTGAAGTCCAGAGTGTTTCTATAAGGAGCAACTTTGAACTGTACAAAACTAATATAACTGAGATCCTCAGGATTAGTAAGTAAACAATCCACAAGTCTCAATAGATATTACAACACTTTAAAGGAAGTGTTTGTCGATTTCTGTGTAAAAGTTATAAATAATTTACATTTTATCTCTTGTAGATAGCTTGTACATATTTTTCACAACCTCAGTTTGAATAAATAATTTTCATCTAACAGAACTAATGACTTATCAAAATGGAGCTATGACCAAAGTGAATTGCAGCCGTCTTAAAACAACCCCAGTCTTCAAAATTTCATACAAGTTCATGCAAATGCAGTTTTCTAAACCTTTACAAATTCATATTATAGTTATTTTGGCAGAGATTTTAGGAAACTCCAGAAAAACATCAACCCTAGATGCACCAGAACTGCTACTTCCACTATTGCTGGTATTATTTTTGTTTGTTAAAAACAAATTGAATTTTTCATATAACCCAAAATGTTATGTGTAACTGCTGTGTCAAGGTTCGTAAAGTAGTGTTTGCATGAACTACTGAAATTTTGGAGACTGATTGCAGCTATTCACCTTCGCCTTTGCTATATTCAGACTAGCCTTTAGCTCATCAGTTCTGACTGACGTAAACTTCAATTTTCCAAACAAAAACTGTTCAAAAAGTCTCTACTACGGGTAAGACATTAATTATTTATAACTTTTACAAAGAAGTCCACTTCAAAATAGTCAAATTTCCCCCTTGTACATTTTATAAGGACTTTGAATAAATATAATGGTGATTGTTTGTGTACCAGATGGAGATTATCGTGTGACTACTAATTCTGTTCGAGTGTTTGCGAAGAGGCTTCAGTGCAAAGGAGAGTTAGAAATAAAAAAACAGTATCTCATTATGGGCAAAGATGGCTCCACTAAAGATTCAGATGGGCAGTAAGTATAATCAGGTTTATTAATAACAAATCTACTGTAAGTGCAAATGCAAACTGACTGAGTTCCCCTCTCCACTCTGTAGGATGCAGTATCTGCTGGAATCAAACACCTGGGTTGAAAAAAGGCCACAAAGCGAAGAATGTAAAAAATCAGCTAATAGAGCTGCTTGTATTGAGTTTAATGCTTTCATTGAAGAATACAAGACTGATGGCTGCAGGCAGTAAAACAGACTCACCGGCCTGTAACTTTCACTGCAGTTCAGATAATGGTTACCATTACAGTAGATACAGTCAGATCAGATAGCAAGGACTCTTTTATAAATGATTGTGACATTTTATCTTTACGCTTAATGTTGTTGAGTAAATGTGACTCGTTCTGGCAAAATGAATCAAAATGAACACAGGTATCTGCAGAAAAAGTGAAAATATTGACTTTTGCCAAAATTGAGATTAGTGAAAAAACACGTCCATAAAGACACCATCTAGCAATCCAAGTAACTAAGATGGCATATAATCTACCTAATGTACCTTCAAAAAATGTCTGACATCATTGTGAAGGTGGGGGTTCCCTTTTGAAATATGGGGCTCGAATTCCTGACGACATCATCTAGACCAATAAAAGTCGTGTTTTCAAGCTGGTACTCTTCGTAATATCATTCGCTTGTTGCAATAGGAGATAAAGTGCCAAACGTCAGCAAACTATATATCATTTTGAAGCTTTTGAGATGGAAAATTTGAAAATAATAACTCAAAATGAAAAAAATTCCCTCATTGGGACTCATTTGACCAGAACAGGTCACAAATACATTTGTTTGTTTAACATTGTTCTTTCATGTCTGAATGAGTAGCTCTGAGCTTGTCGCTGAGGAGGCTAGGAACAAGCAAAGGCTTATAGCTTATAATATTCTAATTTCTGAGTCCACTTCCAGTGTAATCAGTATGGGGTAACTGATTTCAATCACAGCCAGTTCACTGCCTGTATGTTTCAGTTTCATTATCAGACATTTCATTAAAGCCAAATGAATAAAGGGTTAATAAACCAGCAGACGTCTCAAATATTTTGGTGTACTGTCAACTGTACATATGTGATGAGTTACTTTACACTGGGACCTTTGTAAAGTAATCAATGTCTAAATATGCCTGAGCAGCATCTGTGAGGTTTCTGGAGAAATGTGTTTGCGTGATCGGGTGTCTTTTCTCAGGTGTTCAAATATGTCTTCAACAATTTTTCAAAAGGTAGGTGGTCCGTAGTGCAGAAAGGACTAAACGTAAAGGTGAGACTGCTACCAGAAGCTGCTGCCAGACAAAAAGGGCTTCTTTGCGGTTTTCAAAAGCTGCTATCAGTTTTTTTTTCCACTGATAAAGTTCCCAACATTTCAAAGGACAAAAGCTCAAGTGTAAAATATGACCTTACAATAAACTGATTCAATTTAGTTCTTTATTTTAGGATTACTGCTGTTGTGTTTGAACTCAGATTGTTGTTTATAAAGCAAAGACATTTTTAAACTTAGACATATTTCCCATTAGGGTGAAACAGTGGGCAAGTCAATAGTTCTGTAATTTATATGATACACAGATGTTTGGTGTTTCAAACAAAACACGTAGGAGGTTTTCTTCTTGAATAATGTTTTTTTCCACCTATCACAACAAAGGTAACACTTATTTTTAAGCTATAAATAGAAACCTATAATGATTAAAGTACTCATTGCAAAGTATGAGAAAAGGTTATGTTGTTGATGTTATTGATTATTACAACTGTGACAGCTCTAATCTCTACCTTTGTTTTTAATATCTGGGATCATTTTGGTCAGGGGTCTTCAATCCTGGTCCTCGAGGGCCACCATCCTGAATGTTTTACTTGTTTCTCTGCTCCAACACACCTGATTTGGATCAATGGGTGATTATCAGGCTTCTGCAGAACATGAACAGGTGATTTAACCACTGAATCAGGAGTGTTGGAGCAGGGAAACAAGGAAAACATGCAGGATAGTGTCCCTTGAGGACCAGGATTGGACATCTCTAATTTTGGTAATGCCAAAATTTACATCAGAGACCTGTCATATTAAAACTCACTGCCCTCACATTGATAAAAAAAAAAGAGTTCTTCTCCCCATTTGACTGATTCTGTCTCACACATTTTCTACTGCATTTGCAAAGGGGCCTGCAGCCTAGGACTGAACAAAAGCACTTAAAAAATATCAATTCAAGACAAGCAGCACGGGCAAATGGCAAGATCTAGAAAATAACCAGCAGCTTTGGATTTCTGAAACTCTGAATGCACCCTAATTCTGAGTTTATTAGTAAAAAATTGCAAAATATGTGCATTTGGTGGCCTTGCTTACATTCACTAAGATGGTCGAAAGAGGAGGCCATTTGTTTGGGTCCATATTTTTCACAACCATCTATGGTCATAGTTTTTGCATGGAAAGTTTTATGCTTACTACAAATGAACAATTCTAGTAAAATTACCTTTTTTCACTTTACTAATGGGTATGTTTTAAAATTTAACAGCACATTACTTTAATCTTGTGAAAAGACTTGTTATAATGGCTATAGTGACATTATAAATGCATATATAAACATTACTAACAAAGTTTTGAAAAGACAGTTCTGATGAATTTTTCCTAAATTAAATAGAACTTGTTCCAGCAGAAAAATCCAAATAGAAAACATTTGATTTCTTGTAAATCACATGGTTTGGGGGAAATCTGGCTCACTGCAGCGACCAATGAGGAGAGGGTTACAGATTGTGAAACTGAAGTAAACACTTTTCATGCTGTGAGCCAAACAGAGACACAAAACCTTTGGAAGTTAAACATGTCATTCTAATAACTGCACATTTCAGTCTGGGACAGTTTAATCTGGAAAAAAAACACACAGCATTTATATTTTAAAAAAGTATCAACATAGACACTGTCTCTGGAGACAAATCTCTGGAAGCACTTTTCACTTCAAATGATCTTGCACTATGTCAGTTTTTCTATTATTTAGTACCGGTAGAATGTGCAACATTGGACATCTCTCTGAGGACTGATATTTCTAACATATTTCTAAGTTTTCTCAGTGAAGGAAAACAAAAGGAGGGCATTGCCTGATCCAACTATTGAGAAACAAAGGGGTGGGGACTTATAAAACCTCAATTATTCCAGAGCCTGAGTCAGTGTGGGGGAGACAACAGAAGCTGCAAAAATGAAGCTCTGCATTGTTTCAGTACTTCTCCTGATCTCAGCTGTGGAGGGCTCAGACAGGTAAATGAAGAAATAATTCCCAAAATTCTATTATTACTGTAATGTACAAAACTGTTATTTAAATATTGTCACACATCATTTTGTTGCTATGTAATTGAAGAAATGCCCTGCACTGCAAATGTTTATCAGCATGCATAAAAATTAGTTAATGCACAATATGTCATTGAAGGTTACAGCAAAACCTAAGTATCTGTGATTTGTGCACAGATTCTTCATCTCAGCCCCCAAAGTGTTTCATCTGGGTGTGAAGGAGAAAGTGTTTGTCCAGATGGAAGATAGTTATCTCAATCAAGAGGTTACTCTCTACCTGCAGGATGGGAATAGTGGGACACTTATGTCTGCAGAGGAAACTACTCGCTTTACTCAAAAAGGGGAAATCAAAATAGTTGAACTGATGGTAATAAAACTTCCTTATGTAGAAAAAAATTCCACACAGGAACTAATGCGATTCACCAAAACTGCTCAATTGCCTCTTTACAGATAAACAGAGAGCTTTGGTTAAAAAAGATGAAAGAGAAATGGAATGAAAAGCCATACCTTGATCTAAAAGCAACTGTCTCCAATGCCCAAAACAAGCAAGTAACAAGGGTCCTGGTTTCAAATCACAGAGGATACATCTTCATACAGACTGATCAGCCAATGTACAACCCAACACAAAAAGGTAACAACAATGTCAACAACTTCATAATAGTGTAAAACAATGCCACATTTTTGATATTCATATATACATGTTTTTTGATGTCTTAGTGCAATTCAGGATTTTCACTCTTGACCACATGTTTAGGCCACAAGAGGAAATGGTCCAAATATCAATATTTGTGAGTAAAAAACTGTTTTATTTTTTAAATTCCTCTTAAAAATACAGAGGACTTAAGATCTTAAGAATGTCATGATTCGTGCCTGTTTTATGACAGAATGCTGCTGAAAACAGAATACTGCAGCTTTCAAGGACCGCAGTAGGAGGAATTTACAGAGACCATTTCCAAATTCCAAGTCTATCTAAGTATGTTAAAGTCGAATCAAAGTAAATTCTGACAAACATTAAATCAAAAGCAACAAAAGCAATGCGTGTTTTTGTTTGTTTTAAAGAATGGGTACATGGAAGATTACTGCACACTATGAAGAGGATGAACTAAATGCTGCAGTCCGAGAATTTAAAGTCCAAAAATTTGGTAAGTCAATCCTAAATTAAGCGGTTTTACTTTTTTTTGTTTTTTTTTAATTAAAAATAAAAAATACATATATTTTTTTCTGAAAGAACGTTTCTGTTACACATTCTAGTTTTACCAAGTTTTGATGTGAACATTGAAATGGAGCAGCGCTACATTTTACTAGATGATGAAAGGCTTAACTTCACCATCTCAGCAATGTGAGTGTTCATTCTTATAAAAAGTTATGAAGGGTTTTTTGTTGTTTGTTTGTTTGTTTGTTTGTTTCGCACACAGTCTATGCCTAAAGCCGTTTGCACAAAGTGGAAGTGACCCGTTTTGCGTACAGTAGTAGCCTGCTGTGCATCTGCAGCTGAAACAACTTTACTTCCAATAAATGTTTCCTTATATCTGAAGTTTTTAGCGGTTTATGAAATTGTGAGTAACTCTGAAAGAGGAAATACTGAGTTTACAATGTGGTGAGTAATGCCAGACAAATTATATGTGAGCTTGTCTCTGAATTGCACGTCTTAAGCACTTTTGTTGCATATTCAGGCTTTCTGTCTTAACTTTAAAAAGGGTTGTTTTTTTTCTAGGTACTCACATGGTGAAAAAGTCAGAGGGGCTTACCACTGCCAGTTTGGAGTTGTGAAAAAAGATGCAACCTATGGTCAAAAAACACCTGAATTTATCAGGGGGATGGAACTGACCGGCTCGGTGAAAAAACCCAATAACTATCCTCAGTTTGTTGTGTAGCCGTTTTATTCATAAGGATTGGATTTATAAGGAGCTTCAGAAAGGTATCTAAAAACCACCAATATATGTAATTTTTTGCAGGTCCAGAATGGAACAGCAGACTTTACGCTTCAGTTAGAAGATATTCATTCAAAACTCAAGGAACAGCTGAACCAAACCTTTTTTGACCTACTGAAAAGTGGATCACAACTCTATGTGGGAGTATTTGTCACCAATATTCAAAGTAAAACATACACACACACACACACTTAGTATTACTGTTTATATAATCATCCATCTGACTCCAAAAGCCTTATTACCATTTCATAACGTAGTAAAAAGGGATCATTTAAATAGAATGACTTAAATGTGCTGTAGCATTTATTCTCCAGTAAATTTTTAGTACTGCTTGTTGTAGAAACAATATGTTTTTTGGTTATGTCATATATTTTTATGGCACCTTTCCGATACGCTCAACTAAAGTTTAAAAATATGACTGCTTTCAAATATAAAAGGATAATTAGACTAGTGAACTTATCTTGATACAAAACAGAGTAAATCTCCTCAGTATACCACAGTACAACTAATTCACATCATTTCAAAAACCACATAAAGCACAATAAAAAAGGTCATGTATTGTAGAAATGTTGCTTCTGGATTTTACTACTGTTGATATTTGAAAATAGTGGATATATTGTACATCACTGCTTCCACTCAGTAATAACAATAATTATTCTTCTGCATGCATTTTTGACTTAGGTGGTGAAATACAGGAGGGAGAAGTGTTTCTTCCTATCATTTTCCAAAGATACAGCATAGACCTGTCCCGAATTCGCTCTCATTTTATTCCTGGATTTCCACTTTATGTGCCGGTATGGCAGAGATAAAGAAATGTCTAAATTGCTTGTTACCTGACCCTGAAAATCATTTCTAAAAGTCTTTTCTGTTATAGATGGTCATGCAACTCCCAGACAGAACCCCAGCAGCTGGTGTACCAATAAATATTACCGTTACTGCAGGCGCCACGCAGAAACATTGGCAAGCCATCACTGACCAGGACGGAGCAGTGTCTCCTGTCTTTGAACCTCCTAATGCACCTAAGATTACAGTTGAAGTTAGTACTCACAAATTCAGTTAAAGGCTTTAGCAAATTCACTCGGATTCACTTTTAGCTGTTTTCACTTCTGCTTCATGCAGGCGTCAGCAGATGGTATTCAAAAGAGAAAAATTGTACAACGTGCCTCATCGACAAGTAACAGCTATCTTTACATGACAATTACCAACAAGGTGTACTCTGTGAATGACTTTCTTCAACTAACATTTAACACCGTCAATGGCCCCCTGAACCAGCATATATACTACATGGTGAGAAACATAAGTGACTGAACAGGACACAGGTTTTAAAATAAAAGAAACATTTGATCAAGCCTGGTCATTTTTACTGTATGTGTTGCAGGTTTTAAGCCGTGGGATCATAATTAAAACTGGCTCACTTCGAATTGGTGCATCAGTTAAACACAACCTGAAAATAACAGCTGACATGGTTCCATCTTTCCGTCTGATTGCTTATTATCACGGCACAAATAATAAAATCATAGCTGACTCAGTGTGGGTCGATGTCAGAGATGAATGTGAGATAAAAGTCAAGGTGAGTAAATGGAACAGACGAGAGACAGTAAACATTTTACACTGCAAGTGATTCAATTTGTTAATTATTTGTAAGTGGGACTCTTTGGGATAAGTAGGACAGCAAATCGTAGTGACTAGAAGTTTGCAAACTAATGTAAAGACTGCAAACTGACTTTAACCTTAAAATGTCTGGATTAGACATTTTGGGTAGGTTTTATGTGGTTGAATGTAAAAATTATACTACTTAGATTGCCTACAACTCTTGTTATATGGTTTACATAAATACATGCATTGTTTTGATAAATTTAATAACTTAACAATAATATTTTAGAGAAAAAAAATATACATATATCTTTACTTTATTTCAGGTAGAACACAAAGGAGAGCCTAAGCCTGGACAAACATCTGTGCTAGAAGTGGATTTACATGGTCAGTCAGCTAAAGTGGCTTTGCTGGCTGTGGATAAAGCCTTCTATGCTCTCAAAGCTAATAATAAACTTACAGACAGACAGGTTATGTTTTGCAAACTCTCTTCGTGCTTCTTTTTTTATAACTGGTTTTAAATCTTCAATATGGAAATCCAAGCTTTTGCTTTCACTTTTCAGGTATTTTCTACCATGGAGTCATATGACCTTGGCTGTACATTCGGTGGAGAAGACAACTCTTCATTAGTATTTGTGGATGCTGGCCTTTCTTTTGTATCTCAGTCTGGACCACATCATAGAAAGGGTAAGACAAACAACGTTTTATGATTTAAAGCATTTTAAATAATATTTCCTGTGATACAAATTTGATTTACTAGTTAGTTTACTAGTTAGTTTCAAAACTTGCTCTTTTGTAGATCCTATAATTTAGATATAGCTTGACACCTCTTTTGATGTTTCAAAATTACCACTAAAACTGAGATGTTGATTCAGAACAAGATCAGCTGAGTTTTACAGAACTTCTTACAGGTTTCACTTCCTATCAGCTGGCCCCAAGGAGTCATAGTGAGTGTCATTTTGAATTGGTGTCTTAAAGAAAGTGGGATTTTGACAATATAAAGAGAACAAAAACAAAAATAGAATAAATGAGCAGTGTAAAATAACCCTGCCACTATTAAACAATATTTATGTTGGGTTTTTTTTACCTTGTTTAATCAGTAAATGCAACCATAAGAAACAGACAAAAAGATCCTCCTGGGGCATCACAAGGTATTACAAGGACAGGGTCATTTCTCCAGCGAGGTCTTAGTCAGCCTAAGGGTTTCCTCCCATGAAGACGTGCCTGAAAAACCTCCAAAGGAAGGCCCTCAAAAAGCATTCTCATCCGAACCACCTCAGCTGATTCTTTTTGATCTGGAGTAGTATCAGGTCCATTTTAAGCCTCTCCTGAGTGTCTGAGCTCCTCATCCTATTTCTTAAGCTGAGCACAGACACCCTACAAAATAAATTAATAATTAATAAAAAAGGTATTTTCCCTGTGGTTGAACTGTGATTTTTGATACAGCCTAAATCACAAGAGAACTAACACTCCTAAAACTGCCCTCAATTTCCAAAACAACCACATCAAATTAAACTGCTTTGCACCAAGTTTTGTCTCACGCGTCACCTGGCTTAGGCCCTGAATGAAACCTAATGTCACATATTAGCTGCTGTTTCACAAAAAATAATACTGCCCAGACTGCTGCAACATATTAGACTGCAAAATACCAGGCCAGTTAAAACTTGCAGACATGTATGTGTCTGTGTGCAAAAGGTCTGGTAATAGAATGGCATACATTAAATCCACCAGCTAATGGTGTTTGTTTTTTCTAACCAGGCCACTCGTGAATCAAGGTGGCCTGGAACCGAGAACACTTTTAGATCACCTTATGCTTGAACACGCTGTTTGTTATGGTCAACCGGAATGCTACTCACTGGGAGGCCATTCCTTCCAATCATACCGCCCCCCAAGCTTGCCAATAATTTATTTTTTTAATTACACTTCTTTTACAGATTTTAGGTGTAATTCAGAAACTGGACAACCAAAACGTTCAAGACGTTCCGTGGAACTTAAACAGGAAATGATAACTTTAGGTATAATTTCAAACATACTTCTACACTATGAGAAAACACAACAGTTATTGTTAAACAATTGCTAAAATGGTTTTCCTTTTTTTTGAATGTCAGTTTCAGAGTTAAAGTTAAAACCGGACATGCAAGACTGTTGCACTCATGCATTTTCTCCCCTCCCTATGAGACGAACCTGTCAGGAAAGAGCAACAAGGGTCCAACTGATAAAAGCAAATCAAACGTGCGCGGATGTTTTTCTAAAATGTTGCAAAGCGGCAGAGAAGCTGAGACAAAAACAGATGCAAGAGGATGTCCAGGGCGGACTTGGCAGAAGTGAGATGAAGCACTTTAAACATCTTTTTGAACAGAAGTTAATGAATCTGGCATGGCTACCACTGTTTAACTTTTCTTTTTTTATATCTTTAGCTGCAACCTCAGCTGATATTGAAAAGTTCTTCCAGGATTACTCTAAACAGTATATCCGGCGATATTTCCCCCCAAGCTTCGCATTTACAGAGTTTGATGTGAATGGCAAACAACTGTAAGAGATGCACAGTGAACTTTAGATGGGATGTTTTGGTTTGGTTTAATGGTTTGTTTGTTTCCTCAAGAAAATACAATGTTTCTTTACTCTCATCTAAACTATATTTTGTTAATTCTAATATTGTCAAAGTGAGCATTTCAGCTTTTTCTACAGGGCAGTATAGAATTCACTGGTTACCCAATGTATGTATTTGTTAAAAGCATTTTATATTTAAGTAACTTATTTTACATGATTAAAACCTCTTCTAGGTATCCCTTGGCCCTACCTGACTCCATAACAAAATGGGAAATTCAGGTGGTCACAATATCTCCTACTACTGGTAAGAACAGCTTCACAAATGTTTCTTAAATATTTGACGACAGCTTTTTATATCTCACTCTCACTCTTTCAGGTTTCTGTGTGGTGAAACCACATGAAGTCAAAGCATTTCAAGAAACATTTGTGTCTCTGAGGCTGCCTTACTCTGTGAAAAAATACGAGCAACTATCTGTGTCACCTGTTATCTACAATTATGGCAAAGAACCACTACAGGTAAAACTGACCTCACTCATGTTGGCACTTAGTCACTCTAGAGAAAGTAACTCATTTGTAGAAAGAGAAACCAATACTGAATTTGTAATAATTTTGGGGGGAAACCTGTGTTTCCACAGCTTGCGGTACATATGGAACAAACTGAAGGACTCTGCTCTCCTGCTTCAGCCACTAAAGCCTCCTACGTTACAATAGATGTTGAGCCACAGTCGTCTCACTTTGTTTCTTTCTCTGCTGTCCCCATGGTAACTGGACCTATACCCATTAAAATACGTCTTTATGACATTGAAAATAACCAGGGAATAGATGCAGTGGAGAAAAGTTTAAATGTGCAGGTCAGTGGCAAAAAATGTTACCCCAGAATTATATTTTGTATAAGCGAATGGGATTATATAAAAATAACAAAGAAAAAAATACATTTTCATTTGATTCTCTCTTAAATCTTGTTACAGACAGAAGGATTAGAAGAAAGAGTGGAAGAAACCACGGTAGTTAAATTAGATGGTGAGTGACTAATTTCTGTTTTATACTTTACCTTTGTCGTTTTTATATTTGAAGTACATTTTTGGTTATTTTAGGGCAGAGTTCAAAGATTCTGTACATTGATGGTACTCTGCCAGATGAAACAGTCCCTGAATCCAGCTCCAATGTATTCATTTCGATAGAAGGTGGGTGATGTCAGACGCAGACAAGACACTCACTTTGCAAATGACAAGTCTTACATCTTCAGTACTGTCATCTACAGGAGACGGGTTTGGCAGTTCACAAGCCAGGAATCTTCTTTCTCCAGAAAAGGTTGCCAGTTTGATTGCACTGCCCAAAGGATGTTTGGAACAGACAATGAAACGACTGGTACCTACTGCTTTAGCCCTCCGCTATCTCGACTTAACTGATCAATGGCTTGAACTGCTTCCTGGTGCCAGAGATGAGGCTCTTGCTAACATTGAACGTGGTATGTCCAATATCAGGATGTTACAAGCATCTTTCGTTTTTTTAAGAGTATGTCCATTATTTTTATTTCTTAATAAATTGCTTATTACTGCTTATTGCTTATAACTCTAGAGTTTATTGCTTAATAAACTCTAGTTGCACTTCATTAAAAACCTTTAAAATAAAAATGAAAGTTGGTAACCAAGTGATTAATATATATGACTTAGAAATAGTCCCAATGAAAATGAAAAAGACCCTTACTTAGGAAGCATCAAAAGTGTATTTGAACACAATATTGCCTCAGATCTATTGCTATACGTCTTGTTGATTTCAAGCCAGTCAGAATCTTTATAATCAAGCTTTAAAAGTACTGAATCAAAAATCACTGCAGTGTCATCAGTGTAACACACCACTTTTTTTCAGGTTACATGAGAATTTTTGAAATGAAGAGAAAAAACTATGGTGTTTATGGAACATTCTCATCAGTGCCATCTAGCACTTGGTAATTTTTTTTCATCATTTCTTATCTGCTTTTTGTTTTCATGAATAATAGTCACTAAGGATATCTCATATAATCAACAATTTCTTTTATTTAAGTGTGTACATCAGCCTTTATAAACACTTATTTTTTTCTCTTTTTCTCAGGGTAACTGCCTATGTTTTGAAAGTTTTATCATTGATATCAGAACGTCAAACAGTAGCTGCTGAACTGCAGGGTCGGAGTATAAAAGCTGTACCAACAGAGGAGATTATCCAGTCAGTCACTTATTTGCATAATAAACAACAGAAAGATGGGTCATTCAAGGACCAAAATCCTGTGTTACACAGAGATCTTTGGGTAAACGCTTTATTGTTAGTATAGGGTTATGTGTGAAAACATTTTTAAAATCACAACAAACTTCTATAATTTAACTGCTCTGTCTCTGTTTACTGTAGAAAGAACAAGAGACCTGGTTGACTGCTTTCATTACGCTTGCGTTGAACCGCTCCATTCAATTCCTGCCATCTACGGAACAAACTAAAGTGGTGAGAATAACTGAAATTTACTGCCTGGGTGACTAACCATGTGTCAATAACAAAGTATTCCAACAACAATTAGGTGGGTTTGATGCCTAAAAACATCCAGTAATGTCAAGAAATCCACCTATAAGAGTGGGATTCTGTTTTGTGCATTCAGTCTCAAAAATTACTGCTAATGACTTATGTTCATGGTCTACTTCCATCTGGTCAAAGATATACCTATTCCAATATTTGATTTAGGACATGCTAATCTTAGTTTTGAGCATCAATACAGATTTCCAATTCTAGTTCAGCTCTGACTTGACATTGCAAAACTTTGGCTGACTTTGATTTAGCTCTAAAATCAATAACTGACATTACTAACATTAATGTTATTTTGTTAATATTGCTCATATCTGGTCAAACTGAAAATGTGATTGTCTGTTCATAATGAACAGCAGCACATCATTATGATGTACAAATGTACAGCTTAGCTAGGGGAAACTCACTGATGGGGAAAAACCTGTATTTTGTAATGTTCAATCAGCTGGTTCAAGCAGGTGGTGAAACACAGTTCAAGCAGGTGAAGCTGATTGAACAGTGACATGTGGTGTACTCATCAACCTCAGCAGTATTACATTATTCTTTTTATTATGAATTAGCAAATGTTAGATTACTAGCATTCTGAAGTAAAAGATAAAACATAATACTGGCCTGATGATTTGCATTATGACAATGTTGCATTAACATTATCTTATTTTTTAAATCAAGTTTTCTTAGTACAATTAATGCAAGGAAAATTAGGAGCAAAAAGTTAAACATCTGCTTTTCATGTTATGCTTTCACAGAAAGCTCGCATATTAAGAGCAACAACGTATCTCCAGTCCCAACTTACACAGCAGAGCCATACCTATGTCATGGCCTTAACAGCCTATTGTCTCTCAGTCTGTCTGCCACAAGAAGCAGATCGATTATCTGCATGGAAAAACCTTCAGTCAAGAGCAATAAAAGGTATGTCTTAAACGTCTTACACTAATCCAAACAAATAGCACCTTGTCAAAAAATTAGCACATTGATGGAAAAGTCAGTGTAAAATTCTGATTTTCAACCCTGTCAAATACTGATTCAAACACAATCATTCAAAGTCCACAGCTACTGCTCCGACAAAGATGTATAGCTAAGTCGTTCATACTTTTACACTGACCAACTCTAACAGCTGCTATATTCATTGTAGTAAAAATGTTGTGTAATTGGTGTTTTAGCTATTTTTTTGTTCTTTTTGAATTATCAGATGAGAATCAGTGCTACTTGTGGACTGAAGATCCCAATCCAGAAAATGAAAATGATGTGGACGCCATCACGATAGAGACAACAGCCTATGCCCTTCTAACTGCTGTGGAAGTTGCAGACTATGAATGGGCAGACCAAATAGCTTGTTGGTTAGCGAGCAAAGAAAACTATTTTGGAGGCTACAGATCAACACAAGTGATTATACGGAGTTCATTAAAACTTTGTTTGATTGGTAGCTCCTAATTATCATGCAATCTAATGATGTATATTGGCTATTATTTATACCGGCACATTATTTATCAGAGACAAATTTTAAACATGTTTATTTTATTCAGTTTTTTGTTTGTTTGATTTTACTCTGCAAAGGATACCGTCATGGCACTTGAAGCCCTGTCAGAGTATGAACTAAAAAGGCCCAGACCAGATGGAAAAATAAAAGCAGAGCTTACTGTTCCAGGAAAGACTGAAATTGTAACACTTGCACTACAAAACAGAAAAGAAAAAGTGGAAGCAGACCTGAAGGTATCACAAATGTTTCGTGCAGTACACTTACAAAAAATATTTTCATAATAAATCTTATAGTACTTTCTGTAATTGCTGTCACAGAAACTTGCAGGGAACAACATCACCGTGCAGCTGACAGGAAAAGGGGACTTTAAATTGAAAGTAAGTTTGCGTCATTATCTTCTGCATTTCATAAATGACATCTATAACTGAGGGTAAATCTCTCCCTCTTTGACAGACAATAAAAGCCTTCTATCTGCTGGACCCTGAGGATGATTGTACCCAACTTTCTATCAGTGTCACCGTGGAGGGGAAAGTGAAGTACAGGGGTGAGCTTTAGTAACAACAAACCAAAACCACCAGTAAAAGCAAACACTTACAGTCATCTCTACTTTTCCAGTTGAGATCGTGGAAAATTATGACTATTACAATTACTATGATGACACGGAGGAGAAGAAGGGACAAGAGGCACCATCTGTGACTGAGCATTCTGATACTCTCACAAGCGGGAAACGTCTTGAGAACAACATAAACACAGACAACACTGTTACCTACACAGTCTGTGTCAGGTTAGTTAGGATTAAGTGCTCCTTTTAAATATTCACAGCATTGAGCTTTAAAAAAAATATAACTGTTGCTGAACTAAGTAGTTCTCAACTTTTTTTCTTCATAGTCTGAACCCAAACACCAATCTTTCAGGAATGGCTATTGCTGACATCACACTGCTCAGTGGATTTGAAGCTAAAACTGAAGACCTTGACAGGGTTCGCAGTTTTCTTTTTTCTTTCTATCATTGCCATCACCATCATCTTCATCATCAGTCTCAGTCTTTCAAGTTCATGGAGTTAAATTCCATCTGTAGTTTGAATGGACAGAAAACTATTCTTATCAAGTAAACGACGCAAAAAATAAATATGTTAGATAATGTTTCGTTGATGAATAAATGAAAGACCACACGCATGTAATTGTCACCTCAATAATTAAAACCACCAATATAAATAATGATTGATAAATTGTACTTTTTAATTGCTATTTCGAGAGTTAAAGCAAAGAAATTTTGTTTTAGTGCACCGTTTCTTTTTACACTTGTCTTTGAATGGCAATCTGTCCATCTATCTATCTACTTACTTAACAATACATTTTAACTCCATAAATAACAATTTAACTATTTTTGTGCATTTATCTTTCTCCTAATACTAATAGACGATTTGTGAGAAAGCATTTTGTAAGTCACATTTACAGGTTTTACAAACTTGCTTGTTCTCCAGAGAGATGCAGTAGAGTCATGAGAACTCATTTTTTTAAGCTTGGGAACACTTAGACTTTTACATATGAAGAAAAATAAATAGAATATAAATCTGATAACAAATATGTCCAGATCCCCCACCTATTATTTTAATGTTCCATTAGACAGACACAACAGAAATCACAGGAGAACATCAAATGAATCATTTCTTCTCTCCTTTTCAGCTAAAACAGCCACCTGAACAATACATTACCCATTATGAGTTATCCTTTGGGAGAGTGCTGATCTACTTCAATGAGGTAATGCTGAATTTAAGTTAAACTAAAAAATTGTACATATCCCAATACTAAAACTTATTTGATCTCTTTCCAGCTCTTTGAGCAACAGGAATGTTTTAGCTTTGATGTTGTACAAAGTGTGCCAATTGGCCTTCTACAGCCTGCTCCGGCTGTGTTCTATGATTATTATGAACCAAGTACGTTATTCTTCATACTTTTGAGATATTTCTCTGCATGGCATATTTGTTTCATTTCAGAAGAATTTATGGACTATTTGTGCTTTCTTTCCAGGAAGAAAGTGCACTGTGTTCTACTCTGCCCCAAAACGAAGCAAGATGATCTCCACACTGTGTTCTGAGGATGTCTGCCAATGTGCAGAAAGTAGGCCATACTTGAAGACTTTACACACTAGTTCAAGCATTAGAAAGTTTGTGTTTTGTATTTCAAAATACCTTTAAAGACCCTTGCCCAATGTGTAACACATAAACAGCAATAAAATTGGTCATCATTGTTTCAATTTCACATATTGTTTCAATTTAAGGCAATGAAATGCAATGATGGAGCCACCTGAAGGGGAGTGCTTGGGAGAAATGGACTCCCTGATCTAAACCTGAATGCTGTTTTGTTATTGGACCTCTGTGCTAAGCATGAGCTGTCCATAATGACACCATGTTAAATGAATGAATGAATGAATGAATGAATGAAGGAATGAAGGAAGAAAGGAAGGAAGGACAGACAGATAGACAGGTGGATGGACAGTTAGATGGACTAATGGTTGAACTGATGGACAGACAGATGTAGAAACAGATAGATGAAGGGACTGATGGATGGACAGATAGACGGATGGATAAATGGATCCTACTGCATAAATAGTCATGTCTGCTGTCTGACAATTATGTAATTATAATGTAAAGATTTGGTCCATAAACATATGATACCCTGAAACTACTCCTAGCATAAAATCAGATACATGGTAATTACTGTGCTGCATATTTGACAGAACAATCCCTGAGTGGTTTAAAAACCTAAAGATCTCCACTTCATTGGTTTTGTTGCAAATTTGTCTCAACAGTTTCCTTCGTTTAAAGACAGCTGAAATGCACTGAAAAGAGTACTCCTACAATTGAAGTTGTATTAATTATGATCTGTACTAACTTCTGGCTAAACACGTTTGTTCAATTTAGGTTTGTGTAAATAACCTTAACTGTAATTTGTTCTTCCTTTTAGGGCCCTGTCAAAAAATGCAGAATACATTTAAATCGCAAAAAGGTGAAAGAGTCACAAAGACGATGCGTACAGAACATGCCTGCTTTGACCCTAAAGTGGACTACGGTCAGTACCATACACAAGACATTATACTGTCAGAATGAAGTAATAACTTGACTTAAAGGATTCTTTTTTTACAGTTTATGCTAATAACAAGATCAAATGCAACTTTCTTATTCAGAGTTGATTCTTTTTGTATTCCAGCATACATTGCTGAAGTTCAGAGTGTTTCTGTTAAGAGCAACTTTGAGCTGTACAAAGCCAACATAACTGAGGTCCTCAAATTTTGTAAGTAAAGTGACCACAAGCCTCAGTGAAGGCTACGAACGAGATGATAAAGTGCTTGTACATTTTGTGAGAACTTCTAATATAATGGTGATTGTTTGTGTACAAGATGGAGATCATCAGGTGAATACCAATTCTGTTCGAGTGTTTGCCCGGAGGCTTCAGTGCAAAGGGGAGTTAGAATTAGAAAAAACGTATCTCATTATGGGCAAAGATGGCTCCACTAAAGATTCAGATGGAGAGTAAGTATAATGAGGTATATCAATGTAATGACAAATGCAAACTGACTGAATCACACTGTCCACTCTGTCTTTATAGGATGCAGTATCTGCTGGAATCAAACACCTGGGTTGAAAAAAGGCCACTGAAAGATGACTGCAAGAAATCTGCTCATAGACAGGGTTGTATTGAGTTTAATGCTTTCATAGAAGAGTTCAAGACTGATGGCTGCAGGCAGTGAAACGGACTCCAAATCTGTTAACTTTCACTGCAATTCAGATACAGCTGACTGCCATTACAGTAGATGCAGTCAGATTATATGGCAAGGGCACTTTCTTAAATATCTGCAATGTGTTATCTTTCTAATATGGTGTCTAAAAATGTATGACTAATGTAAAATATCACAATCATCTATCCAGTTTATGCACTAATAAACATACAGTAAGTGTGTGACAGATTCATCCCATCTCTACAGGTTTGTTATTTAAAGTCGCAACACCATTTCAAAATGACCTTTCATTTCCTTATGTCTAGTTCAGCTACAAGTTATAAATGAACTAAAATAAATATGATCTAATTCTGTTGAGCAAATGCCTTTGTATGTTTATCATTGATTGTACACGATGGGATACTTGCTCAAACTTAAACTCAACATAGTAACAGAAAAATAGAGTCTACTCAGAAAGGTACATTTGAGCTTTCACGTCTCTCCCATAAGCAAGATTCAGTTTGGTTTTGATTTAGCTTTCCTGTCAAATGTATTTATTTTTTTAATGTTTTCTTTGACTTTTACGGGCAGCAAAGGCACTGAGAGGGGTCTCTGTTCTCAACACAACCCCAGTCAAAGTAATCCTCCCCCCTTCCTGCCTAACATCTGCAAGCTGGGGAGAAGGAAGAGGGAGGGTGTGGTTTTGGTTTCATGAAGCTTATTGACTTGCTCTTATTGGAAGGCAGGGTTTGGATCAGTTATACTCCTCATAAGGATGAAAATGCTCTTTAAGAGAGTGTTAATATGTCTCTTCTGAAATCTGGTCAGATATTAGGAGATGTGATGCAGAAGGTACTCAGTGCAGTTACGTGCTTCAAAACTAGGGTTGGGGGTAGGAGTGAGGAGCTTGTCGTTGAGGAGGCAAGGAACAAGTAAAGGCTTATGTGCTTATATTATTCTAATCTCCGAGTTCAGGTCCAATGTAAGCAACATGGGGGGACTGACCATCACTTCAATCACAGCTAGTTAAATGCCTGCCCTGTTTCAGTTTCACCATTAGACATTTCATTTAAGTCAAATTAATAAAGGTTAAATAAACATGCAGATGTCTCAAATAATTTGGTGTACTGTCAGCAGCCAACAGCAGGTATGTGATGAGGAGCTTTTTAGTGAAACCTCTACAAAGTAATCAATGTCTAGTCATAAGTGAGAGGAGAACACTTGTATTCTTTGATTAGAAACATAATAAATAAAAATCCATCAAGGTAGAAGAGATGTCAAAAAGTTTGTCAGAAACAATCATTTACATATAACAGCTACTCCTTCAGTTCAATTTGATGGATATGCTGTTGCTTTAGTGTTGCTACATCTGTGGAACTTCAAAAAACACATTAAATAAGAGGCTGACCTACCCCAAAATAATAAATGTGTTCAAACTGGATCTGAGAGCTTCTTGGAGAAACGTGTTTGTATGATCAGGTGTATTTTCTCAGGTGTGCTGAGCAGAAGTTTTTAGGTGTAACAGTCATGTCTTCAGCTACTTCAGCTCCAAAGGCCAGGACAGGGCCAGTGGAGTGAGGGTGGTCTATAGTGCTGAAAGGACTAAATGTGAAGCTACGACAGCTACCAGAAGCTTCTGCCAGATAGAGAGGGACCACCCACTCTGGAGTACGCTCATTTTTGTATTTCTTTGATGGTTTTGATCAGCGTTTTTCACAGAAAAATTCCAAGGATGTCACAAAAACAAAGGCTCAAATGTAAAATAGGATGTTAAGATAAACATATTACATTAAGTGCTTTATTTTAAAGCTGAGTTTGGAGGATAAATATTGTGGAATACAGAGACGGTTTTAAACTCATGTATTTCCAAGTACAAGTGAAACACTAGTGGATAATAGTTCTGCAGGTGTTTAAACAAACCTACAGTTAATTCTCTTCCTGATTATTAGATTTATTTTCTCTTTCACAACAAGGGCAACACATATTTTAAAGATATAAATAAAAAATATGTTATTTTGATAGGCATTTGTGTACATTTCTCTTCACAACTCGAACAGAAATGCACCAATGACTGTCTAAAGGCTAGTTAGAGGTTATTTTGCTCAAACTGTGCGTCACTGCATTTAAACGGACTATCTTTGACAATTTATTTTTACATTTTTGGACCACATCTAATTCAACCTTTTTAACTGATGCATTTGGTCACAAATTTAGAAGATTGTATTTTGTCAAGACGTCCTGCTCTACTATAACAATCTAGCAGCTTCGGCAAGATTTCATGTATTGTTAAAAATACAACACTAAAATGCACTAAATACACTAAAAATGGACAAAAAATAGATATGTAGATATCTACATGTTTTAGATTTCTACATATAAGATGGTTTTGTGATTGTAGAGTCAGAAATTATGATTTTTTTAAAAAAAATTTCAAACAATAGAAATGAACAGAAGTTTTGGTAACCAGATGTAAAATCCACCAAAAATGAGAGAAAAAGAAGCAAAACAGATTTGTATAACAAAATTGTTGTTATCCCCTCACCCATAAATCAAATCATGACCTTTCAGTATATATCTGTTACCTAAAACTAGCTCCGATTCCAACGCCAACATGTTCTAGTCAAACAGACACTTTCATATCAATAATATTATAACTGTATACCATTATACAGATCAGAGGGACCAAATCAGTACTAAAACATTCAAGTTTTATAGTTTCACAGCTATCCGGTAAGATATTTTTGTATTTTTTATCAAGCAGTGTTTTTATATTAAAAGCTATGATATCAACTCATGTTCCTGTTCTGCTGTAAATGTGGGAGAATGTCACATATTTTTTGTTTGCTCTAAAGCCTTTATATAGTTTCCTTCATGTGGATTTCAAAACGTGGGCCGGTGGGTGGCATTTGGTTAGAGATGCAATGCCTGCACAGAACATTCCTTAAATCTGGTGGACAGTCGGTTGCTTACATAACTCCCGCGTAGTTACATTTCATTACCTCCAACAAACAGCCGATTCATATAGCGAGAGCTTTCTGAAACCCAGTGTCGGCGCTGAATACTCACAGAGTTGTGCTTTGTATTCCAACTGAATCATGATTCTCAGACACGGATTTTATTCTGTCACTGTGTGTTGATGGGAGCAGTACCTGGAATAAGTCAAGATACACACAGATGACATTAAAAACTGAAAGTTTTGTTAAGTTTTGTTAAGTTTGCTATGGTGTTACAGCAGATAACATTATAAAGTCAGAAGTAAAAGTAAAAAAAAAAAAAAAACAAACTAAAACATCGATCACCACTTGCTAAGTCAGGAGTATTTTTAAATTCATTCATAAAATATGTTTTCTTCATATAACAGAATCCAAACAGTCAGTTGCCACATTTGATACAAATTTCTGTGTAAAAATGCCACTCTGTAAGTCCAATCCAAATATTATTCATGGTGGTAAGGTGAGTGGGACCACGAGGTGTGGTAATGGTGTGCATGTGTAGGGAGGTGTCCTTAAGTAGGGGCAGACTTATCACTTACCTCCTTACTGTGGGAGTCCTTTTCTCAGCTCTTTCCTCCACGATCCAGCCGGTGTGAGCTTCTCTTGCTTAGATGGAGGGAGAAACATAAAGTCAGACATAAAACCAGCAACTAAATCATAATTCTGGTAAGTTTCCTTTAGTATTTAATTAATTGTTTTTAGAGTGAAACTGTAAACATTTAAAGGAATGGATCTAGGACACTTTAATATCTGCTTTTGTGTAGTTTTTTTTTTCCATATCTATTCGTCTATACTGGGCATGTTTGAAAAGCATTTAAAAAGATCATAATTGGCATGAGCTTTAATGTCATTTTTAGTGTACAAATATTGTTTAATTGTTGTACCTGCTGTATTTTGTCTTGGTTTGCTCTTATTTTTTAATCATTTTAATTACATTAAAACTTTAGGTGCTGAGACTATATTTTACATTTCAGTTTGAAAGTCAAAACCACAGCCTAAAAATTAATTTTTCTGTCACTTCAGAGCAAAATCTAAAGCTTTGAATTACTGTAAAGCTAAATTATAAAAGCAAATGTGTGTGTTGAATAATTAATGGATATTTCACGGGTTTTGGGGTTGTGGATTTAACAGATTATTTAACTTTCTGTACCTTGAAAGGTATACAGTGTCCCAAAGTTCTGTACAGTGACGTTCCTCATACTCTCACAGAGTTTTTGGATTAACCCAAAAGGTTGTTTTCTTTCCTTCTCATTTAGATTTTACTTGGTTTGGCAAGCTGCTGAATGAAAACACTGGGTTTTCTGCACTCATGTTTGTTCTGTAGGTTTTAAAAGTGTGCTAAAATACATCTAATTTGTAGTACAGTTTTGTTCAGTTATGGGGAAATGAGCTGATAATCTTATTTGATTAGATGCTTTGTTTATGCACAGTGATTTTTGGACAAAATTGGTTAAAGATATTTTGTGACGGAGTTATGTTTCAAAGAAACAGATATGCATAGTAAGATACAAAGCTCACTGTGAAATACTCCACTCATTAAACGGAAAAAATCACAGTACATAACTTACAGAAAACATATAGCGAATTGGGCAAGTGGTCACACGTGAAAATGATTAAAATGAGTTCTTTAAATTTACTGCAAAAAAATGTTGTATATTTTACCATTTCTGGCAAAGGACGGTGTCACTTTAGAGCAGGTCATAAAACCTTGGACTTATGTAAGAGGAGCTTGTGAGTGGGCACATTATCTGAAGAGTGTGAATGGGAAGTCTGTGAATGTAGCTGACCAGTGCTGAAAAGAGCACCTATACTCAGTAAGAGCCTCCTTAGGACTCAGACATAAAAAGTTATAAAATGGCATGGTATGCAGTTTTCTGGTTTCAAGCAGATTATTAATATTTTTTTCCTTCTATAGGAGAGACCTGGCAAATCTCATCTAACAGCTGCTCCAGAGAGTAAAGAGGACTTTTCAGATACGTACATAAGTGATCATTCAAAACCAATATAATATCTGGGCACAGCGGCTGGCTCAAAATGCTGTTTACTCTAGGCCTTCTCCTCCTTCTCACCCCATTTCCCTCCTTTCAAACCACAACCAATCAGAAGAGAGATCACGCAGGAAGCAATGTGACCAAGACCAGTACTGTTCTCACTCTTTTAAAACCAAAAACCACTTCCAAACAGATTGCGCACCCCACCCTAAAGCCAAACACAGTCAATTTGACAGTTTTACCAACTACGGTCTCCAAACAAAAACCTACAACATCTAGCCCTCCTAAGACCACCGAAACCAGGCTGAGCATTGCTGTAAATCAAACCACTCCATTAGTAGCAGTGAAGCCTACTACAACTTCGAGCGTCAACATGAACAAAGACAAACACAAAGTCAACCAGACTGCTTCCAAACACAACCCTGCACCCACTGGAGCTCCAAAGGTTCCATCAACATCCACAAAGGCTCCTTCTACCAGTAAAGTACAAAAAACTCAGTCCACTTCAGTGAAGCCTGTTTCTGTTAACAACAGTAAAACTGCCAAAAACAGCACTGCAGCCTCTGTAAATCAAACCATTGTCGCCAATCACCGTCCCAGCAACGATGAGAACTCTAAGGACAAGCCGGCTCCAACGAATGTTCAAAATGTCCCATCGACACCAGCAAGAAATGACAGAGCTGGTGGTTCGACAGCAGACAAAAATAAAACGACACCTTCTGCAAATCACACTTCTTTGACACCCAGCACCACCACCAAAGGAAAGCTGGCCCCTTCACCGCCAATCAAAGTGGTCATCAGTGACGGGTGTGACTCAAGCCATGCGAAGGAACAGGAGCTGACGCTGAAGCCTGGCGCTCCTTTGCTGATGACGCATAAAATCAACCTGGTGCCCGGTGGCTGTTCTGGGGAGTGTGAAGCTGAGATGGCCGACCTAAAAGGACGTGTGGCCAGACTGGAAAAAGAAATGTCCTTTCTGTTAGAGAACTGTATGTCTTACCAATTTATCACGTTTAAAACAAATCATTATAGATCTGAATTAATAATTCTGGTTCCTCTTGATGCTGTGCAGGTCCATGTTCTGCAAAGTGCCCGAATGACTGTAGTGGCAATGGGAAATGTGAGAAGAGAAAATGTATCTGCCATCAAGGATTTATGGGTCCAGACTGCAGTAAGTGTGCCCAAGATGCCAAGTGCAGTACAGGTAAGTAAGAGCTTGCACTGTTCTTATAAAAGTATTAATATTTGATTTTTAACTGACTCCTAACCTCTCCTCTGCAATTTTAGAAGGTAACAGGAATCCAAAAGTAACAACGAACACGCAGACTAAGAAAAACAGAACTACAGTGGAGAACAGAGAACAGGAGAAAGAGTTTGAAGACAGAGACGCTGACACGAATCCAGTATCTCATGCAAATGTGAAACCACAAGAAAACCAAAAAACTACAGAAGAAAAATTTATTGGAACTTCTTCTCCAAATGATGACAGAAAACAGCAAGAGGCCCGCAAAGAACAAATCAAAAAGGTTTTTCCAACAGCTGACACAAAATCTGACAAGAAAAAAACTTTTCTTACATCTGACGTTATAAAAGATGATCCTCAATCTAATACAACACAGGGTAATAGGAGGAAAACAAATGGCACAACTAAAACTGAAACCAACACTTCCCAAAACACAGGACCAAAGACGAACAAGAAAGAAAACTATGTCACAAAGGTCACACCGACTGAGAAGAATAATACTCGGTCATCTGACAAAAAACAAACTAAGTCAGATAAACCAGAAAAAAAAAAAGAGCAATCTACTGAAAACAGGACAACTCCAAGTGGGGCTGCAAAAAGTAGACAAAATGATACAAATACAACGATTAAAACATCAGGGAACCAAACAAATATCCACATTACGAGCACCAAAATGGTTGGAGGTTTAGGGTCAGTGAAGGTTGTGAACATTTCCTCCTACAGCTTTACCATCACGTGGCTAGCACCTCAAGGGATGTTCAAGAATTTCACTGTGATCAGAAAAGAGCCACTAACAGAGAGTGACAAAGGTGAACATGAGAAGAAGCTCAAAGTGAAAGCTGCAGCCTGGAGCTCAACTGAGGTACAAAGTGAAAGCACCAACTTAACTGTCTCCTCTGGTAAAACTGTTGGATTCAAAAGCAAAACTGAATCCAAGAAGATCTCTGTGGTGGTGCCCGGCAATGCACGCTCTGTGGACATCAGAAATCTCAGAGCAGACACACTCTATGCTCTGCAGATGTATGGAACTACAGCAAAAGGATCGTCCAGGATTCACAAAGTAACAGCAATAACTGGTTAGTAAGGAAATAACATGTTTATACATGATTCCCACACTAAAAAGGCAATATAAACATTGTAAACAATTAATATATTAAGTAATCAATTTTTTTTAAATCTACTTGTTTTCTCTTCTCAGGTCCTGAACCACCCACAGAACTTGTTTTCAGCAATGTAACAGAGTATTCTCTCGCTGTTTCCTGGACCAAACCAAAAACCATTTTTAAAGGCTTCAGAGTGACATATATCAACAAGGCAACAGGTCTGTCAGCAGCACTTTATTACAAGTCAGATATTTACATAAAAAGACTAATATAATTTAGTCTTTTTTTTTTTTTTTTTTTACTGGATTTTTTTATGGAAACTGTTGGCTGCAATTATAAAAATGTGGCAAATGTTACAATATAATGTTTGTGTTCATGCTGTCAGGGAAAAGCCGCAATGTGACTGTGAGCCCCCGGCTGTCACATATTGCTCTGTCCGATTTGTCCGCTGGGTCAGCCTACATCATCAGTGTTACCACAATTAAAGGCAGGGCCCAGAGTGACAAACTCACATCAGTTATCACCACAGGTATACATTCAGACAGTCTCATCTATATAAGCTGATACTTTTATTTTTGCTTGACGCGTGAGGAAGGAAATAACTTATATCTTGACTGTAGTGCCTGCCCCTCCGACACATCTTCAAGTCAACAATGTCACAGATACCAAAGCTGTGCTGCAATGGACACCCAGCCTGGAGAAAGTAGACAGCTTCATCATTAACTACGAGTCCTCCAGAAGTGAGTGTTGCACCATTACTAATGACTCGTGGCAAAGTGTGATTAACTGATTTGAGTGTTTGGAGTTTTTTTTTCTGGCCACAGCTCCCAATGTGACAGTAACAGTAATGCTGTCAGGAAACTCAGTTCAGTACCAGCTTAAAGGCCTGCAGAGAGGTACATTGTACAAAGTCAAAGTGCTGAGCCATAAGAGCAGCCTCAAGAGTGTCGCAATCTCAACTACTTTTACTACTGCAAATGGTGAGTAAAAGAGACATGACTAGGACACTCATAAGCCAGATTTGAATATCATGCGAGTTCACATGAGTAGACTTTTACCTGTTAATGTCTTTTGTTTCGCTCAGTGGTTAAAGCCAGTGAGGTTGGTGCTCGCTCTGCAGTGATCACCTGGAGAACTCCCGTCGTTTATCACAGCTACAGGGTGATCTACCAGGTGGCAGGAGAGAAGCCAAAGGTAGGCGGGGGCGATCCTTCATAACTACCACAAAGAGAGATCTCACCATTACAGAACTACACGGTGCTTATTCCCTGTGCATTTCTGTGTTAGGAGGTGACTCTGGAGCCCACCTTCACAGAGTATAAGCTGACAGGCCTGCTACCTTTGTCACGCTACACTGTTCTGGTACAAGGCGAGAAAAACGACCACTACACATCTCTTGTCACTTCGCAATTCATCACCGGTAATGTTTTGGGTTTTTTTTTTTACCTTTCAATAATCAATAATTGGCAATATACTGTATATATACACTTACCAACTTTCTGTGTTTTCCTTCCAGGGAAGTTGCGTTTCCCGTTTCCTACAGAGTGTTCCCAGGAGCTGCTGAACGGAGCCCTGGAGTCGGGGGAGGTGGACATCTACCCACAAGGAAAAGAGGGACAAGCAGTGAGAGTCTACTGCGACATGGAGACTGATGGAGGCGGCTGGACGGTAAAACTACCTGCTACTAAATCAGTTGCACTTAAAACCAAATCAGTCCGAAAAACAAGACAAGAATGTAGCTTGTGTTTTGCAGGTGTTCCAGAGAAGAACAAACGGAAAAACTGATTTCTACAGAACCTGGAGTGACTACAAGGCTGGCTTTGGAAACCTGAGTGAAGAATTCTGGCTTGGTATTGTTAGAAATGATCATCACTTCTCATTAAAAGCCGTTTTAATCCACATCTGCCCTAAGCCGTGAAACTTTCACCTTTCACTGCTGCCAGGTAATGATCGCCTGCACAACCTGACCAGCATGGGCCCCGTGGGTTTGAGGGTGGACATGCGGTCTGGAAATGACACCGTTTACGCTCACTACACCAACTTCTCCGTCGCTTCAGAGGAGAAGAACTACGTTCTTACCGCATCTGGCTACACGGGAACAGCAGGTGCAGTGGGGTTTTTTTTCAATGCTATAACATAACTGCAGTGATTGGAGGGTAAACAAATTTACAGTGACACTTTTCTCAAGAACATTTACCCTATCACAAATCGAGAGAATGACAAAGATGGACTGAGCGCTATAATCCAATAAAATGCTGCAGTGCCCACAGCATCCCTAAAAATTTATCAGAGCATTAACAGGCCAAGAACAGAACAAAACTATGTTTATTTTCTCCTGGATGTGAATACAATAAAAGCATGTCACTCACAAAGTATCCTTGAGCCATTCTGGCAGCAAAACAGAGCAAATCCAAACATTACTATCAGCATAATGGAAACTAATCAAACAGCATTTACAGCACGTTTGTTTATTATTATCACTAAAGCTGCAGACCACACAATAATTTAATCTGTCAGGCGCTCTATTGAATATAGCCAAATATATAAACATATTACAAATCGCTTCATTCAGTATTCTGATCAATTGATAACAACAGCTTAATAAAAAATATTTAAAATATTCTTTAAATGATAGGATAGGTTGGATCTAAACTGTTTAAGGTAAGAAGTATAACGAACACAGGACTTTAAGGTAAAGTGTTTAATCTTGAGTTAGTCCTGTTTTCTATACAATTCATACCCACTGTTTCCCCTTGGTTTATGGTCTCTTCTGCGCTGCTCAAACACAGAAACTAGAGACATATTTGTTCCTACTAGACATTTGGTAAATTGTTTATTTACTTATTTTGTTTTTAATGGTTTTTGGCGTGGGGGAAACACTGTCAGGATTGTCCCACTCCTAAAATGCAGTTTTTATTAACAGTTCAGAAATATTTCCGGAGGGTAAATGTTAGCTTAGACTGGCTAACGTTAGCTAGCTAAACTGTAACTTACAAACTTTCAGGTAAGCTTTCAGCCTCAAATACTTCTCACAATTAATTCATAGACTGTGGGGACCGCACAATGAAAAGTGCTATAAATAAAAAAAAATACTTACAATATACAATATACTTACTTTGCGTCTGCCTGAATTGTTGCACTTCCACATTTATGCGATAGCTCAAGTGTAATTTATCGGGTTAATTGACTAGGGAAAAACAGTTTAATGCTGTGTTCCAGTTACTACGGAAATTGGAACTCCGTTCAATTTTCCATCCCGGAAAACCAGTATAATTTGCTTTTTGTGCTCAACAAGGCTAATTATTATTTGCATTACAAGTCAAAACCTGTGCATGCTTCACAATTTATGCATTCAAATACTACAGCAACGTTTTCTCTAATAAATGAGCCATAGTATTGTGTTTGTGACTTTTTAAAATGGGGTACAAACAGATAGAACGTTTTCTCGACATGGAACTCAGAAATTCCGACATCCGGATATGAATAGAACGCAACGTAACGGCAAAAGTTTAATACTTGGTATGGTCCACTGTAGGGGTGTGTCTGAAAAAATAAAACAAAAGTAGTCGTAACTGAAATATTAAAAAAACTACATAAAAATATATAATTGTCGGTAAGATGAAATATAAAACATTTTCAATCCTGTTTGACCTTTTGTTTTTACTTTTTTGGGGGATCCAGGTTTTATTTAGTTGAGTCAGTCTCCCCCTCTTTCCTACCAGTAAATCGGACCATGATTACAAGTCTTTTTAATCAATGTTTTTACAGACATTAAAAAAATGTTTTGCTATTTTTTATTCAAGGCCAAAATGATTAAGATGATTGTGAAAACAGAGGCAGAGGGGGTTGGTGAAATGAGGAAAAAATGTTTAACGCTGCCACTTCACATCTAAAACAAAAACAATATTCTTGACTATTATAAAAATTTGACAAATTAGATCCCAGTTTAAATGCCTTTGTCTATCAGGTGACTCGCTGAGGTACCACAATGGGCGCTCATTCTCAACCCGAGACAAGGAGCTGGACTCTCTGGGGATCCACTGTGCCAGGAATTACATGGGAGGCTGGTGGTACAAAAACTGCTACAAGGCCAACCTCAACGGCCTTTATGGCACCAACAGCAACAATCAGGTATCAAAATTAGTCAGCTTAACTTCTCTGATAGCTCCCGCTGAATGCATGCCAATGACACATTGTTTTATTTGTTCTCGTACAGGGAATAGTCTGGATAGACTGGAAAGGGAAAGACTTTTCCATTCCCTTCACTGAGATGAAGTTCAGACCCTCCAGGTTCTCACCCGCAACTCATGGCTAAAGATGCGTCGACTCAGACAAATGTCGACGAACGTCACAGCAGCTGGTTGTCTCTTTCCACCTGAAATTTCGTGGAGTGGTTTCAAGGAGCTACAACTGAATACATTTGATTCAATGTGAAAGATGTTTTTTCTAAGCTGTTTTTTGTGAGAAATATAACAACGAATGGAGAAATGCTCCACTGTAACTTTTATTTGTTGATTTAATCCTTTGCTTGACCCAATCAGATTAAAATCATTCTGTTTTTAAATCTAAGTTTTTGTCCACCACAAACTACACAGTCCCACTATTGCTGTAATGAAATGTGCACTGTCTTACTCCATTGGAATAAATGAGTCTAGAGTGGGTTTTAAGTGTCGTTTTTTTTTAATGTTTTGTGAGGATAAAAAAAGAGTTTTGCGTGAAGATAGAGAAACACTGACATGACTGATTGTTATGTAAGCTCTGATGTATTTTTATGCCCTTCAACACGCATTAGGCTATCTCTTTGGTACATGTATTGCACTCAAAATTAGCTATCATGACCTAAAACCATGTTTAGATATCCTTGATTTTTGTGTAAACATCCTATCACACTGACACGACACTGAGGAGGCAGCTATAAAAGAGAGGAGCAGCGTTCTGACTTGCTTTTCGACCAGCAACAGGAAACAAAATGGCATTAGAGATATCACTTATCAGCATTGGAGCCGTATTTTTGCTTGTACTGCTGTTACTGGTGGTGATTTCCGGTCAGAGGGACTCTCATTTTCTGGGAAAGGGCAAAGTCGGTAAGTCTGCAGGTGTCCGTCTCAGTATATACAACACGATCCTGCCAGTTGTATGTTTCAGTCTCACCTTTGTCTTTCGAATCGCCTGCAGGAGTCCAGTCCGGACTTCTGCAGCACCTGTATCAGTTTCTCCATTGCTCCCCAGCCCCCACATTCCCAGGACCCCCGAGCCACTTCCTGTTTGGCAACATGATGGAGCTGACACACGACCACATGCCAATTCACCTCACTGATCTGGCACAACGATATGGAAGCATTTACCGCCTCAAATTTGGAAACACAAGTAAACATCTTGAAATGGACAACCTTTGACAGTATATTGGTCACTAAAACCCTGAATTATATACATGTTTTGAAACAAATTCTGCAATCTCCGCTTTGTTTGTTTATCAAGCCATGGTGGTGCTCAGTAGTGGTGAAGCCATAAGAGAAGCGCTGGTGAAGAAATGGTCTGACTTTGCAGGGAGACCAATCTCGTACACAGGTGAAAGCTCTTTATTGAATTTTTCAGCACAGATTAATATAATTGCTGTATGTCCTCATGAGCTCGCTGTTGAACCAGGTAATATTGTATCTGGCGGAGGGCATAACATCTCCCTGGGGGACTACACTGAGGAGTGGAGGGCGCACCGCCGTGTCGTCCACATCGCCTTGCTGCGATGCTGCCAGCAGTCTTTGCACGGTGTGATCGAGAGGCAGGCTCTGCATCTGAGGAAGGTAGGGGAAAAACAAGCGGCAGTTCCCGAACCAAAATCTGGGGTATTTCCAAAGTCACCACATAATCCGATAAAGCCTGATTTGTTTTGTTGCTTAGGTTCTGCTGGACTACCATATGAAGCCTGCTGATCTCTCAGAAGATTTCACAGTGGCAGCCAGCAACATCATCACCACTTTGGCTTTTGGAAAAGAAGTGAGCGTCCTTTTTCCAGCAGTTTATTTTGAACTCCTGAAAACTGGAGGTGGTTTATGAACTCCACATGAACGAACGGCTGTGATTATGCCAGACCAGTAATTGGTTGGTTGTTTGCGTTGGGGAAGTGGACAAAGTCTCTGCGTACGGCGCGCTTTTCAGAAGCGTGGATTACATAAATATGGTCACAAAACTGCCGTGTTTGTTGCTTTTTTTCTAGTACGATAAGAAGTCTACGGAGCTGCAGCAGCTGCACAACTGTCTGAATGAGATAGTTGGTTTGTGGGGCTCCTCTTGGATTTCGGCACTGGACTCCTTTCCACTGCTCAGAGTCAGTCGTCTCGCCGTCACGGCTCGGTGACATCACATAAAAGCACATTTTATACAGGTTTTCACATACTGCAATACTTTCTCTCTCAAAGAAATTGCCAAATCCCGTGTTTGCCCGTCTTCTAAAAGAGGTGGCCAGGAGGGATGAAATCATAAAACACCACCTCGATGATTATAAGGTTAGTTGTGACGAATCAAAAACAGATGTTGCCATTTAATGATGCTGACTTATTGTTTTATTTGTGCAGTTGCAAGACAAAAAGAACGAGCACGCCATCACAGGATCCCTCCTCCAGGCTCTTGACAAACATCACAACACAGAACATGGAGGGGTATCTACACACATTGAATGCTAGGAAAGGACGACGGAGTTGGATGGAAATCTTGTGAAATGACACATCTTGTGCTCCCCAGCTCCTGACAGATGTTCATGTCCACATGGCGACGGTGGACCTTCTCATCGGGGGCACAGAGACCACGTCGGCCTGGCTGAACTGGACCGTGGCCTTCCTGCTGCACAGGCCGGAGGCATGTGGGGGAGAGGGGATTGTTTTTACAGAACATAACCTTGAAGGTTTTGGGGTTTTTTTTGTTTGTTTGTTTGTTTCTCAGTCTGTGTCTGTCTTCTTGTATTTTACCGTCCAGGTGCAGACCAGAGTGTACGAGGAGCTGTGCACAGTGTTGGAGGAGCGTTATCCCAAATACAGCGACAGACACAGGCTTCCTGTGCTGAGCTCTCTGATCAGCGAGGTGCTGAGACTCAGGCCGGTCGCCCCCTTGGCCGTCCCTCACCGAGCCATCCGAGACAGCAGGTCAGTTTGCCTGCAGCGACTTCACGTCGCAGAGTGCCTGCAGCTTCAAATCTCCTGACGACAGAAACTCGATGTTCTGTGTGAACGCTGAGCTCTGAGCGGCTGCTGAAGTTTGCTGAGGAAGCTGAAATTGAATTAAAGCTAAAAGAGGAAGAACGTTGGCTGAAACCCCCAAAGTAGCAAAGCTTAAAGTAACAGAATGAAAGGTAAACACTAAAAGTAGAAGAACAGTAGCTTACATCAATAAGTAGCAAATGTTAGCCAAAAGCTACAAGTAAAAGTTGTGTAAAAAGACAAAAATAGACCCTGTAAATTTCAAAAAGACCAATGCTTTTAAATTAAAGTATAAAGGTTTTAAAAACCAAAAGTCATAGCACCCATCTCCTGAATGAGCTGACCGGTTTGATATATGAATGCTTAAAATAGCACAAAATATGCAGAAATAGTCAGGCTGCAAAATAAACGTGCGGAAAAACAAACACAGGACTTTTATTGTGAGAATCCTAAATCAGCGTTCCCACAGTAAGACTTTTTAGAGGCGACAATGCCATCAAATTCAAAGTTAACAAGGCTTTAAATAGTGAAGTTCTCCATCTAAAGGTGTTTATTATTAATGCTGGGGCTATGACGAATTCTAAAATATTGCAAATTTGACTTTAAAAACTATAACAGATTCATGCTGATGTCAGGTTAACAGGTAAAGATCCCATTGCACTTCCTGTTGAAATGTGTGTGACTACACAGATAATGGTTTCCATTACCAAAGTTTTTTTTCCCAGAATAACACTTCATCTTTTCATTTTGCATCTTGACAATCGTCTAACTCCACCCGGTGTGCAGCATCGCAGGGTATTTCATCCCCAAGAACACGGTCATCATCCCTAATCTTTTCGGCGCTCACCATGATCCCGCAGTTTGGCCTGAGCCGTACAGCTTCAAACCAGGTAGGGCTCTGTGACCCGCCCGGGGCGCGGTTCTGTCAGGTTCTGTCAGGTTCGACGCTGACGTCACTCCTCTCTGTCAGAGCGCTTCCTGGAAGGAGGAGGAGGCTCGGCTCGCGCCCTCATGCCTTTCGGAGGGGGCGCTCGGCTCTGCCTGGGCGAGTCTGTGGCCAAAATGGAGCTCTTCCTGTTCACGGCCTACTTGCTGAGGGATTTCCAGTTCGTACTCCCCGAGGGAGAAGCATCCCTGCCTGACCTACGAGGAGTGGCCAGCGTTGTGCTGAAGATCAAGGCTTACAGAGTCGTTGCTCGTCCCAGACCTCTGACTGAAGCTTGACCTGCTGTGACTGTGGAGCTTAATTGGATAAACGCGGATAAACTTCATTTATCGTCCTTATTGATTTGTCTTTTTCCTGAATAGATTAGGACATTTAACACATTCTGCAATGAGTATAGACAAAACATCTTATAAATGATATGTGACAAATGACCAAATGAACCCTGACTATGTGGTTTTTTTTCTGGTTCTGCATTTAATACTCCAACACTAACAGCGCCACCCTGTGGACAAATACTGAACAGTTTTCAGGCTTACTGGATTTAGCTTCGATGAGTTCAATTTTAGTGACCTCAAATTGTCAGAAACAAACCAAAAAAAACTTTTTATTATATTTTAAAGTCTCCATTATCATTTGGGGGAGGGAAAAAAACAAAACTTTAGAAACATTGCATATTTCTTTTAATCGCAATGCTTCTTGTAGGATATATTATAAGTAACATATTTGTATAATAAGTTAATTTAACACTTACTTTTTATGGTTGGTATGTTAAAAAAACAGAAGAAAGCACACAATCTGCTCACCGTCCTGTGTACAAAGTTGATTTCATGTATTTTACAGCAAGTTATAGAATCATTTGCTCACATGAATGATCTTTTTAAAGGAAATATTAAAGGACTCACTGAAGCGCCTTCCTTTAGCAGTTAGATTTTGGCTTCCAGGTGATTTTACTCAGTTAGGACTCGTCATCTGTACTTTCTGTGCACTTTACAGCAGTCCTGATAGACAAAAAATGAATTTTCCACTTTTCCTCCCACTAATAAAAAGCAACGATCGACGTGAACCGAGGCCTCGTTTTTCTACCAGGCGATCTTTCCCTCTGGGGGTGTCA
Source organism: Kryptolebias marmoratus (assembly GCF_001649575.2). Lineage (NCBI taxonomy): Eukaryota > Metazoa > Chordata > Actinopteri > Cyprinodontiformes > Rivulidae > Kryptolebias > Kryptolebias marmoratus. The sequence goes on from NC_051445.1 coordinate 14,669,976, forward strand.
TAATGTCATTTCCTGAAACTATATTTTAAGAACCAGTTGCTGTCAGGGTATTTGGCAATAAGCACAGAAACAGAAGACGTTTGTAATAAGAAAGATGAGCTCCCTGCTGTTGTTTGGGCTCTGCTCCACGTTTCTTTCGATGGCAGCGGATGGACTTCCTTCAGCTGGTAAATATGTCATTTTTTTAGCATCAACAACATCGGGGCATAATTTGTAAATTTATATTTTTGGATCTGCACAGTTTTGCTAACAGTTTTAAAAGGCACCGTACCTTGTTGGACTCATCAAGCTTAAAGCTTATTTTGCTAATGTAAAACGTTTTCAAAGTTTCAAAATAAAAGCGTGCTAAAAGATTAGTGTCTTTACTCTACTGTGGATAACTATCAGTGTTTTAGAATAAGTATTGCGTCAGATCAGATATTTTCCAAACGAGTGACAGCTTTCTGTCAAGAGGGCTTCAGAAAGAATCACCAGAGGCTCAGTTCATAAAAAAACAGCCCAAATGTGTTTAATTTGGTAAGATAAGTGAATATTTACAGTTTCCCCTGCTTTCTAAGAGTAAGAAGCATATACAAAAAGAAACCTTATGGAAGGATTTTGGGAAAAGAAAATATTTCATTGTATTCTGAATCAAATTAGTTTATGTTATCGCAACTTTTTTGCTCTTTGTGTTTGGAATCAAATCCTTTATTGATGCGTCAGAGTTGTACAAATAGGAATAAATCTGAAACTTAGATGCACGTTTGTCCTGTTCCAAACAGATCATCTGATGATGGTCGCCTTACCAGGACAGAGGATCACTTTGCCATGCCGTTCACCTTCTGTTAAATCCTGCTCCTCAGTAAACTGGACCATGGAGGACCAGTTTACGAACTGGGTTTCTGAAGTGGTGACGGCTGGCAGAGTGATGTCCTCCACAGGTGGCAGGTATTCTCTGCTGCCAAACTGCTCCCTGGAGATCACCCGCGTTGCCCAAGGCGATGCGCGACGGTACGCTTGTAACAGTGGAACTCTCAATTCAAGCGTTTCACTCCGGATTCTTGAAAGTAAGTGAGACTATCTTGTGTTTCGCACATGTGTTTACGGCTCAGCCGGAAAGAATCTGACGAAGTTTCGTTATTTCATCCACCAGTCAGGGAGTTGGCGCTCGCAGAGGACACACTGGAGCTTCAGTGTATACTCAACACTTTTAAAGGATATTTCCCCTGCACAAACAGCACAGGCGTGCACATCAAGTGGACCGCTCGCGATGACACGCCATTAAACGGTGAAAGATTTCGAACTGAGAGCCAATCTGCTTGCTTCTCAAAGCTGATCATCAGCAAAGAACGGACAGACCATCACAGAACGTGGAGGTGTCACCTGATGCAGGGCGACGAGGTCAGAGCCTCCATCGGTTATCGGACGGCGGTGAAAGGTGCTGGCTGTCCTCACAAGTTTAACATGTGGTTTCATGAGCCTAAAGGGTAACCTCTGCTTATCTGCAGGAGGCCTGGAGGAAGTGTTTGCTGCAGCCGATGAGTCAGTGTCACTCGCTTGTGGAAACACTTCCCCTCTCAGTTTTGGTGACAGCATCAAGTGGACTGTGAAGCAAGAAACACCGACAAGCACGACGACCTCCGAACACGGTCTGGCAAAGGGATTTCATGTGAGCGAAGACTCCTCGCTGGTAATCAGTAAACTGAGCCCTCAGCAGGCCGGAGACTACCAGTGTGCCGAGTCCTCTGGTCAGCGGAAGGTCTTCAATCAAGTCAGGCTGCACACGCTCGATGGTAGGTGTGAGAACTGCAGAACACGTGCAGAAACGCCCACAGTTCCCAGATCATTTACGTCCCCACCCCCTCCCCTTCTAACTCTACAGTTACTGCGAGAAGAGAAAACCTCTCGTTGACCTGTGTGCTGACGTGCGCTGAAGAATGCGAGGAAGACTTCAGCCTCACTTGGTCTGCAGCGAACGAAGAGGGCTGGAGGAGCAGATCGATGAAAGTCAACAACACGCTGATTAATGTGCTCCTTCTCCCAGCTTGGCCGAAAGACTCGGAGGAATTAAGTTGCTCCGTGTACAGAGAAGGTTCTCTGATGGCATCGAAGAAGTGGCACTCTGACGCCTGTACGTCTGCGTGCTTATTTTTCTCTTAAATACAACTCGTGAAACCATACAGTTTCTACTCTACATTAACAAAAGGAAATTGAAAAGGTTTTCTTCTCCTCAGCTCTGCAGAAACTGGCCTGGTTAGGCCTCCTCGGCCTCCTCGGCCTCCTGATGTGTGCCGCTGCAGGAGGACTCTACCTTTACGTGAAGAGGAAGCAAAACAAGGATGCAGGTACTGACTCTGGGAGAGGAATCAGTCATCTGAACTGGAACCTTGGTCTAAAAAAGTGACGAAAAATTCAACCATATGTGTGACGTTTTCTCTTTCTACAGCAAACACGCAGTCAAGTATTGCAATGGTAAGAGGAACTTTTGTGTGTGTGTGTGTGTGTGTGTGTAAACATCCTATAAGACCAACTTTTTTCTTCCTAGGCTCATGTTTATGATGCCATTCAGGTTGAGGAAGTAGAAGAGCAGAGACCACTGAAAGGAGAAGTCCCCACCACGGATGATGGTTTATATAATTTATTACAAGCTGTAAACTGAAATCAACAGCGGACTGTTGTCATTTAAATGCTAAAAAAAATAAAACTTTTACACTCAAAAACATGATTTTCAAAATCTGCTTTACAAGAGATTGTTACAAATGGTAATCAGAGTTTCCTTCAGCAGGATTTTGGATAAGGAAGAACTGTAATAACAAGCAGATAAAAGATGCTGTGAAAAGAAAACGCTATAAGCAACGACGTCTGAAATTCATCCGAATGAGGCAAGCATTTCAATGTGTCACAATAAGCGCCGAGGGAGAAGAAAAGATCCTCTTGTTGCGCATCGGAGGACTGAAAACAACTAGTTCCGAACTGCAAACAAAGAAGGGAATAATGTTTTTGTGAATGGATTTAACAAGGAAACGTAGTGGATTAATTTATCGTAGCAACACTTACATGAGCACGAGCTGTCGTCCTGTAAACTGTACAAACTGTTGACTCTGTTGGTTGGATCTGGAGGTTTAAAAATAAAAAAAAAAAAAAAAAAAAACATAATTAAAGGCCATTCCTTGAAGGAATGCATATCGCCCGCCGCCTTTCATGTCAGAGTTTTAGAATAAGACCATCTTACGATGAAACTGGACAAAGTTGTGAGAGCTTGCCTGATCTCTTAGTGCCCAGAGTATTTCATTAAAATCCATCCAGTGGCTGAAGAGATATTTTGCTAACAATAAGGCAGAGCTGACTGTAACAGTTAACGACAGCAGACCTTGTGTGGTCAGGGAGCTCTCAGAGTCTGTGTTGGGGATCACTCTCAGCTTAGTACCACACCAAATCTCAGCTCACTCTCTGTAAACACAGTCGACTTATAGCCGTTTTTGTGTTTGCTGAGATTGCTTAGCTGTGGCGGCCATCTTGAATGGGGTTGACTCCAAAAAGGTAATTCATTCTAGATGATCATCCAATGATTACGTTATCAGAGTTTCGTAAATGTCAAAAATAGGTGGTGGGATTCTTCTCCTTCTTCAAGGCTTTAAAGGGATTAGGCTAAAACAGCTCATGAGGAGATAACGTGGCACTCACCAGGCAGCCGAGGAAGAGTCAAGTTCTCATAGAAATCTGCGGGAGAACCTGCACAGAAAAAAACCAGAGCTTTTACATCGTTACATGGGGCTACATTCGGTCGGCATCATGTCTGAATGAGCTGTCGGACTGATCCCACCTGCGTCGGGGCTCTGGGATTGTCGCCTGTATCCCTGGATGTTACATTTGTAGTAAACGACGAGTCCTGTCAGCGCAGCAAGTAAGAGAACCCCACTAACCACTGAGACCACAACTACAAACAAGGTTTCACTGCCCTCTGCCTTCCTGGTAATCTGCTCAGCCTCCCAGGGCGTCGGAGATTTCGTAACCGTGGGAACTGGAGCCGTTGTGGACACGAAGACATCTTCTGCTTCTTTAAACAAAACAGGAATCAATCATAAAATCATCCCCATTAGTGATAATGCAGATGGTCAAAGATCAAACCTCCAACTTGCAGATTGATCATGGCGCAGCGTTGCGATTGCCCAACCACGTAGTTGCATCTGTACCAGCCGCTGTCGCTGTCTGCCACACCCTGGATGGTCAAGAAAACGCCATTTGTGTGGACCCTTGTGTCGTTGACAGATACGTCTTTGTTTCCTTTCACCTTCACCCAGGAGACCACAGGAGGTGGTGTCGTTGAGTTCACCTGGCAGGTGAGTTTAAAAGGCAAGCCCACTGTCGCCTTTTTTGAGTCAAGGGTTCTGCAGTCTGAAAGATCATAAAAAGAGATTTCTCACCCACAAGTTTTTAAAAAATGCATCTCTGAATAATCAATCGAAACTACTTTTACCTTTCACCTTTAAAGATATGTTTTTGACCTCGGTGATGTCCCATCCTTTCCAAACTTCACAGCTGTACAGCCCTTCGTCGGATTTTTGCAAGGATTTTAGGAAGAAACACTTCTGTCCATTTCTATCGTCCTCCACGCTCACACGCTGTGCTTCCCGGGCTTCCTTCGGCCACTCGAAGATAACCTTCGAAGGGCTGCTCTCTGAGGCACCTTTTACCCATCTGACTCGGTAGGAGCTCTGTGGATCCATCACACTGGGATTTAAACACAACAGAACGGCGTCTTCTTCTTTCACAGCTGACACGATGTCAGCAACCGCAGAGCCAGCTTTCAGATGAAGACAAAAGCACAGACGGTTTAAAGAACACACCGCGTATCTTTGAGCATTTAGAGTCAGAGTAACAAGTCACATGAAGCCATGTGGTGAGTTTGTTTTTCTCATAAACGGAGATTCTGACAACTTGTACATTAGGAAAATATGCCAAATTTGTTTAAATCTAATTGTAAATGTGACCCAGTGGTAAACTCACCTCTGCAGTTTGGTACGACGTTTAACAGAGTCGATAAGAGAAAAACCTCCAAACCCAAATGTGCCATTATTTCTGTGTAACGCAGTGAGGAGAAAATAAAACTTTTAATTGAGTCTTTACTTTTGTTTCCAACAGTTCTCAGTTCCTTAATACAAACAGAGGTGTCAACTTGAAACTACCACCTCAAACACAGTAATCTGCTCACACCTCCTCCGCTTCTGCCCCTTTCGGTTTGCCTTGCAGCAGTGCCACCGTGTGGCGACAGTGAAGCACTACATCCACATCCGAGGAGAAGACCTGTGAAGTTATTTATGGGGCTTAGAGCAGCTTTAGGGTGGGGAAAGTGACACAACAGTCCATAGTTCTTTCTCTTTAGGATCTCTTTATTTTATGCACATGAACAATGCAACGTTTCCCTTCCCCGTGTGGTGAAACGCGGGCTCAAGTGTAAATTTTGTTTCTTGCATCACACTCTTGACCTCTGTTTTTGCTGCAGCCCTAAATGCAATGCAGGAACTTCTCCCTCACAGGCTGATAGTTTTTTCACTTCCTCTTCTGGCAAGATTTTACAGCCACGGCATTAAACGTTTTCTCGGTCAGTGCTAGATTTGGTTCTCCTGGCAGGGCTCACAAAAATGGATAGCGGTGTTCAAGGTTTGTTTGGCTTTTTTTTCTATCTTGTGTTATGTTAAAGCTTATTTAACTCACTTAAAGATTTGTATTTTCAATCTTTTGACTGGGCTCTTGTTGCTCATGGCTGACTTCTCTCAGGAGGTAAGGCTTACGGGCTCCTGAAGTCTCAGCAGGAGGAAAAGCTCAGCTCTATCAATGAGGTGAGCTGAAATGATGTTTAATGCACATTTTGGTGCAGAAAAACAAAACAAAAAAAAGCAAACACTAAACCTCTGTGACGCAAACATGCATCAGGTTCTTATTTATCTGCTTTTCAGGCTTTTCTCACAGATCCAAAGTTTGCAGAAGAGGAAGATCTGGCTTCAAAACTTGAGACGTTTAAAAGTGAGTACTCAGCAGTTGGCACTATTTCCTATCTTCACTGTTTTATTTCTCAAATATTTTTATTTCTCAAATGCAAAATCTTCAGTTTGGGTCTGACAGTCTTTTTGTTTGTGTTTCAGAGAAGTACATGGAGTTTGATCTTAATAACAAAGGGGAAATAGGTGAACTAGCACCTTTTTTTATTTTCACTTATCAAAACTATTTTTAGCTCCTGTGAGAATGTTTTAACTTTCATTCTTGGCTGGCTGACTTTATGTGACACCCACGATTTGTTTCTGACACCTTTTATAGATATGATGGGCTTGAAACGTATGCTGGAGAAGATGGGGTTAGCCAAAACCCACTTAGAGCTGAAAAAGATGATATCAGAGGTGGCTGGAAGTGCATCGAAAGACACTATCAGCTACCATGACTTCCTGAATATGATGCTGGGGAAACGAAATGCAATTCTAAAGCTGTGAGTAAAAGAGATCTGACTGTTTAGAAGATATGTTTAAAGATATGTTTAGCTTTAGAGATGATTGGAGGGGCGAGACATCTCATTACGAGCATTAAATTTTTATAGATTTGTGTCAAACTACTGGAAATAAGAACTATAAGTTATTATTGAGCTAATCAGATAATAATATAGAATAAAACCTGAAAACAAAGTAGTTAGAGAAGACGTGGAGTGAGGACAGATGGACGTTGACTCACTGTGGCGACCCCCCTGAAAAGGGAACAGCCCAAAGAGAAAGAAGAAGAAGAATTTCAATGAACCGAAAACTAGCGATTACTGAAAACACGTAGCACAATGATGTCTAAGAGTACCTGATGTGTATGGAAATGCAGTGGAAAGCAGCTAATCATGTTTTCCCCTCTTTTAAGGATCCTGATGTTTGAAGGGATGGGAAAGGAGCAGGAGCAGAAGAGTGTTGGTCCACCGACTCGCAAAACCTTCTCAGACCTCCCCTGAAGTCTCCATCCTTGCTAAAAATAATCATAATATTAAACTACTGCACCTTTATGATCAGATTTATAACTTACCTTCGCATTAATGGAATAGAATGTAAAAAAAATAACAGAATAAAAAGATGGCATTTTTACAAAGTAATGAAATGAAATGTGCTTTTATTGCATTACCTGACAACTTATTAACATGCTGTATGTAGATTTTAGTCTTTTGATTCACTGACCTACAATTAGACGAGCAAACTGACTAAACTGAAAGTAATAAAGTTGCAAAAATTCACACACTTTCATAAAAACTGTCCCAGTTTCTATCAGTTCATATATGAAAATAAGCTATTTTTATTCCTTAGTGTTGACTGAGGTCTAGATAAAATGTGGTCATTCTGGTAAAGCAAAAAAAATAAATAAATAAACATATCAGAAAGACATCCTGTTTTATGAGGGCTAACATTTTACAACGCAACAAATCTTCTGTTACTAAAAATTGTGTTGGAATTTCTCTTATTAAAGAGTGTGAAAAAGGTGACATGAAACTGTGATTATTTTAGTTTAGTTTTTAAACTAAAACAGCTTCAAGTCAAACCGCATTGCTGTCACCTTGGTAAAATGCGTTGAGATCGGAACTTTGTTTTGAAAACCTTGCAATGCGCTTCCGGAAACAGGGGCGCTTTTTTTCGGCGCAACACCGGAAGCTACACGTCTCGGGAGAGCGAGGACCGACTAGCAAAGCTCGCAAGTAAATATACACACAGGTATCCATAAAAAGGGTGAGTAGACGCGAATTTGTCGCCTTTTACAAATTCAGAAACAATAATGCATTTAATTTATGTTCCCATAATTAAATAAATCTTCCCACGTCCTGCACTCTTACGTTACACGACGGGGCGACACAAGCTAGCGTGTGAATGAGAAGCTAACGTTAGTTAGCATTTTAAAGAGCCGATCTCAAGGTAAACCGAGTACAGGGTTAACAAACGGGGTTTAAGGAGTTCAGTAAGCTAGCCATGTGTTTTTGTTTCTGGTTGGCTTGTGAGGTGGTTCACTGGACCTCTGCTGGTTTTTATCAGGAGGATGAGCAGCTCGGAGGAGGTGTCCTGGATATCCTGGTTCTGCGGACTCCGAGGAAATGAGTTCTTCTGTGAGGTAAGCATCGGATTCACCACAGAGCTTCAGACCTAAAAGTTTGGGTTTTATTTTCGAGCTGGTGTTTAATTTTTTAATAGCAGGTTGACCCTTACAGAAATATACCTTTCAGGAAGTGTCAGGCTGAGTCTGCAGCATCTTCCTTTAGCTGCAGAAACAGCAGCTTCTGCTTTTAGTTTATAAGAAACAGAAACAAGATCCAGAACTGGACAAAAAGAGACAAAACATGCAGAGACTCTCACACAGATTAAATAAAACAGTCCTCATTTTGTTTCTGATCACTGTTTCTGAAAAGGTAGTCAATTTTTTGTTATAAAACCTGTAATTTCCAGCACTTGCATAATGTCCAAGGACTCCATAGCGCTTCACACTACAGTCATTCACACATTCATACACTGATGGCGATAAGCTACATTGTAGCCACAGTGGCCCTGGGGCGGGCTGACAGAAGTGAGGCTGCCATGACACCGGCGCCACCGAGCCCTCTGACCACCATTAGTAGGAAAGGTGGGTGAAGTGTCTTACCCCAGGACACAACGGCTGAGACTGACGGAGCGGGGGCTCAAACCGGTAACCCTAAGTAAGAAGAAATTTTGAGGACATAATAGTAATTATCATTCACTGGTTATGTATCTGCAGCAATAAGGAAGAGTGTTTCGTAGCCCAAACAAAAGGATCGTTGTCTTTATTTATGGCACTGATTCACCTACAAAGAGCACTCCTGCCTCTGCTTTTCATCTGCTCCACAGTTAAACCATGTTATTAATCATCTGTACACCCAAAACATGGTGTTTGGGGTTAAAAGGGCTGATCATTTACACCTGGCTGCGTCACGAAGCCCCATTTTCAGAAAGGTTGCTTGTAAAGGGGGCTCTTTGGACTAAATTGCAGAGGTTTTTGTTTTTTCCGTATGTGTACAGCAGTGACTTCACTCTGCTACACAGAACTGTGTACTTTGGTTTATGATGACCCCCTTAAATTTACTTGACAGCTGTGTGTACTTTTCCCAAAAACCTTCGCTTTATTTTTATTGTGAGCAATACAGAATAAATGGTCACACAGAGGCAGCTTGATGGTGTTAATGTGTGCCTTTTGTTTGCTGTGCTGGCTGTTAAAGCCTCTTTCCTCTCTTATATTTCCCACTTACGCACAGGCTTTTTTCCCTTAAGACATAAAATGCGAAGCACTTAAAAACACCAGGAACTGTCCGCAGTGTGGGCCTTGGTGCTTTCCGCAGTGGTGTGTCTGACACTTCAGTGTTCACACAGTCCAACGTCTAATTTTAACCCCTCACTTTCTGCGAGGCGTCTGTGCGATTGCTTTCATGTCGCTGTTGCGGTACTATTGTGCTGCTACGCCAGCAGCAACTGGTGTCATTAGTAGCCGTTCTTTGTTTCTATGTTTTAGGTCGACGAAGACTACATACAGGATAAGTTCAACCTGACGGGTTTAAATGAGCAGGTGCCTCACTACCGCCAGGCTTTAGATATGATCCTTGACCTGGAGCCAGGTGAGGCTGTCGAGAAGCAGTCACTTCCGTGAGCAGAGACACACCGGGGACAGTCAGTTGACCTGCTGAAATCCTTTTGTTTTTTAACAGATGAGGAGCTTGAAGACAACCAGAACCAGAGTGATTTGATTGAGCAGGCTGCCGAGATGCTCTACGGGCTTATTCACGCTCGCTACATTCTCACAAACAGAGGCATTGCACAAATGGTAGGTTTTGTGCATTGCAGCTTCAGAGTCTCATTTGCTGTGTGCTAAAATCAAAAGCAGTAACCTCTGAATTTGTTCCGTTTTTGTAGCTGGAAAAATACCAACAGGGGGATTTTGGTTATTGCCCCAGAGTTTATTGTGAAAATCAGCCAATGCTTCCTATCGGTACGTCTGACTTTTCCTCGAACGTCACATCAAACCAGCTGCAACTCACTTTAACATCAGGAAACCGCCTTTAACTCCTCCTCTCCTGGCTGATTGCAGGTCTGTCGGACATCCCAGGAGAAGCAATGGTGAAGCTTTATTGCCCAAAGTGTATGGACGTTTACACCCCTAAGTCCTCCAGACACCACCACACAGACGGGGCCTACTTCGGCACGGGGTTCCCCCACATGCTGTTCATGGTGCACCCAGAGTATCGGCCGAAGCGACCGGCCAACCAGTTCGTGCCAAGGTTTGTTCAGATGATCTTCATTGGCCACATTTCACATTTCTACAGCATTTAGACTGGATGTTAACTCAGCCTTTCTCTATTGAATTTAAAGTTGGGACTTTTTGAAGGGGCAAACTCCTGAGTTGTCAGTATCTTACATGGTTTGGAAAACCAGGGAGGGCATTTTTTTAGGAACGAGTCAAGCTAACTGTAACACAGTGGTTCAAATAAATGCTTTACTGTAATTTCTTTTTTTTTTTTAAGTGTCATATTTGCATGAGAGTTATTTACTGTGAAGACTGCTGCCCACTGCAGCACGCTCAATCTGTAAAAAAAAGAGTGAACCACTTCAGTAACTGATGCTAAAGTAATGAGGTGTAAACAAACAAGACGTATTTCACTTGAATGGTGACAATATTTCTGAAAAATTTGAGTCAAGAAAGTGATCTGAGTAGTTGTTAGCTTGATTTCTCCCTGAGTTTTCAAACTGAGCTTTTTCTACCTACTGCAGGTAAGATACTAAGTTCTCATACTTTCTCCACAAAACCCCACTTCAAAAGATCCAAACTTTCCCATCAAGTCATAATCTCGCTGATTTCGACTGTTTGCTTCTGATTGGGAGACCCAGCACTGCTTGCGCACCGCTCTTCAGTTTCCTTTTGTGTTAAGATTGTTTTTGTTTGTTTGTTTGTTTTCAGGCTATACGGATTCAAAATTCACCCGATGGCTTATCAACTCCAACTCCAGGCCGCGTCAAGTTTCAAGAGCCCGGTGAAGACGATCCGCTAGAACTCGGCTTTGCAAAGACAATGGACTCATGGACCTTTATCGTTTACCGCTAGTTTGAAGCAGTGTACTATATGTTCCCAATAAATGGTTGTACAGGTACTGAAACTCATCCGTGTTAATACCTTTTTTAAAACGACCCATTTCCTCTTATTTAGTGACCCAGAGTTTTTTATCTTTAGTCAACGTGTTAAGAGTGCAGCTCAAGCATGTTTTTGCATTTTTGGAGAGCGTTCCTCTTAGAGAAGTTTTCACGGCAGGTGTAGAAATTATTGCCAAATATGCCTCCTAGGGATTTGCCGTCTCAGTGATTGTCAAGACTTTGGACGTTAAATTGTAATGAATCATGATAAAGTTATTATGAAAGATGTTGGAAATTGGCCTGATTTCTTTCTTCCTCCCAGCAGTTTGCGCTCAGCTGTTTGTTTTTTATTCACAACTGGTGGCAGAGGGTGAAAGAGGGGTATGATGTGGTATATAAAGGCTACACCGGCTGTAACAAACACCCTACAGACGACTGAAAAGGGATGATTTTAATAACCAAAACATAGTAAATTAAACACAGTTGGACTCTTAGCTACTACCACAAGTTTTACTTCAATATCTGTTAACCTGACAGAGTTGGAGCCATTTTTGTTTTTTTTTAAGGTCAGTTGTCTGTGGCAGCTATAAAAAAAAAAAAAAAAAAAAAGTTCACTCTAAAAGTTAATTGATTACTTTTGTTGTTTTTTTTTTAAACTTTCAATAACATTTATATAGACGCAGCAACCCAGACTTGGCATGAATAGCAATTGCTCCAATATTCTTTTTTTACGAATGTGTACCTAAATGAGTTGAGTGGCTAGAATCATTTTCCTTTATTTAGTGTAAAAATTGTACCTTTTAAGTCGTACGCGTCACACAGACAACCCACCAGGAAGCAAATCAATGCAGATTTTTATTGTTTCCATAAAAAAACAAGGATAATTCACAAAGCAACAATAGCTTCTTCGTCTAAAACCTACTTTTATGTCATCGGAAACCTCTACTTTTTCATCCTGGAGAAGATCATGTGGGGGAGTTTTTTTTATTTTATTTTTTATTTTTTTTAAATTGTCTGTGAAGCTACAATACCAATGGGTTCTGTTTGGGTTCGGAAAGGAAAAGTAGAAAACTCGCTAAGAAAAACAGTTTACCTAAAAGGGGGTTCATACTTTCCTCTCTACAGCAAGCGTACGGGACAACAGCGAGTGAGGCCGATCTAGGTGAAACTGCGGTTAATTTAAAAAAAAAAAAGGCTTTACCAGCTTTGATAATGGACGCGCAGGTTGTGACACCTCTAGCCGAAGCCTCGCAGCTCGTGTTTAAAACACCACGGTACGTCAAAAATCACAAACAGTTCGGACTTTACAAAGAAATGACTGGATAGCAGAACAGGTAAAAACAGTGCTCCTGTGAGAGGGGAAAGCCACATATAGTCGGGCAGCTGCCTTCATGTCTCGCACACGTGGTTATTGTGACAAACGCTTGTTGTTTTTTTGCTCCTCGACCTCAGGTTAATGTACATTTCTAAGAAAACTGGATTTCTTCCTCATACAATCAGAAAGAAGGAGGTCTGTAGTCGTACAAAACATCAAAACCTGAGATAAGCAGACCGAAGCTCGGGACACGTTTCTCGTCGACCAATAAGAAGTTCAGGAAGCCAGCGACTTTACGTGTCTGAGAAGTTGGATCAACTTGGTGGACTACAAGAGGAAACGATTAAGAATGATTCAGGGTTTCCAGGCAAAAAAAAACAAAAACCCCAGCTCTTTAAATAGTCTCGAAAAATCCTGCAAACAAACAAATGAGCAGACCGATATGAATAACTTAAAAACCTCGGTTATTACCTTTTTTTTTTTTTTACAAATACTATAAAAAGCATACTTTTACAAAATAGAGAAATATTTCAAAATAGATCAATTTTCACTTCAAACTTTACAAGAACGTGTAAGCTACTGGCTCCTTGCTGGTTGTCTGAGCAAAGATTTCTGGGTTTTCTTTTGTACCTGAGCAAGAAAACAAACTAAAAAACAATAAAAACAGAACTTCCAAATTTTGAGCACAGATTGTTTTTGTTTGTTTGTTTGTTTGTTTGGACACGAGGTATGTCGTTTGTTTTATCAAAGGAAAAGGTCTCTCCTGAACCGAACAGACAAGGAAACGGCTAAAAAGAAACGAGTTCGCTTAAATGTCTTAACGTTTTCCCCGAGTAGCACCAAGGGAACAAGAGCTAATAGTTTCTGAACTAAAGTGAAAACGATACATTTGTGTTTGTGTGTTATTTTAGAAAATTTATGCAAAAACCACTATGAAAATAAAAAGCATTTTAAAGCAAACGTGTATGAGATGGCTCAACTGAAAAAGGCTGGTTTGGAAACCAATACAAATGTTCACACTAAGCCTTTTTAAAAGCCGGCCGTGATAAAAGCGTTTGATCAGCGGCGAGCAGCCCTGCCTGCCACCCAGCGGTCAAAACCAAACAAACAGGAAGGTGGAGCAATCCGCTCGCTCAGATTTCTGAGGTCGCTTGTGCGCAAACAGACGTGGTGAAAGTGTGTGTGATGGCCGCAGACGGAGGAGGACGTCCGAGAGGAGCCGTTTTACAGCGCCGACGCTCCGCCGTGCTTCTCCTGCAACACACAGACACACACGGAAATCAACAAGCTGTCATTTAGATCAGATGTCCACTGACGGAATAATGACACTCTGGGAGATCTAGCATCTCTCCTGTAGTTCAGTGAAAAGACCTCCATCACTCAGATGATGACACTCAGCTACTACCACACCCAACTGAAGCCCAGAATCTGTAAAACTGACTCAGCTGAAGCCGCAGCAGCCATCTTTAATCAGGTTGGCTCTTTTAGAGTCAAACTCTCAGTTAATTTCTGAGAGTTTCACTTAAATCCATCCAGTGGTTCATGAGATATTTTGCTAACAGACAGACAATCATCCACACAAGAGGCAGGAGATTACATGATTAACTGAAGACTGATTGGAAAGGTTCAACTTCTGCAGGTAATTATTGCAAAAGCACAAATTACAAGATAATTACAGACATTTTTTCTCCCTCTGTTAGATCTAAAAGCAAACAAAAGCATTGTTAACAGACTGACTTTTTAAATTCATTTTCCCTGTCATAAAACAAAATGGTTTGTGTCACATCAGGTCTTTTCTTTCCTTTTTTTATTTTCAAAACTAAATCAGCTGAACGTAGACCAATAAGAACTGATAATTTAGGGTCTTTTTTTTGCAGTGGTTTTAATTTCAGATGGAGTATTTTTAAAGACAGTAAATGGTGTTTTATTTGATTTTGCACCTCATCTTCGTCGGCATCGGTGGATATGACGATCCTCTTCTCCACACGGGTCTCTGTGGATCCACTTTTCACTACCTGTAGGAGAGTAAAGCGTATCTAAGAGGCATATAAAACAGAATAAAAACCAATGAAGCGATGGGGGGGATGATGGGGGGTTGCTGACCTTGGAGATCTGAGTGGTGGTGGTGGTGACGGTGGCGCCGCCGCTGGTCGTCTCTGAGGAAATGGTCTGAGAACTGGAAAACGTTGCGCTGTCTTTGTCCTCGTCTGTTCCTTCATCTGTCACCTGAGAAAAAACAAAGCAAGAAAAAAAGAAAAAAGCACTGAATAATTGTTTAAATGAACGTACCTCGGACCTCCTGTTAAAGAAGCCCCTCCCCCCCTCAGAGCAGCTTGTTGTCAGATCTCCTCCATGCCAGCCTGACCCCCCCCTTGCAGGTGGGACGGATCAGCTGCCGGAGCCCCTACCTTTGAAGACTCATAGGTGACGGTCTTGGTCGGGACGATGGGGACCTCTGTGGTGGAGATGTCACTGGACAGGGAGTTGGAAACAGCCGTGATGGTAACAGTCTGGGTCTGCACCAAAGGGGGCTGTGAATGGGAGCATAGCCCCGTGAGCGGCCGTTCCACCGGACACCTGGCAGAAAACCGCGTCCTTCCCACAACCATGCATTCCCGGAAGTGCAAATCATTCCCGCCACCACCAGCCCACATTAGTTTGAATTAAGTTTGGAACACGAGCGCGTTATTTTCCTTCCTGCTGGGATTCGTTACATAAAAGAAACCAGAAGAAGAAATCAGGCTCGAGTGTATTAGAAGTTGACAAAAACCGAAGCCATTGTTGATCATTTCTGTGTTAAAGCAGCGTTTGTTATCCTGACAGCAACCCGTCACCAGAGTGGAGATGTTTGCACACCACCGTGCAACGCCTCTGCAGCACAGAAAATTCAATTTAGAAGTAATTCTCACCACTCCCACGGTGTTCGCCGCCATTATAAATTTGTGGGGTTTTCGTGTGTCGCGGGTGCTGCAGAGGAGTGAGCAAGTGTGGCGCTTAAAGGCCGAGCAGAGACAGACAACTCGTCCCCCACCCCCGAGGGACTCAGGAGACTACCTGGAAGCAGCGTATGACCTGCGGACCGTCGCTCCAGAAATAGGAAGCCGGGGAAGATCCGGGCATTCTCCCGGAGCACTCCGACGCTCCGGGGCGCGGCCCTTCCTCCTCCAGGACCTCGTCTAAAGCTGTCCAGGAGGCCTCGAAGGAAGGAGGAGCCAGTTGGGCCATTTCCACCTCTACGACTGGCACCGAGAGCGGCTCGAAAACTACAACCTCCTCATGATTGCACCACTCCTCCTCCTCATCAACGGGAAGGCGGAGAGCTTCGGTGCTATCAGGCTCACTCCCGTGGCTCGCAGTGGGGCTCGGCGGGTCTGAAAAGCCCAGAGTACTGATGGGTTCCTCGTGAGAAGCGTTTGTCTCTGAAGGTTTGCAAAAGGAACTAACGCACACGCTCTAAAAAAAGACAAACACAGTCACTGTGACGATGGGCAGGTCTCAGGAATCACAGGCGACATAGAAACTGTAAAAACATTTGCATGCAGGTACATAACGGGCAGAGTAAGCAGTACGATGTATGACAGGCGTCAACAAGTTTGTGGTGATGTTCATGTTCTGCTGCAGAGCCACAGCCTAACTGTGCAGGCCTCAGTGTAAAACACAGAAGACTTGGCTGCACATTGTTTGTTCTTACTAAAATGGCCTGCACATCATCCACACACTGACGGTGGGAAGCTGCCCACTGCGACGAGTAAATATGACCCTCAAAATTCGTCTCAGACATTTCCTCTGAGAAATGAAACAGCAAAACTTAAAAACAGGTTAGAGATGTCCTGAAAAATGTTTAACTTCTGTTTTCACATTTCAAATCAGCGCTAGTTTCAATTTTGTGCAACCAAAATTCTAATTTTGAGAAGCATCAATATTGTTCTGAAATGTTTCCTATTTTCTGCATCAGAGGTGGAGAAATACACGATCTAACGCTACAACTCTTATAAATATACCTCAGTCTTTGCCAACATTTACAAAGAGAAAAAAAAAGCACAAAAACAATCAAAATTCAGCCTCAAGGGCCTGATATAAACTCATGTGCTGCTAACTTATAGGCGTTTTATTGCAATATATATATATTTGAAAGAAAATTCATAATTCCCTGGGAGGATTAGCTGGTTTAAGTATCTCAGGACTTTTAAATGAGGTATGAAAAGTTGGGGATTACAAGGACACCATATACAGCTCATACAGCCATGCACTGAACATTAACATCTAATATTTAAATAATTTAGCACCGACAATGAAAAACTGAAATAAACAAAACATCACCTGAACTGTAGATGGAATGTCTTTTATTTCTTGGTCTAAGCTGATTGTCAAAGAGTCATGCAACAAGAAATCTCTTGCACCGTCCACATATTGCCTTTCCTCAGACTGGTGAGGGACAAATAAAGTTATTTATTTGAACGACTGAGCTGCCTCAAAGGTTTCCCACCTTAGTAAATATTAAAGCCTGCGGCGTTGCAGTGTGTACTTCATGTGCTTTCAGGGTTAAAAAAGTCACAGTGATCAGTTTATCTGCAAACAAAATCCTAACACTAGTGACAGTATACAGTAAATGTACATAAGTGTACAAAAACAAGCTTAAAGCGATGCGGTTGGACAATAAAAAGGAAAAAAAATCTCCACCACAGCAAACATGAAACAGTAGCAGACTGACACGTCGGACTCATTTCCAGTCCTGACCAGAAATCTGTTTCTGAGAAAGCAAAAAAGGTCGTGCAGCGACGAGATCCAAAGAATCAGAGTCTCGCTCAGAGGAGGGCAGAGGAGAGAGAAAAAAGAAGAAAGGTGCAGCTTCTCGGGCGGAGCGGAGGATGAAGGATAAAGGATGCTGGAGCGGTGTTGCCGAGGAGGCGAAAGGAGGACAAAAGTAGAAAAGAAAGGCAGAGCACGGTGGGCAGGCGGGCTAGGAGGCCTCCTCGGGTCACGGTCACACCTGTGCGGGGGGGCGGGGGGGTTTCCGGACGTGTTGAGACAGCCCCTCAGCTGCGTTTGGAGTAGAAGTCTAGCAGGGGGCCGCGGGGGAGGCGGATGACAAACTGAGAGGGGGGAGGAGGAGGAGGAGGGGAGACATGTGAGAGGAAGGACGTCTGAGATGTCTGCAATGACCAAGAAACTACCAGACTTAACAACAGTTAACTACTTAAAGTACTTAAATGTATCTGAATGAAAATTAATTATTTTAACGCCATTTTTTTAGTTGTCCAGAGCATGGAAACGTTACCAGGACAGGCATTTTAACATGCAATCTTAAGTTTCCATGTCCAGCAAGCATATTTCAGCCTCGGAAAAGACAGGAAGTCATCCACACTTGCCACATCATTTAAGGTAAAACTGATATATAAATATTTTGAAGTTCAAGTTGCATTCTGGGTACTGAACCTTGATTAGCTTTAATACAGCGATGCACCGGTTGCTGAGCGGCTGAACGAAACTGATCACTTTTCAACTTGATCCACATGACGAGTGACCGACAGCTCAAAGATCAGATTTATTTTCTGGTCCGTGAACGCATCGTAGCTAAGCAGCTGAAGCTTTTGATGAGGAAGATCCAAAGTTAGGTGTTTGTAATATTTGTAAGGTGTTTACATTTTAATTATGAAGAAGCACAAAAAGGAAGCTACCAAAAGGAAAACAAATTTTCTACTGAGGTGTGTTTAATGCTCTTTTTAAAGCTTAGTAAATGTGCAGGCTGCCTCTTAAACAGAAAACTTACATCATGTTGGACGCAGCTGCAGACTATTTTAAATTAAACCTTTTTAAAGGAATGAGTTTGTCCTGTTCTCTGGAGCACCTACACGGAAGGTTGTGTTAAAATCCGATAAATAATCTGCTTTACAAAGCTTTGATTCGGCTGGATTTTATCTGAACTAAAACCCAAGGCCAAAAAACCCCCCTTAAACACTCTAAAACAGACTGTGAGTGAAGCAAAGCAAAGCTGTTTTTAACGAGCAATGAACTGAATAACATACAGACATATCTACTTTGGATGCTTTCAATAATCGTTCTTAGAGAGAAACTGGAATCTGCGGGACAGAGTTTTACAACAATCTTATTTGGCTCTCCAAACCAGCAAGCGGTGCATCTCTAGTTAAAATGTAATGAACATCCCATAATGCAGTTCTGTTTGAACCATGCGGGGCTGTAATCTGGTTGTAGGCTGAAAGATAGAAGCATAATGATTTAAAATAAAACTTTAGGGTAATAAAATTCATAATGTCAGTAGTTTTGACTGATTTTAATACAGATGTTAAGTTTGTAATTACACATTACTGATGATTAGGAACTAAATGGAATAAAAATTAATCATAATAATGTAAAAGTGAGCATAAACATTGTGCGTCTCTTCCAATAAGAGGGCATTTGATGAACGTTGCACTTATTTTGTTTCATTTTCTCCTTGTTTTCTGTCAGTTTGTGACTGATTTGATGCTTGCTGACAATCTGAGAACCAAATGTAAAAGATCTCAGCCACGTCGATGTATAATGTGACACTTTTAAGCTTGTGTATTCATGTGTTATCGGAACATTAAATTATTATGTTTTAATTCCACTTAAAGCTTTCAGGATTTATCTGTTTTTGGGGAAAGCTTTAGTTTCTTACTAGAATCCTTTAAGGGTAGGTTACTGCGTTATTGTTTATTAAATCAGCAAAACGTCTGAAGCAACTGTGAATGAGGTCTTTTCTCTTCATGAAAGGAAAAACGGGCTCGGAGGAAGCAGCAGCCAAACGCAAAGTGAAAGCAGCGTGAAAACCAAGTGAGCAAAGAAAAGAACAGAAAGCAAAAGGAAGAACGGAGAGGAGAGGGAAAGTAGGGAATTCCTCGGAGTCAGAACGTGCAAACCTTTATGAAAGTGGTCATCTTTTAGTCATGCAGTAATTTTTTTTTTTTTTTTTCCCAGTCAGGTCTATCAGTCATGCAACGCAAACGCTTCAGGCTCCAGATCCGGTGCGGATTGGATCCGGACCAAGTGAGTTCTCAGAGAGTGGACAACCTGTCCCAAAGAAACCTCACCCGCATTCTTCTTTTCTGTGGAAGAACCAAAAGCACGGGCCCGACACCACGGGGCCGTCTGCATTCTCCGTACACATGCATGTGCTGCAAACCACATGCCATCGCGTCCAGCAGGACATGCATACACAACGCTCAAACGGCCTTCATCAACCTCTGCTCAGCTCACTGTGCTATCACACTGACTCAGATTAAAATGCTACGGACAAGTCTACACACTTCCCATAGAGCAGTGCTTTCAGTTCAGGAACTGATAATCCCATTGAAACGTTTAAATGCCCCCCCCCCTCAGTTCCTGAACTGACAGGAAATTGGTGATGGGACTTGTGCGGGACACTTACCCCGTCTGCACTGGGTAGAGGTTGACCGTTGATGCCCAGCGTGCGGAACGGAGAGTGAGTGGACAGACGCTTGTCCCACTCGCTCGGCCTCGACTCGGGGACGGACTCCATGAAGTTCCTCTTCAGCTCGCTGATGCTGGCGTGGTGCCTGAGCAGCTCCTCCTGAGGCTTATCGAAGTCCTGCACGGAGGAGAGTCCAGAGGGGACGGAGGGACAGACGATGTTGTGGAGCGGAGGAGGGGGGATCAGGGACAAAAAGAAGGGTGGCAGGAATTTGACGATTGGAACGAGAAAAAAAAAGAAGAAGAGGAAAAGATTTTAAGGAAACAGAAGACATAAAAACAAAGTTAGAATCTGTTGCTTTTGTGCATCTTTTGTTGCTGCATGAGCAAGCTGAAGCTGTGTTAACAGGTGATTCTATAAAAACATAAATTAGAAGGAGCCTTTAATCTCAATGTTTGCACAAATACTCATAGTTTTTTGGTTTTACACGCTGCATCAGCATATCTGATTCAGGCCGGAAAAAATTAAGTCTGTCAGCCGATTTACCGTAGCTTCGGACAAGCAGAGGCTTCAAAATACACAGCACAGCAATTCCATTTCAATTTCACAGGAGTGGGATTGCAGTGAAATGCACAGAGAAAACAGGCTGCAAATCAAATTACAAGAGAGCTGATGGCAGCAGACATGGTACAGGTTGCAGAAGATGAAGCATCTCTTTAAAAAGAGAAAAGAAAAGAAAACTTGTTCATTTAGGACAAATGAACAAACGCCAACAGAAGCACTTTGGCATTTGTTCATTTGCATAACTGCTGCAAAAGTGTAATGCATTTCTGTTCGTTTAAAAAAAGAGATGGAGGGAAACAAAGCAAAAGCAGGAGAATACTGATGATTTCAAATAAATCAGACAGAAAACATTGAAGAAGTTTTTCCATATTTAGCCTAAACCACAGCTCAATATCACACGCCGCTACTAGAAAAGATGAAGTGCAGCACCCTGAACGAGGTTGGCTCCACCCGTGAAAAAAGTCAGGATTTGTTGTTTTTTTGTTAAGCGTTCAGCAGCACTCTCTCCTGAATCAACAGGCTTAAAGTTAATTTGCCACACGCACAGTCATTTTGTACTGGTGCAAAAAACAAACAAAAAATAAACAAGTCATGCCGCATGCAAGCGTGAGATTAAAACAGAAGCCGGTGAGGCAAAAAAAAAGCAAGAAAATGCAGCTCGAGAGCGACATCTCTGAAACAGATACAAACCTCCAGCATTAACAGACTATGTCTGATATAAATTGTGTCACCCTCATATTTCTTAGCTCTTTTCTGTGAAGAATGAAAAGAACAAAAATAAAAAAAGTGTGGGTTTGTTTCAGTTTCCCTGTTTACTAAAACATGCACGCTACGCAGTTGACTAATGTGTAAATACCACAGAGAAGAAGAGCGGTGAGGACAACTGCATGCAAAAGGATTTGGTGCAAAGTGACCACGAGGGGCTAAAGCTGAACTATGCTAGCAAACAAAACAATAAGTGGCTTTGGAAGGCTGACTAGAGCTTCCTACACCGGTAACATGAAAATAAATGGTGAAAAATCGCGTTAGTCTAGAATCATGCATGTGTGCATTCTGGTGTTTACAACAGCAAGCGATGAGACGAATCGATGACCTCAAAAACTTTGAAACTTCAGGCTGAGTTTAAAAGAATTAGCATCGACACAACTGCATTTTCTACCTCTTAAGATTACGCCGTATATGTGCGTCAAACCTGCTGTCGACTGGTTCGTTTTAGATCTAGCTGTATGGAAGCACAACATGAGCGGAGGCTGAAAGCAGCCCTTTGAAATGAGAAGTTCTGCATCATCAGAATGGAAGAGGAGAAACAGCTACGGTAGCGCCCGCGGCGCCGAGAATCTGACCTGTCGCATTAGCACGCCCTCCAAGCCCGTCTTCTCAAACTCAGACTCGTGCTGGAGACAGGAACACGAGTTAGCATCCTCTGCCGGGTGGCCGGGACGTCTCAAGTCTTACGTCACAATGAGAGCGTGTCCTCTGAGGGACGACATGCAAGAGGCCCGAGTCTGCCACTAACCTGAATGTCACCATTGATGGTGGAGATGAGTGAAGATTGTACTTCTCTCTGCTCCCTCCACACTACTGACTACAGCGGCAAAAGAGACACAGTTCACACTCAGATACACATTTCTGCTCACGCTGGATTCAGCGCTAGAAAGCACTTAAAACGCCTCCTTAAATCTTTGTCGCTTTTGGAGCAACTGACATATTTTGAATAATTTACTGACCTTTTACTTGCAGAATCTTTAAACACATACAGTAGACTGCTGTTTCATTCACGTGTGCTGAATCATATTTAGTAGTAATCACAGAAACTGAATACCTTGACCTCGGATACGCCCTCAATTTTTGACGGCTCCGCAGCTTCCACGGTGACCTCCAGCTTCCTGTCCTCCTGGCAGCTGGTTTTAATAGGAGTGGAGGTCTGAGGCTGGTCCAGGGGGGACATGGGGATTCCTGCCTCTGCCAGAGCAGCGTGGGAGAAGACCGGAGCGCTTACCGGACGCGCGCCCCTCTGCGAGCTCACAACTAGACAAAATCCAGGAGAAAAGGGGAATCAGTTACAGTTTATGGCTTGGACTCAAGCGGTTTTAGAGGTGTAAGGTTAATACAGACATGGTTAAATATGCTCTCAGACCTTAACGCAGCAGTGAGCGTTTAAATGCAACAAAGTCGGCGAGTCGTACTTACTGTGCTCAGCCTCACTGCGATCAGACGCTGCAAGGGTATACTATACCTCACTGGTTTCCAATGTTTAAAAGCAAATGTGAGCTGGGCAAGAAGCGGCCATCCTCAAAGCAAAATTAAACAAGCAGTTCTAGTTACAATCCGCCGATGGATGTGACAGCTGTTTGTTAGGCCGTGTTTCAAGCTGAAGGACGATGAACCCTTAAAAAACTGCGAATAAGAAAGCGTAACGGTGGGTGTGAGCCGAACGTTTGATCCGTAGAAGAGGATCCAACCGGTCCTGGCTGCAGAGGTTAGTCAGCATTTTGTGGAGCAAAAAACAACACAAAACACACGAGCGTTTCATCTGCCAAAAACCAAGTAAAAAAATAAAAAAATACCTGACTCTTTGAGGTCACCATCAAGCAGAACAAACCAATCATCACTGACACGTGGGAGCCTTTCCTCCAGGATCCGCCTCTCAAACTTTGGTTTCCTTTCAGAAATGTCCGTCCTTGTTCTGGCCCCAGCAGTTGGAAGTCTGACCTCTGCTGGGAGCCGCATGCGTTCAGGGGCAGCGACTAACACAAACGCAGGTATTATTTTAGCAAAGACGTACACCGAACGGACATAGACATAGAACACAGCGGCCATATTTAAATTTAAGTGTCACCTGACTAATAACGTCACACTCTAGATGAGCCTCAACAAGAAATCGTTGCATGTTTAGTCGAACAAGTCTCTGTTAGAAAATACCTGACTTCTCAGGGGCCCGATCCAGAAGAACAAACCAATCATCTTCCTCTGCTGTCAGCGCCGGAGGTGTCTGCACCGCTTCCTTCTTCTGCCACGTTTCTTCCACTATAGTAATTCTCTTCTGTACTCTCTGCTCTGTGACCGCCAGCCTTTCAGCTGCTCTCACTTCGGGACCAAAGCGAATACGTTCCTCCGCAGCCGCTGACACAGAATACACACAACGTGAAGCTGAGGCAAAACGTTTGTATTATGAGTCTTTTCCTCCTGTCTGAATTTAGCTGCCTTGTTGCTGATAAACAGCCTTTAAACTCTCAAGTGTAAATGCAGTCAGGTTGTTTAGCTGTTTAAAGTTAAAGTGATAGTTTGGATCCTCTGAGGTGGGGTTCAGTGGAAAAGTTTTGAACATTTTTTATCCTACCCGATGAATATAGCTCTTTGAATGACCTCAGTTTGGAGAAACGGAGTTCAACGCTGACCAGATTGATGAGCTAATGGCTAGTGTGGGCAGGACATAAAAAAAAAGGTTTCTGACATCTTCAAGAGCTTCATCAGCTTCTTATAATCAACCATTTATTTCAAAATCCTTCTTCCCACCCATTATCTCCTGCTTCTGTAAGGCCATCTTACAGTAGCTCCTTTGTATCTTCTTTAACTCCACATCCATACACCTTTCAGTACTCAAAGGTCATCTTCATCCTCCCATCTCACTGTTCCAGCCACAATATTTTCTACTTTTTTTCCCTACATTTTATAAAGTGACCTTGGGTGTTTTGAAAGGTTCTTTAAAAAAAAAAGGACATATTATTTATTATTTAATTTCAAATATCTCATACGAACACTATGCTATATACCATACACATTACTATTAATTTCATATAGCTGTAGCACTTCCTGTGCAGCCATGGACACGTCTGGCAGCAATACATCAATATTTCTGTTGAATAACCTCCGTAATGTCAAACTAATGAAGATATAAACATTTATAAAAAAGTGCTTGCCTGAACCATTGCGAAAATCTTTAGATTGGAGTTGTTTTCAGACGTCAGGAATCTACTTTAGTCTCGCTCAGACTAGCCGTTTGCTCATCAATTAATGAAAAACTAAAGTTGGTTAAAGAGCGACCTACAAAAGGTGAGACAGTAATTGTTCCTAAAACCCTTTCAACAAGACCCCACTTCAAAAATATCTGAACTATTGCTTTATATTAAGTATCATTTTAGAGGTGAAAATCAGACTGAAAACTGTTGGCTGACTCTTAGCAGCAGACACACCAAACAGCAGAGTACCTGATACTTCAGCTGCACCATCCAGCAGCTCAAACCAATCATCATCCACTTTTCTGGACAGCGGTGGGTTAACAAACGTCACTCGTGGTCTCACGTCTTCCGTGACAACCTTTGGTTTTGGTTCAGCCTGTGCTGCTACGCGAACAGCGCGCTGAACCACAGCAGCTGACACAGAAACATAAAAATAAATAACCCTGGCGCAATTAACGCAGCACACACAAAGCCGCCGGCGAGGGAGAAGTACCTGGTGGCGTGGCTGCGGGTTTTTCTCGTGCGAAGTCCAGCAGCTCAAACCAATCGTCTTCTCCTTCCCTGCTTACCAGCGTCTCAATCTGGCTCAGTCTAATTTCAGAAAAACAAGCCGCGTCTTGCCTGCCGCCAACATCAATTATCGTCTCCTTGTGCGCTCTAGTCTCCGTGGTTGTCACCTCGCGCTCAATCCTCCTCTTCACATCCTGAATAATCTCAGCTGGGGTACAAATGAAGTGCGAAAGACGCTGAGTGACACTGGCACATCCGCCGTAAACAAGAAATGGGCTGCGAACAGAAGTCAGTTTTCTACCTGCTGGGGAGATAACGGCCTTTTCACGGCCAGCATCAAACACAACAAACCAGTCGTCATCTTTCTCTGGCAGTGGCTGGAAAAGCCGAGGCCTAATCTGGTCAAAAGCAGTCTGACGCAACTTCTGGCCTGCTCTTTCTGCCTCAGCTGGAACATCTGGATAGACTTTTCTTAGCAGCGGTGCAGAAACTGAAAAAAATCAAGGTTTAAACCTCAACTTTGACCACTGGAAAAAACAAAATATATTTATTTCCCAAACAATTACATCTGAAAGATTAAAATACCTGGAGGCACGTAAGACTCCTCTTTGGAAACTACGTCAAACAGCAGAAACCAATCGCCATCGTCTCTGCCGTGTATTCGTTCTAATATTCTCTGCTCTGGGAGCTTCTTGTCCTCCGCCTGCATCACAATCTCCGTAACTACATCTTTCCTGCTCGACTCTACTGACTCAGACACAATTGTTCTACTTTCCTCGCGATAAGCTTGAACATCCCCAGTCATAGAAACTATAAACAAACAGAAAGATGAAGATATGCTGTCAGATAAAAGGAGAAAATAAGAAAGTTTCTGAATAAAGAAATGAAGGAAGACAGATAATACCTTGGGACACAAGGGAGGATTCTTTAACAGGAAGCAACGCCAATCGGTCATCTTTTGTCTCACGTGCCATTAGTTCTTTTCCAAACTCCTCTACAAAAACTACTCGTTTTTCCCTCTGGTCAAAAGCTTTTTCTTCAACCAGAGAGACCCCTTCTGCTACACTCACTTCAGCAACTAAAATACAAAATAAATAACTTCAGACACTGCATGAGGTTGTTTTGACTTGAAAAAAAAAGCAATCAAAAAGCAAGGCGGCACTGCAGATCTTTGCCTGTACCTGCTGAAACGTCTGTTGTTTCTCGAGGAGGAACGTCCGACAACTCAAACCAGTCATCAACTCTCTCTGCCACTGACTGCTGTTCCAGACTTCTTCGTGTTACTTTCCTCTCTTCAACTAGAACGTTTTCCTCCTGCTCAACTCCAACCACAGAGACAAAACGTCCAGCATCCACCTGGGTTCTTTCCTTCAACGTAACTGATAAGTAGAGTCAGGAGAAAGTCTTTTGTCATAAGAAGTACAGTGCGCTTCTTTTAATAGCAAGCAAAAAAAAAAAGCACGAAGGTATTTTAGCGATACCTGGTGGTATGTAATACGTTTTTCCAGGAGGAACGTCCAACAAAACAAACCAGTCATCCACCCTTTTTATGAGTTCTTCTTCTCGTTTTGGCCGATCCTCCACTATAAGCTCGGGTTTCCCCACATGTGTTGAGCTGCTCTCTTCAGAATCAACTACAGTGCAGGCACAGAGTCAATTAAAACGAAAGCAAACGTGTCGAGTAGATCCAAAAAAGCTCATAGCCGGAGAAGCGGACATTATTCTCACTTGCACAAAAAACAAAAAACTTTACTTACTTAAACTGCTAATGCAAGACGGCGTATCAGGTTGGTAGTTGGTTAGTTTCCTATTGTTTGCCTTATGATCTTTATTGCACGGCACACTGTTAGAATATTAGAAAGATCAGTAAAAGCCCAAAACGCTTTGCACAACAGCATACTTTACCTGACGGTTTGAACGCTGCAAAAGGAGAATCGAAGAGCCTGAACCAACTGTCCTCATCTTCCACCTGAGCTCCAGCCTGACCTCGCTCCCCTACAATAATCACCCGCTTATCAGCCGTGCGCACCGTCTTCTGATATGCTACTACAGAAGTGGCACCTGCAGCGTCTGGAGAGGCAAATTTCTCCCGCACTTCCTCCTGCCACTCCTTCTCCATCTGCCGTAGTTTGTCTCTCGAGCTGTCATCTAACTGATTCATTTCAATCATCTCAAATCCTTCTTCCTCTTCAGGCAGCAGACCTTTGAAAAACACCTGCTTTATCTGGTCTTCCAGTGCGTCCACCTCACCCTCTTCAGTCTCCATCCTCCTCACGGATCTCTTCACTACTACCTTTGTTCCACCTTGGATTCGCTGCTGCTCCAGCTCCAGCTCCAAAGCCTCTTCAGCTCTCAACCTGTCGACCTCTTCCTGACCCAGTTCATACTCTATTATCTTCTGAACTCGCTCTGCCTTCTCATCTATGTCCTGCAGCCTTTCCTCCAAGTCCCTCACTTCCCTCAGCTTCCCTTCCAACACCTCAGCCTCTTGCAGAGAGTCTGCCAAGGTCACTGATTCCTGCAGCCACTCAACAACTTTCTTAGTGGACATTTCCCGTTTGGTCACAGATTTAACCTGCGTCTGCACATCGAGCTGGGATTGGCCTTCGGTGGAGACTAGAAGAGGTAAAATGACAAATGACACACCGAGCTGTGACTTTACTCATGCAGATGGCCAAGCTTCTTCACCAGATGCAACTGTGGGAGGGGGGGATTCTTTCACACAAAGAAACTCACATGGAGGCTTTTCAGCGCGCTCAGGGAAGCTGAAGAACCGGTCCAAGTACTGGAACCAATCATCTTGCTGCGTCACTGCGGGTTGCAACAGCCGAGCCAAAGAGGGGGATCTTACCAAGCTGGGTTTGACTGACGACATCAAACAAATCAGATGCAGCACATTTGTACCGGGTAACCAAAATATAAAAACCTTAAACGGCTCAAAGTTGAACCCAGAATGTCTTCATGCTTGATTTCTTACTGGAGAACATAAAGTTTTAAAGTTATGTAAATTTGAACAATCCAGCTCCACGTGGCAAATGATGGGCAAAAAAAAAAAAAGCAGGTGAGCATGTGGAGGCGATATTGGTACCTGACTGACCCGGCCCACTGACTGACTGGGTCTCAGTGCCCTGCCAGGTTACTGTGACTGAGCGAGAGGACTCTCCTTCTTCCCAGGACTGAGTGAAAGTCTGCTCCGACTCCCCTTTGGCTGTGAAGAGATGGCGAAGGGACGGACGTTATGTAACCATTCTGCCGAACAAACGTCGGCCGCTGCAAAAGCTCTGCGGTGCTTCAAGCAAGTTTTGACTTCAATGGACCCTTGCAGAGTCCAGAGAGATGAGGTTAGAGCAAAAAAATAAAAAAGATGAAAGATGCATCTTATTTTCCAGAACAAAAGCAGATGGCAGGAGCAAAACTGCAAGTTATATTTGTTTATG
Source organism: Kryptolebias marmoratus (assembly GCF_001649575.2). Taxonomy (NCBI): domain Eukaryota; kingdom Metazoa; phylum Chordata; class Actinopteri; order Cyprinodontiformes; family Rivulidae; genus Kryptolebias; species Kryptolebias marmoratus. The sequence goes on from NC_051445.1 coordinate 14,698,286, forward strand.
TAACCTGTTTTAAAGACAGCTGCTGCGGCGGTGAAAAATGAGCAACAGAGTTAAACAAGGAAAGCCACGAGTTATTGATAAAGCTTTTAAAAATGTCCCTTCATAAAAGAGGAACAAACTAAAAATTGAAAATGAGGAAGTCTTTCGTTCCTTTTTTTCTGAAGTCATGAAAGAGAAAGTAGAAATTCCATCGGACGAAACTCGAGTCAAACCAGGTCACTTTGCTGCTAAACATGCCGAAAAGCCTTTTTTATAAAAAACAAACTTTAAGATCCAAAATGTTAAAAAGAAGCGATGAGGCTGATAGCACTTAGCGTGTGGCCAGTGAGTTAGAAATGCGCAAAAGGCATCGAGCGAGTCTCCACACACTTCCTGGTACCTGGGAGTCCAGGGGAGGGCTGAGATTTATCAGGCGTCATCATTAATAACCAATCATCAGTCTCACACCTGATGGGTGCTGAGAGCTGTTCCAGAAACTGGAGAGTGTCGTCTCCAGCTGCAAGAGCAAAACAAGTCGGAGTGCAGCTCGTCAAATGTACGGTTCGTTGCAGGAAACGCAGGACTTCTCACACACAGGGACCTACCTCCATCCAGGTTACGGGACAGCCTCTTGCTGGCAGAGCGCGTGAAGCGAGGCGCTGGGCGGTCGATCATGGAGCTCGCCTGTCGGGTCTGGGCTTGAGTCCGACCGCTGTATCGGAACTTTGAGCCCAATACTAGGAAGCGACGGGACGACGGAGGCTCCACTGACTGAACCCTAAGCAGGAGACACAATAACTATTTTTACCAACCTATTATTGACTCAATAAGCAGGGATTTAACATCTGAATCATACATTATAACTTTTATGCAACAATACGAGCAGCATCTTTGAACTTTATCTGACTGAATAGACAAAAACTCAAGATTTAAAGTCGAGGTAGGACGTTTTTTCCTCTGCTGAGCCACACTAAAGCTTAAGCTGCAGCGAGCAATTAGCCAATTATCTAGAGGACAGAGGCAACCTTTAAATGACCTCTTGTTGCCAGGCAGAAAACTGTGATTCAGAAACTTGTGTTTACCTGAAGAAAGTATGATGCTCGACACAAACTTTCCACAGCTTCTTCGAGGCTTTGTAGTTGGGCAGTTTGAAGCCGATGGTGCTCTCATATTGCTCCTGCTACAAAAGAAAAAAAAAACAAAAAAACAAATCAAAATCTGCCGACATCATCTGCAGTACAACAGATCCTCTCGACTCCTAAATTCGTTTTATTACCACATCTAAAATACAGAGACTTCCGTGTGAAACAAAGAATTTCACTTTGCTTTTAAACGTTTTATTGATATTAACTTTAATAATTTTATTCATGTTTACTTGTGCAGCTGAAAATAAAACAATGTCTCTGTGGGGCTTTACAGCATCAGCTACTCCCGAAATACATAAACTGTCCGAAATACAACATTTTAAAAATATATAGGTCAATAACTTTACAAGTTTAACTACAATGTTGTATAATCAGAAAAAAAAGGTCAGATGAACCCAAGGATTTACTGTGAACTAAGTCTTTAAGCAAATTTATTCCTTAATTTATAGATTTTTCATGGAAGCACAATAAGAAGCTGAAACCAGTCCAAAGCTATTTTGGTTAATATTTAAGTGGATTTGAACTAGGTACAGGGTTTGGGAACAAAATGATTGACTGAGATTTACCTCTGACGGCCTGATTTTGATGAAAAAGCTGCTCCGTTTGTAAGAGATTTTGAGCACTTTGGGCCAAGGGAAACGGTTGATCCTCAGCTTGTCCTTGTAAACCATCAGACCGCTCGAGCAAACCCCCAGCATGATGTCGACACTGTCAAGATCCTGCGCGCAAAAGAAAAAAACAAAAAACAGATATAAACATTTACAGCGTGTCCTCCTCCCCGCACTTACAGAAAACAGTCACTAGGAGGCAGACTTTCTCACACAAACAGACCCTGTGGTTTGAGGTCATGAGGTCATTTGTTAATCCCTTGTTTTTTTGTTGTTTTTTTTTTAAAAAGGGGATGACATCAATTTTGTAATTAAATCTGCAGTGCACGCACGCTGTTGCAAAATGCTGTGAAACATTTAAAAAATGAAATGAATCTACATCATCAAGTCAGATTACATAAAAGGGGAGAACAATTTGAAGTTTTTGAGGAAAAACATTAATGAAAAAAAGACTCACCTTGGCCTGATGCAGGTCTACGCCGTACATCGCAAGTTTCTTCGCATTTTCCAGAAACAATATGTCTGCTTGAGCCGGACTCATTGACCTGAGGGAAATGTTTCCAAAAAAATTGCATCAGACTTGACTAAGAATGGAAAATAGGGTCAATCATACTTAAATAACGTGATGAAAATCAACTGTTTATATCTCTATTTAATTCAATCGAAGCCCTTGAATCACCTGTAAGTGCGGTGCAGCTCCATCACTTTTTCTTCCAGCTCTTTGCTCTGTCCCGGGGCCAGGCTCAGGTCTTTAACGTAGTCCGGTCCATGAACCTCTGGGTCATATTCCCCCAGCTCTGACTGGACCGTGTAGGAACCCAGCAGGGACAAGGTGACAAAGGAACAGGGAAGGACACCTTGCATAATGTCCTTCCTGAGCTGGAGGCACATGAAGTACCTGGAGAATATATGAACAGGATATGAAGATGTGATGTGTTTATTTCTGTTTTCTCAACAAAGTTTCTTTTCAGAACCACAGATGTGTACCTGGTGAGGTCTTCAGTGAGCTGGGCTGGATCAGGAGGGTAGAACTTCACGCTGAATGTAAACTCGTAAACAGCGCCGGGAACCTGTTTCCGGATCTCTTTAGTGGGATCCAACCATGTCTGTGGAAAATGTAGAAAATACACACACACACATACCCTACATCAGGATCATATCTTTACTGTTATTTTAGCTTGAACTAAAGTTACAGGACAAACAGGTAGAACCTACCTTGTTGGTTGGGGTTTCCCAGTGAGCGAGGCCAAAGTAGTCTTTCTCCAGCAGGTTGATATGATTGCACACTTTCGAAAAAAGCTCCTGGCCTTTAGCATGTTTCTAAACAAGAAACAGAGATTCTTTAGTCTCCTTTTTTAGCATCGCACAGAGAACAAACTATTTTTTTGGGTCTCTTACATCAAGTTCGCACTCAAACAGAGCGTCGTCCAGTAGGGTGACTTTGCACTGCATGTTTCTCTGACGTTTGGCGCCCTTAGCCTCCTCCGCCTTCTTCTCAGTCCTCTTTTCTTTCACGGGCTTCTCCTTCTTAGCCTGCTCCGTGGCTTTTTCCTCTGCTGTGGTCGCCTCGTCCTGTTCCGCTGGCTTCTCCTCCTCTTTTTCGTTGGTGTCCTCCTTTTTCTCTTCCTCCACTACTTCGGGCTCCTCTTTCTTCATCTCAGATTCTTCCTTCGGCTCCTCTGGAGCTGGCTGGTTGGATCAACACAAAACATTTGAAAAGTGCGTCAAATATTGATGTCAGGAGGGTGCGACGCACGCAGCGATGACAGCACTGATTAATACAGCAGATCTAAGTAAATATCCAGATGTTTACAGCAGCTTACGGTGATACTAGAATGGCTGAAGTTAGTTGCAAACAGAGCTTTTTCCTGAGCAGGCTATCAGACACAATAAAAAGTGTACTGGACACGACAACACACGATTTTCTCCTCTTGGGGTAAAACATGAATCTGTTTGCAGGAGAGATTATTTTTTCTTTCTAAAGTAGGATTTATAAAGGAAGATTGAAAACATGCTTAAAACCCTCAAATAAAAACAAGGCATCGGGTTCATTTTTTAAAATTTCTGCAATTTAAACTTAGCCTTTCAAATTAAACTGAAGCAATAATTTCTTTACTGATTCTTATGTTTTGATGTGTTAACTTGATATTAGCATTTTCAGACAAGGGTGACAGTAATCCACTTGTCTAATTCTTAACAAGAAGAATAATGGGCAATACTTCCCAAATATTTAACTAGAATATAAAAATTTCTAATTAAAAACATGGGTTTGATCATTTTGTGTGTATTTGAATCAGATAGGATGCAAATAAACATTCTTAGTGGGTGAACCTGAGGTTCTTCAAGGATGTCTGCATGTCTACCAGTTTACTAAAACCGTTCCGACCTGATTCTCTGTCTGTATTTAGGCATCATATTTTAAACAGATTATCTGAGTGGCAGTAAGCGGTGGTGTTGAAGGAAGAACAGGTGTGTGGTGTCTGCGCTCAGTCTCACCTGCGTCTCCGTGCTGCTGACTGAGTGCTGATCCGGAGCCTGTTCAGTCTCCGGCTCAGTTTTTAGCTCAGGCTCCGGAGCTGCAATCGGTGCCTTCATTGGTTCCTCAATGAACTTTTTCACCTCCTTCTTTCCTTTGCTCTTCCCTTTCTCTTTTCTCTTTTCCTCTTCCTTCTGTTGCTTTTCTTCAGTCTTCTCCTCCTCGTCCTCCTTCGCTTCTTCTTTTACCTTTTCTGCTTCTTTCTTAGACTCCTCTTTTGGTTTTTCCTCGTCCTTTTTTCCCTTCTCCTCTTTTGTTTTCTCCTGCTCTTTCTTTTTATTCTTATCCTCCTGGGCTTTCTCCTCCTCCTTCTTTTTAGCCTTTTCTTCTTTAGCTTTTTCCTCCTCTTTCTTTTTAGCCTTTTCCTCCTTGGCTTTCTCCTCTTCCTTCTTTTTAGCCTTTTCCTCCTCTTTCTTCTTCGCTTTTGCTGCTTCTCTTGCTTTTTCCTCTTCTCTCTTCTTTACCTTCTCCTCTTCTCGTTTTCTTATCCTTTCCTCTTCCTCTGCTTTCCTTTTTGCCTTCTCCTCTTCCTTTTTTTTCACCTTTTCCTGCTTTTCTTTTTTTTTGGCCTCCTTCTTGTCAACCTTTCCCTCTTCTTTCTTTCCCACCTCTGTTCCTTTGTCTTTAACCTCAGTCTCCTTCTTTTCTTCTTCTTTTGTTTCTGGTTTTGCTTGCTCCTTCTTCTCCTCCTTCTTCTCCTCCTCCTTCTTCTCCTTCTCCTCACCCTCCTTTGCCTTCACCTCCCCCTTCTGCTCCTCTTTCTTCACTGTTATTTCTTCTTCCTTTTTTGCCTCGTCCTTTTTCACTTTCCCCTCATCCTTCTCCTCCACTTTCTTCTTTGCTTCTTTCTTTTTCTTTTTGCTGCCTTTCTTCTCAACCTTTTCTTCCACTTTCTTTTTCTCCTCTTTTTGTTCTACCTTCTCTTCCTCTTTCTTTGTAGCTTCTTTGGATGCCGATTTCTCCTCCGCACCTTTAGACTCCTTGTCTTCTTTTTCCGCCTTGTCTACCTTCTCTTCTTCTGGCTTCTCGGCTTTCTCCTCTTTTTCCTCCCTGGCTTTCTCGGCCTCAAACCCCTCGCCCTCGGAGCACTGCGAGCGGCGCTTGAGGAACGAGGAGAAGAGGCGCGACAGGCCCTTGCCCGCAGAGGTTCTAGTTCGAGGCTTCAGCTGCTCCTCCTCAGGGGAGGTAGCTCCATCAACAGGCCTAGGCTCAGCAGCCTGCTCCTGAGCCTTCTTGCTCGACGGCTCCCCCTCCTGCTCAGACGCTGTTGCCTCCTGCTTCTGTTTATTTCCTGACTCGGGTTCTGACTCAGGCGCGGCGCCGCTGGTCTTCTGCTTGCCCTCGGTGTCTGCCTCGCTCACAGCGCTTGCCTCTGTTGTCATGGTAGCCACTGGGAAGGAAAACAGAAAGGAGTCAGAGATGGAGAAAGGTCACGGAGCTGCCCAGAGCGTGACGACTCCCTGCGTGGCGACTTGGATCAAACAAGGAACAAGTCGACAAAAAGGCGGATATGTTTGAAAACATGCCCTTCTGCTGCTGTGCACGTGACAAGACTGAGCTGCCTGAGTTTATTTACTGTTACAGGCTGAATTTTTTTTGCATCCAGTAAAGATGCACTGATTGCAGTTTTCAAAGTGGATTCCTATTATGGCCAATTTTGATTTCTCTCTGAAAACATCAAAAGCATTTTTTTTTACATCTGTAGCTGAATTAAAAATGTAACTGTGTTCATTATAAAACACTAATATATTTTGTCCAAAATGGCACCAGGCCTTTTCTTTTTGTTGCAGGAAGTCTAAAAACAAACACTTCAGGTTACAGAACTGAAGTTGATCTGAGCTAATATCAGATATGTTCTTCATTTTTGTTACTGTAAACATGTTAAATTACAGCTTGATATCTGTAACCAAAGATCTAAAAAAGATTCATTTACATTTGTACCCTGCATACAAATTACAGTACTTATAAAATAAACAGATTTCAATCCAGTGGAGAACCTTTGGGATGTGGTGGAGCAGGAGATTCAGATCATCGATGTGCAGCTGACAAATCTGAAACAACTCATCTCAATGTGGACCAAAATCAGTGAGGACTGTTTCCAACACCTCGATGAATCTACGCCATGGGGAATTAAAAGAAGTTCTGAAGGCAAAAAGGGATCCAACCTGTCATTAGCAATGTGGACCTAATAAAGTACCCTGTGAGCGTATCAAGATGCTTTAATCAAGAGAAATTAAAGAGACTACAGTAACTTACTCCACTTTAACTATATCATTAGCAGCCTTCTCTTCTTTCAGCACAACAGACTTATGGAAACATGACACAAACTGCCACCCATAGATGATAATCTAGGACTGACACGTACACAAACATTATTTCATCACACAATAGTCTTCCTTGTTGAAGAGTGCACCAAACATGGAGTTCTGAGGGCCCACTGCAGGCTCATTAAATCTTATCGGCACAAAGGCAGCATTCTGCTCAGGATTTGTCTATTAGCACCGCCTGGGCCATCCTTGCCAAGCACGCCCGTTTTTCTTTTTTATATTACTGCAAAACCCCAATCTGCACAGGTCACCCAGCCCACTGGGACTAACTAAGAGCATCATAGCCACACCATCAAATGACACAAGTCTGCTTTGACTTCATTTAGGCTGCACAATATTTAGAAAACATGGAAATTGTGACAGTATTGGTAAATATGGCAATGAGAATATCAGCTGCAATAAGCCCACTTTTTTCTCAGTTCTTTATTTTTTTGTTGTCATGTTGCTTCCAAAAATCTTATGAACCTTGGCCAACATCAGCTGTGACTGTGTTATGCAATCACCTTTCCACTCTTTTTAAGTGAGTTATATCAGAGTGTATCGTTGCACAATCAGTTTTCTTCCAAATGACAGGTCTGCATCATTAGTTTCATTGACAAATGTGTCTGTGTTTGTCTCTTGTGTATGTAGTTCATGTCCCACCCTACTCTTTATGGAGTCGGGGGGAGGGGACCATGCCAGACAGCCCAATCTTCCAGATGTACTGGGCCGCCCCAAAGGGTGCATCCCAGATCTATATACCATACCACCAGCACCATGGGACAGTGGGAGAGAAGGAGGAGGAGAAGGAGGAGGGGGGTACACAACCAGACCAAATCCTCTTTAGCCCTCCCATTGTTTGTGTCCAGTGACCAATAACTATGCTGCACTCTATTACTAATCCTGCCTTCCCCTCCCCCCACAAGACCCTCCCTTGCCCCCACAGGCCTATTCCCTAGGTCAGCACGCACACACAGTCGCACACACCTTTATGCATCAGCGCCCACAGCCTCCTGTGGGTGCCTCAGTGCTCCGTCATCTCAATTCTGATTGTCAGGAAACAGACGTGCTCCTAATGGACCAGCTGAGCTTGTGTCTGCTGCCTCCTCCATTTTGTGTTGCCTATCTAACATCTCTGCTATCAGCCAGCTGAGCGGAGGGGCGAGCCCACATCGCGACCAACCGGGGCAGCGGCAGCCGCGCCGCACGCCCTCTCAAAACACGCCATCAATCTCCCGTTAATATGGCAAGCCTTTCCTGCGCCGTGGTGCAGAGGCGTGGAATTATTGCATTAAATAATGCTATAATGTTAAAAATTAATCTGACCTCAATAACACACAATTAGTGTCTGTAATGAGCTGAATTATAGATGAAATAGGCCACCCTCTGAGCCAGTGAGCTCTCAGAGAGCTGCGGGATCAGCTGCAACACACCAGCACTGGAGCTCAGTAAGGATTTCATTTAAAGTTTATACTGATTTTAAATGAATTTAACATTCAAATGGAGAGATTATTTAAAATGTAAGAGATTTGATTTAGTAGATTTCAATAAAACTTTTCCTTTGCCCACTTATCTCAATTAAACCCCAGGGGAAAATGTTAAAAATACAAAGGGGATATTATAAGGATGCTATTTTTACATCCATTCCCGAACAACCCAGGGCTCTGATTTTTCCAGTTTCTGGCAATTAATCCGGTCCCAAAGCCCTGACATTTTTTTTGTCCTCTCGCAACAAAATCAAAGGAACGAAGATGAGCTTGCAGAGAAGCGGGAGGAGGTACGGGTGTATAAATAGCCACATGTGCGCAAGATGCAGGGACTCATTAATTGGCCTTTACAGACAAGCTCATATCTATTTTTGCTCACAGTTTGCACGCATGTGCACATGTGCAAACATGTGTGCACAGAGGCAAACGCTCCCACAAGCATCTCTAAACTTGCTTTCAAGAAAGGCTAAAAAAACAAACGCACGTTTTCACTCCGTCTGAATGTCCGCACCGCTCCTTCTTTGCCTAAAATTAGTCTCAGAGTGAGAGGTAATCTAAGCGAAATAACACAAGAACGTAAAGAAAGCGTGTTTCCTGGACACTGAGCAGGCTTAAGGAATTAGAAGGAGTTTAGAGTTAATCAGCCCACAAGTGACCAAGTGAGATTATCTCCATCTACCTGCCTACAGTATCCACCTCACTGTCTCCATCCACTCTGTTGGTCTGCCTCTATGGGCGTGTGTGTGTATGAGTGTGTGTGGGAGAGAAAGAAAAGCTAGTGGTAGTGATAGTGTGATTCATGGTACTGTGCTGATTCATAGTTTTGGCTGAAAAAAAAAAAACATGGCTGGATATTTGGCTGAAAATCAACAGAAACTATAGCAGTTTTCTGGCTACATGGTGGCTCATATGATCCCACTGTAAACACACACGCACACACACACTGTGGTGCCATGCTAAATTGTCAGCATGTTCGGTCAACACACAAACCTGCCCAGAAACGTCACAATCATGCTCTCAAAGCTTGGAAAAACAACAAACAAGGAATCTCAAACTTTGGTTCAAGCATTGTAAAAAAGCAGCACGCTCCAAAGACAAAAAGGCTGTTTCCGCTGCAGAGGTTTTATCTGAGTTCTTTGGGAGCGTCCAGTCCTGAACTAATCAATATGCACAGATGGTCTGTGAGCCTGATGCTGTAACATGAGGCGACATGGGAAAAGAATGAGGAGGCATGATTGATCTACTGTGGTTGCCCTGAAAGCAATTTTGCATCCATTTGGAGCATCATCTCAGCCTGGGCCCATTGAAGGAATAATGCACACGACGAAAACCTACTTTATGGTTCTCTGGGAAAAAAAAAAGAAAAAGAGATGTACGCTAATTGTTTTGTAATATTTTAAATGGAACAATCCCACAATTAGAAGGGAATGTAAAACGATGATTTTTACTTGGCATTTAAGGCGCTCGTGTAAAGACGCGCTCCTTGTTTAGTTCTGCTCACACGACAGAGTAGTAGTCTAACTGTACAAACACATCATAACTCCCAAAAGAGGATTACACCAGCTGGCTCTTCTGGGACCTCGATGAACTCACTCGCACGCAGCAGAAGCAAAAACATCCTTCAGCATCACCTCCCTTTAGCTCTGCTCGTTTCACAGGTGACCTGGAGCCCATCCCTCCTGCTTTCCCTGTCATTTTTTGTTGTTGTTGTGTAACCTCTGTGTTTACTTTCTGTCATTCGTGTGAAAACGTGGCGGTTGTGCTGCCCGCACAAGGTCTCTGCCTCATCCTCCCCTACGTCACATCTGCGAAAGATTATCCGACTATATATATATATATATTCGGCCGTATCATCAATGGAGATGAGGCTTATTGGATGAGTTGCTCTTGGGCTGTACAGACAAAACAAAACAAAGCAAAACCCTCACAAATGCCGCCTTTTCAGCAGCAGCAGCAGAGATGGGTATTTTTAACCCAAGGAGTCCTCAAGGGGCCAGAAAGCAAGGCAAGTCAAGCAGAAAGTGTAATGCAGAAAAAACAGCAACAATTTCTATGCGCATACATCTCACAAAATAGCATTTCAGACCAAGAACTTGCACACAAAAAGGCCCCGTTAGAAAAGTACCAGAGTTTGGTTTAATACCACATCAGCTACAATGGCTGCATCAGGTGTAATAAACACGCAAGAAATGAAAATTAGAAACTAAAAATCTACATAGCATTATTATAAAGACGTGCAAAAACCATCTAAAATGTTGGTTATGTCATATACACCATGAATACCGTATTAAAACTACTGTAATATGGGTAAACACTGCCAGGGAGAGGGAAAGAAACATAGTTAACCACATGTTTTCATCTTTAAAATAATACACTGGATAAAATGCGGGTCTTCCTGAAGTTGTTTAGGGCGGGTTCATTCATTTTTACAGAAATAGTTTGAATTAACAATCTGAAACTACAATTAAAGCATGTATATATAAAGATAGTATGCTGTAATTAAAAGCTGCATTAAATATATAATGACAGAGCCAGACCCGAGTTTAACTTGTTGTTTTTTTTCCTAATTAAAGCGTTAACACAGCTGTGGGTTGTAACGGGCCAGCGCGTGCCAGCGGGGCATTTAAACAATCTGTGCGTCGGGAAAATGGCGCCGAGTGCCCAACAAAAACAAACCCTCTCCTCAGCCGCCTCCACCCGCGGAACGAGGTGAGCTTACCTACTCTGGGTTTGGCATCAGACGGAGAACGAGGGGAAAAACAGAAAATAAAAAAAGCGGCACGGAAGCAAATCGACGAAAAGTCCCCCCGAAATGTCCCGCGCGCTCACAAGGGGGGGAAAGCGACGTTTTCGTAGCGACGCGCGCTTTGTTGTGCTGAGAAGGTGTCCGTGATGCTCGTAAAGGGGGCGGGGCCTGTGCGCCTTCCCCGACGACCCACCGGTGGGGTTGGTGGGGGAGACGCACACGAGCTCGAGACGAGGCAGCTTCACGCTGACCCCCCCCCCGCCCCCTCTGAGCGTCAGGGATTGTTGTTGTTCCTGCTGCAGGTCAGCAGCTCCTCGGCCACCGGTTTACAAGAAGTTTAGCTCGTTTTCAGACCGAACACAGAATAAAAGATTCTATGAGTGTAAACATGCACCTGGAAGCGTGCGTGGATGTATAATATATTTAATTGTATTCTTGTTCATTCTTACCTATAGTTTCTATAGAACCAGGAAAGAGGACTGCAAATTAGCCACCAACTAGAAGGCTTTGGGGGCAACTAGAAGCTTGTTTTGGAGCGGATAGAAGTCTTTTAGGTGACTAGAAGTCCTTTAGGTGACTAGAAGTCCTTTAGGTGACTAGAAGTCATTTAGGAGACTAGAAGTCATTTAGGAGACTAGAAGTCCTTTAGGTGACTAGAAGTCTTTTAGGAGACTAGAAGTCTTTTAGGTGACTAGAAGTCCTTTAGGTGACTAGGCCCTTCAGTGGCTAGTTATGGGTAGCTAGAACTCCTTTTAATGACTAGAAGTATTCTGTAACCAGCTAAAAGTCATTTGTGTTAATGGAAATCATTTAAGTTGCTAGAGGTCCAGAGGATGGCTAGAGGTTTTGGCGTATATGAGTCATTTCAGTGGCTCGAAGTCCTTTGAGTAACTAGAAGTCTTCTGTAACTAGAATTCATTTAAAGCTAAAAGTCATTTGTGTTACTAGGGTAGTTAGAAGTCTTGTGAGGCTAGGAGTCATTTAGGTGGACAGAAGTCCAGAGGACGGCTAGAAGTTTGTGTAAATGGGTCCTTTGGGTGACTAGAAGTCCCTTTGGGTAGCTAGCTTTGGGTGGCTAGAAGTCCTTTGAATAAATAGAAGTCTGTAGGGTGGCTGGAGGTCCTTTGGGTGACTAGAGGTTTTTGTGTGCCTAGAAGTCTACTGTAACTAGAAATCACTTGGGTAGTTAGAACTCTTGTGCAGCTAGAGGTCCTCAGTGTGGTTGACTTTTGTACAAAGTAAAGGTTAAGCTGTTTTTGTCCCAGGTCACAAAATGCTCCATGAGAATCTCACTGTACCATCGAGGGGTGAAAATAAAAGATCTAACAAGCAAATCGAATGTCTGAAAAACAAGAGAAACACAGAAGATGACCGAAAGAATCACAGGCTCTACTTTAGTCTCGTGACCACGTGGTGCACATCACTGGTCGTCACCACGAACGTTTCAAAACGAGCCCGCAGTGAAGCAGCTCGAGACAACAATCATTAACAGAGTTCAACGTCCAGAAGCAGCAGGGAAGCAGAGCAGCGACCGCAACAGTACTCTATCAACCAGTCGGATGCAGGAAAAAAAGACAAAAAATAAAGAACCAGACTGAGAAATGCGGTGCCAAACTTAGCCCAATTAAAAAGAGAAACCAGCATATGCGTCTGATCACGTGCACACATTTACACAGTAGCTGTCTGAATGAAGCTCCGCGTGGTCCCCACCCATCTGCCTGACCCCATTAGGGACATACGGCTTATAGGCAGAGTGGGCAGAAGGGGGGCTATTATTCTCTTAAGGCACCATCTTTTTTTTTTTTTCCTCCTTACAGGGGCGCGCTTTTGTGGAACCCAAATCACTGGCCTGTAATCGCTGCTCGGGTCAGTTTGTTATTCAGTAAAGAGAAAAAGTCTTACCAGTTTTTACAGTTATTCCAAAAATCCAGACCCGTAAAAACGGAAAGCGGGCATCAAGAAAACGCTGGGAATACCAGACCTGTGAGTGGTTCCCATTGGCTTAGACCTTGATCGCAAAGCAAACTGATTGCACCTGCAGCGCAAACAGCTCCCTAAATGTTAAACATTTACCAAAAAAAAAAAGCGGGACGGCACTATAGGTTCAGTCTTTTTTTTTGTTGGTTGAACTGTTTCAGACCATGTGAAGCAAACGGGGTGCAGTTGCTTAGGAACTCCTGCGGGGAGCAGGTGTCGAGCTGGACCCAGGAGAGGCAGGAAGGACGGAGTGCGGAGGGGAGGCGAGGAGCAGCAGCACTTACAGACCCCACGGTCCCCCGAGACAGAGACGGAGACAGCCTGGAACCACAGACACCGACAGCGAGACGACCCACCACCCCTTTCGCGCTGGAGACACACCCCAAAGACACTGACTCACTCAGCTTTCCCCCCTTGCCACTCCTTCCTCTGCCGCTTCAAAAGGCAAACGTACAGCGGCGCGGAGTGGGTCATGTTTACTTGGAACATCTTTATCCCTTTTCTGGCGCGGTCGCTCTGTCGTTACATAACGCCTTCCAACCCATCATCAACATCATCACCACACTGCTCCCACCCGGTGGGATGCCCTTCCACTTTCAGTGCTGCATCTGGGTGCAGACAACCCAAACGTGAGCGGAGGAGTTATGGGTCGCAGGAGGGTTTTTTTTATTCGTGCCGGGCTCTCAGGGAACGCTCGGCGGAAGGACGGCGATGGCATCAATATTCATGGGGCAACCATTATGTCATGAAACATTTATGAAGCAGGACTGGCTTGTGCTAGCGCAGTTTTCTGCAGGCGGACACGGCGTCCCTCGTGTCTTTCCCAGAGATTTTTGTTTTTGTACACTTGAAAGACTTTAAGTTCCATAAAATGGTGACTAAAACCCAGGGGGAAAAAAAAAACAGAAAATAAATGACACGTAGCTCGCTACAGATCTTGTTCAGCGAACAAAACTGCTGTTCGCAACCACAAACAATGCAAAACTAATAGTCCAGTTGAAAACAAAATGTTTCCAAGTTACAGCCATTTCTGTGCTGGGTAATGTCGATTAGCTGCGGCGGGCACCTTGAATTGGATTGACTCCAAACATCAATCGGCTGTAGAGGTGTATCTGATGATTATTTCCTGAAAGTCTCATTAAAATCTGTCCAGTGGTTCGTGAGATACGTCGCTAACAGACAGAAACGTTATTGCCCACCTTTGCCTTTTGGTGGCGGGTAATAACATTATACAGAACATTGAAGTTCACAGTACGGTAAACAAATTCTATCTGACAATGGTAGGCCAACACACATGCTGCTGTGTGTTTTTTTCTGGATGCTACTGTAATAATAACCCTATTGTGTTAGATTGCACTGCCACCTGGTAGAGACAGGGAGTACAGCATGCAGCCAGACCATTTTAAATGTGTTTTTGATGTATTTTTGGAGATGTTGGAAGCAAACAGTAATAGACTTGTATCAAATATATCATAGGGGTGGGGACCATTCAGGCTTAACATATAGGTGTACTGTGAGTCTTAGTCATGTGTTATTTAAATAGTTTAACATATTTTTGTTGGAGGGAATCTCCAACCGTTCAACTCGGCTTTATCACAGAAGTGTACGGCATGCTGAGAGCATGTGTTCATGAGAGATAAATGTTTTTCTTTTTTTTTTTTTAGTTCAGAGGCCTCTGGGAGACACGATCCCAATACCCCTCCCAGCTGAAGGCTACAGCTGGGTGACAAAATAAATAAACAGTTACATCATTTTAGTGCAAAGCTTCGAGTGCTTTTTGCTTTGTGTGTTGGTTAAAAAAAAAAACAAGGCAAATATCAAAGTTAAAAGATCACTTTTCCAAGTATTTTGATCAGACATATTTAAAATACAGAGGGGGTCGAATGGGAATGGCGCTTGAAACAGATTGAAGCATGAATAGATGTGAGCGAATAAAAGGTACGATTTTAGAGAAAAGGTTTTTTATATACTCAATTAAATTCTGCTGGTACTTTTATTGGGTTTGAATCAATTTTCTTTTATCTTGTTATGACTACACTGATGTAGTTATTCACTTTAATTGTTCACTCCCTGAAACCTGCGATACTCTGGTTTATTCCTCTTTTTTAAGCACCACATTAATATTTCTTGAACTGAACTCATTTGATGTAGTCCACTCGTTGTTACCTATAGTAGTATGGTAGTACGGTATGCAACACAAAACCCCCCACAACTTTAAAGCTTTTTCATTTGAACCGAACAGTGTTTGATACTCACAGGTTTTATGAGCAGCGGTGGGGTCATTGCAGCAGATGGACGGTTCCAGGTGAAAACCAGGTAGACACAAAAACAATACATCAGGTCATTTAAAAAAAAAACATTTATACTCTTTATATTATTTAAATCAAAGGAGATTATGAGATAAATAGGTGTGATGCTTAACTGAGGCACATATTGTTCAGGGTGGCATGAAATATAGTCTTAACATCAACAGAGTTATCATTTTATTAATAGATTTTAAATAGTGCTTGCGTGTGTGTTATTCAGAGCAAGCAGCAGCTTAACAACAACAGCCATTTTTTTTTTTTTTACTCATTTTTAATTAAAATTCTGCAGTAAGCCTGCTGAGGTTCAAAACGTCCCGCTTCTTTCTTTCTAATATGGAGCCACAATAATCTCTGAGCTGTTTAATCCCGCTGTGAGCTCCATACAAGATGCTAAAAACAAACGCACAAAACCACCCACGTTAGAGGAAAGGTGGCAGGCAGGTTCATACCTGGGCAGGTAGGTGTCTCCTCTGGGGGGGGCTAAGGTTGTCCCCACCGGCTTGGTTTTGATGCATAACAATAGTTTCGCCGCCTGGCTTCAAATCAAGTTGAAAACTATCGATCAGGTCCAGGCAGTCCCACCAGACAGACAGAGAGAGAGAGAGAGAGAGAGAGGCGGTGACGCAGCAACCATGACGAAGCAGAAAAAAAAAGTGCTGGGTGGAGGTCGGGGGCGGGAGTTCTGCTCAAACATAATCATAATAATTATTAAGTTGCTAATTTAACAGCGAGCACACTGTCTACTTCATAGCACAAAACAAAACAAATAATAAAAATTAAAAAAAAACAAAAAAAAAAACACCCAGCCTAAGTTCCTCATTCCTGAGCGCGTCAAGGTGTTTCTGGTTTCAGGTGACTCGGTCCTGAAGGGAGGGGAGTGCGTGTATGAGTGTGTGTGTGTGTGTGTGTGTGTGTGTGTGTGTGTGTGTGTGTGTGTGTGTGTGTTTCAGTACCGCCAACTGGGCTCCAGAGGGACGCAGTCAAATAAATAAACTTCAACTCCGACCTGTGCAGCGGAGAGCGCGCCTGAATTTGTTTTAAAATGTCAGAAAACCGACGCCAGTGAAGCACGAGAACACTTCCCTCCCGGCACCGCATGGGTGCGCTGTTGTGCGCATGTGCAGAGAAGTCCGGTAGTTGTGTATTATTACCAGAAACACAACATTTATTTCAACTATATAACTACGTATTTAGGTATAAATATGCGTATGTACATTTGTGTGTGATTTTAACTTGTTTTAATTTAGAGATGTGCTACATTTTAAAATAATTTAATTTACTAGTTGACAATAAAGCTTTTTATCTCTCATTCGTATTTTTATTTTTTTATTTTTTGAGGGGAGAGCATTACTTTGGTACAGCTAATAACATTTTTAATTTAAAGATTTCAGTTTTGTTTGGTTTACACGTTAAGGTATACATTCAGAGACAGGAGTTTTCATCGCTTGTGCAGAAATAAAAATGAACTTCTCCACTTCTCCTTATGTGGTCCAGCTTGATATCATTCTACCTATATGATCAATTTATACATTTTATCTACAGAAACTACGTTTGGCAGGGCTTTACAGAGCTCTACAGAGTTTGATTCCTATTCAATCACAAACACTTTTTGCTCAACAACTTCCCAGTTTTTAACACACCGGCAGTCCCTTTGTGGTTTCTCCTCCAAGCTTGAAGTAGCTTTTCTGACCTGGACCAGGAGTAGAAATTAGCACCTGCCACCGGCCAAATGCGGGTAAATATTTGAAGTGGCGGGTGAATTTGATCAACACACACGCCACTGTGGCGGGTTGGCAATTTGAACAGAAAAGGTGTTATTTGTCCTCTTGACATATAGGGGGCAGCAATGTGCTCGAGTTGCTGCTGTTACGTTGAGCCGCGTTCC